>NC_052633.1:62421133-62723990 GCF_016161935.1 Mauremys reevesii | reverse complement strand
GTGAGACTTTGTTTGTTTTTTGTTGGCTTTTGCCATTTTACTAGTTTTTGCAGCCTCTGCAGTCCTGCTTAGCTTAGGTGGGTTTT
This sequence comes from Mauremys reevesii, assembly GCF_016161935.1. Classification (NCBI taxonomy): domain Eukaryota; kingdom Metazoa; phylum Chordata; order Testudines; family Geoemydidae; genus Mauremys; species Mauremys reevesii. The sequence goes on along the minus strand of NC_052633.1, from coordinate 62,723,904 downwards.
TTTTGTTTATGGCTGATTGAGGTTGGAATTTAGGCTCCTGTCTTTCTCAGCAGGTAGCTGAGAGTCAGTTGTGTGCAGTGGCCTTAGGCTGAAGTCAGCCTCTTATCTTCAGACCTAGCTGCAGCATCGAGTTAATCCATTTTCCCCCACTCCCTCTTCAGCCTCTTGCAACCTGCAAAGGAACCATTCATTCCACATTCACACCTTTAACCCGTTCTGAAATATCTTGCAATACCTGCAACAACGTTAGCAAGGTACAATGCTGATCTGCCTCCCCTGGGGACCCCCTTAGGGAGGGGGCCATTTGGTTGTCACAATAGGACTTTTTATGACATATTATTGCCTGCTAGTTACTCCAGTTAATGTAAGTCCCAAGGAAAGTGCTCCCTTTCCCCACATACAACTACTTTTCTATTGTCCTAGCAGTACAGGAAAGACCAGTACAGGGTGACACTGCTGTACCGCTAATTTTTTTTTCTTTTTTTGCAGCTTGTCCTCCTTTCACTTGAAGTGTCACCAGGGTGTCAAAGCACAAATATCACCAATCATTTTAAACTAGATTACTATAGTGACTGCATTTTATCATCTTTTTTTTTTTAAGGTTCCATGTTGCAGAACAGACTAACTGGCACATATCAGGATACATGCAACTTCTGAACTGTGCTCTTCAAATTATTCTAAACTTTGTTAATGTCATCAGCTACAAACCCTTTCTAATGTCAATGGGCTTTAAAAGAAGCCCTTCTGTGATTAACGTAATGGGAGGAGGGCAGAGGGAGCGCTTTTTTTTTTAAGGCAATGAAAAAATGGACAAATTGTTCTCAATTATTGTTCATGGCACAGTTACCAAAATCAATGAGTCTTCAAATGCAACTTCTCCCATAAATCATTAGGTCAGATGCCTTAACAATGTCTATCACTATCCTATTAAATTACTAACCCGGGTAATACTTAACAGCACACTTCACTTGGAACAATGTTGTAATGTATTGATGGCGCCTAATAAATATAGTAGCCTGCTCATGCAGTGTAAAGGCGGCAGAAATGCAAGTGAGAAGGAGGTAAAGAAGGAAAAGACACCCATCCATAGAGTTGAGTATTGGAATGCTGGACCCTGGACCGATATAATGAGATGTCCTACAAAATTCCTACTCACTAATTATTAGAGATGGGTTGGACTGGTTAGCCTTTGATCTGGTATCTTCAAACACAGAGGCTGTAGACTTAGTTATATAAACTAGCCTGAATTCTCAATTCAGCCATGAAATAGTGAACTTTTTCATGTGGAATGTTGTCACTTCTGGACTAAATGTCATAAGTTCAGAAAATATTTTAAGTGGTTTGAACTCTGTAATACATCACACTAATATTGAACACACTAGCAAACCACTCAATTGTCTAAACTGGTTCTTAACACCCTTGAACTCTGGGATGTTTAAAGTCTAAATTGGGATCTGAATTTTGTGGTTTGAGCCTTTATTTTTCAATTTGCAACTATGGTGAACTGCTTGATGACTTGATGCAAGAAAAACAAGGTACTCAGTCCCAATAGATGATGGAATAGATCAGGGGTTCTCATGAGATTCTTACACGGGGGAGTCGTGAACTGTCAACCTCCACCCCAAAACCTGCTTTGCCTCCAGCATTTATAATGGCATTAAATATATTTAAAAAGTGGTTTTAATTTATAAGGGGGAGGGGAGGGGTCACACTCAGACTTGCTATGTGAAAGGGGTCACCAGTAAAAAAGTTTGAGAGTCACTGGAATAGATCAGTGTGCAAGTTTAAAGCTTGGTACAACACCCTATGCAGTCTCTGTGCTAGATGTCCTCATGAATGACTTCTTCCTTCAGGCACCACCAACAGGTATCTCTGTATTCCCATAGTGTGACAGATTGTTGTTACCAATTTGCCTGAGGCGTCAGGTGATTAGGCTGATTTCAACAGGGCATCAGTAACTAGGTTGGAGGCCTCTTTGCTTCAACTAGCCTCCTTGTTAGCAATATCAGGTAAAATCTTGGCCCTATTGCAGTCAATGGGAGTTCTGCCACTGACTGGATTAGGGCCAGGATTTCACCCACTTTATTTAAACCAGTCCTCTACAGGAAAAGGGATTCACACTTTGACAGTGCTTGGACTCCTTCCAAGTTCAGGCCCAGATCTATAGAAGTACAGAGCCAGAGAATTGTTTTATCGATTCAAATGGGGCTACTTACAGAGTATGGTACTGCTCAACTTGTCAGGGTGAGAGAACAGGGGCCTTGAATTGCCACCTGTTGTGAAACTGACAGTCATGGATGGTAGTCTTATTGCCTGTAATACAAATAAATATTCTCACTCCTCACAACGCTCTACAATTAGAGCATTTATTATGAATTTGTATAGCTGTAATCCTCTGATACAAATCACTGGGGAGACACTTTCATCTCACTTCTAAATGTGAAAATAGTACCATTTTTGAATTGAGATGGATTCACTTGAGGAATGTAATGAGGAAAAATCCAGATTTGTTCATGAATGCATATCCCACATAGTCAGTCCTCCACTTCAGATGCAAGATGGAATATTTCTTTAGTTTTATGAACTATCAGTATAATAAATGCTTTTATTCCTTTGCTGTTCCCTATACAAACTGAGTAATGCCCTTTCCTTCTCTTGTATAGCACTGCAGATGTGCTGTTATGCCTTATTGCTACATTAGCTGTATTTCATTGTAGCTCAGTCGTCACTGCCTCTTTGAGATGGGCCTGCATTTTTGTCCCTCTGTTTGCCAACTGCATTGATTTTCATAGTTATACCATATTTTATGCTTCTTAATGAATTCCTGTCCACTGCTCCCATATCTAAATCAATGTTTTTAATTCCTTAAGAACTCATCAGTAAGGATGGCTGTAATATTTATTTTTCTGACAGTTGTCTTTTTGCTTGATGCTGAAGCAGTTTGCCATGACTGTTCCCTTCAGGTTGTGTATGATCATTTCTTTTATTTGGCTGGAATCTATAATGATTCACTATGGTCAAATCAAGGCAAACACTATTTCAATTTTTTATTTTCATCTGAAAACTTTCAGGACTGCAGCATTAACAAAATGACAGATAAGCTGCTTATTTGAAAAGTCATGTAACCTTTTTTCCAATCACTATTTAACTCATTGTGGAATTTGCCATGTTCTTAATATGTAACCGTTTTCAATGCAACAGTGATGGGAACAGAGCATCTGAAGATTAATGTTCTTGGCATCACAGAATAGAATTAATCAATGAAATGGCTTTTATAGCACAGCCTGTTAAATTCCAAAATTTGTCAGATGAGACTTTCAGGTTTGAAACAGGAAGTGACAACTTCAATTTCTTCTCTTACTGCAGGAGAATGTGGCTTAATTATGAACAAAAATACTTCACAAATGAACTGTACTCAGGACTTCCTTGCACAGAAAACTGTACAGGCTATGTTGCATTAAGGGCTTTCCATCTGTTGCCTTACATTGGCTGAAAGATTTGGGTTGAAATCCTGGCTACCCCATTGAAATCAATGGGAATTAATCAATTAACATCAATGAGGTGAAGATTTCACCCCATCTGCAGTAATAGGGGGAGGGATAGCTCAGTGGTTTGAGCATTGGCCTGTTAAACCCAGGCTTGTGAGCTCAATCCTTGAGGGGGCTGTTTGGGGATTTAGTTGGGGATTGGCCCTGCTTTGAGCAGGGGGTTGGACTAGATCTCCTGAGGTCCCTTCCAACCTTGATATTCCATTAATTGTATGCAGTAGTAGGTGTATTGTATCCATGCAGATAACTGGTGCACTGGCTGTTGAAGAAAGGCACGTGAAGTGATTCTGAGACCCTGGATCTCTGTTTTTTGTGTGCAGATCTGGGTTGCTGAGAGCAGAATATATATTTGAAGAGCTTGTAAACAAAACCCTGTATAGTTTTCCATTGGCCTGGGTGGAGTTCCATTCCTGTGAGCAGTTGAAATGAAGACAATACATGGTGTCAGAAGTAAAAACTAACTATGGCATTCATGCAAAAGAAGGCAAAACTATAAATATGGACTTTGAAACTGGAAGTATTGTAGAGAACTGGACTAGGTGGAAGGAGTTAATGGAGCTGATCTTTGGAGGCAGATAAGTGGTCTATAGCACAAAACGCTCTCATTTTTTAATCTATATTGGGCAAAAAGGCATGGATCTCAAGTGGCAAGATCACTGAAGCAGCGAGGAAAAATTCAGACAGGCTATTTGAATTATGTGAGGCCTATTGCTTTCTAAAGAAAAACACCTCCATACAAAGAAATTCACTGTGAGAAATCAGTGACCTATGGCAATGACTGAGTGGGTAACCTAGCTACAGCTGAAAAGACTGTACTTTCACTGAGGGGGGTGATGTGCTGAAGGATAAGAAGTAAGTTGTCCTCCAATAATTTCTTAACATTAAAAAAAGCCATTAGGCTAGCCACAGCACACAAGACATCCACAGAGCTAATGAAAGTACTCACGATTACTAGTCTCTGTGTGTATGGCAGAACAGGTACAACCAGCAATCAGACATGCTCATAACGAGATCAGGGTGCAACAGCAGAGCGCCAGCCTCGTGCAACTTTAAAAGAGAAGCATATAGCAAAGATCTGCAACAGATTTGCATGCTACAATTCACAACAAGAGGAATGTCCACCACGGGGGGAGGAGATATGCATGAAGTGCCACAAAGCAAACCATTTTGCATGAGCATTGCAAACAGAAAAGTAGAGGGCAAACAGTGCATGCAGCGGAACGCCTCTGAAGAGGTGTTTCACAAGGGTGTAGCTTTCTCTTTGGCTTACAAAACAGAATGAGAGAAAGGATAGTTACATATGTTTTATCGTTATCTTAACAAGACACCAGGGCACAAGTAAACTGCATTCCGAGATAGAAGCTAAGAAAAGTCTAGTCCATTACTATGACACAACATCCTGTTAGTCTTGCTGATGCAGGTGATATTGAGGGCATCCACTCTGCCTAGTGGGGAAATGTAATGTTAAATGCAGGTACAAGGAAAAAGTCACTCTAGATTTCTATATGTAATTGGGGTCTGAATGAGCTCTCCCTTGACACCTAAGGCTGCACTTGTGGGGAAGACTTCAGGAGCTGTGTTTGGATAGACATGCTTACTCTGCCTACGTGCGCAGCATGATATTGCTCTGTCAAAAATGATCAATTTTAGCTAGTTTGGGTTACAAATCACTCTAGTATTTGAATTCAAGGATAATGAGATGTTATCTATATTGGATGGCATAAAGGGCAGCAGAACTATGATCAGCCTCCCTGATTGAGCTTCACCCTCCACTGAACCTCACCGCTAAGCAGGGATGACAAATCCCAGTCAAGGTAAGTGGGTGGGGACTCTGCCTAAGTAGTCCTAGACATCTTACGACCTGCCCCTCTCCAGTGTTTAATGACAAAGCTGGTTCGACTCAAGAATCCTTGTTTCCAGTTAGGGGAGCCCTAGGAATCTCCCACTGCTCAGCAGGTCGAGGGGCTAAGCCCCAAACCTAGTGTGGGAACAATGAAAGGCAACACAAACTGCCCTGGCAGCGAGGTCCCCCTCTACCTGCTAAAATGACTGAGAGCGGGGTTAAGGGGTGGAGCATCTGAATGTGACATTGCAGCAGTGGCCAGCGGTGACAGCAGAGCTGGACTGCGGTAGCAGCTGAGGGACGGCGACAGTGACAGCAGCGACTGAGCCAGTTGTACAGGCAGCAGAGGCATTGCTCAACCCTTCCCCTTCTCTGCCCTCCCCACATGAGCACACCTCTGAACTGTCTTCACCAACCAACGGGTGCCAGAGAGGGGAGTGGTGTGTTAACGGATGTTTGTTTGGACTTTCACACTGCAAGGCAAGACTGAGGCAAAGGACACTCCCCCAACATGCTGTGGGAGGGGGTGTTTGCCTGCGGTCACATGCTTTTGAATTGTTTTCCCAAATTAATGTTGGATCCCCTTTTAAAGTTTCCCCCTCCCCATATACAGACTCAGGGCTTGCCAGAGGGAAAGTATTGCCTCGTAGAGGCACCTGGGATGGTGTTGGGTTGCAAAAGGTGGTCCTTCCTATTAAGGGAACCCCCTGGACATTTAACCTGGCTTATGTTGCTGCTGACTCCACTTTGCAGAAGGGTTACTTATGTAACGAACACACCAGCCAATATTGGGACTGGCAGCTTTAAACTCACTTAACTTTGATAAAGCCTAATGGCAGTGGAATCTACAAAAAGACTTCTTCACAGTAGAGGAAATTAAGAAAAGATTTCCTGACTTGTTTGAAGGCATAGCGGGCCTTTGGCTTTCTGCCCTGGGTCCCAAGAGTCTAATGCCAGCCATGCTTGGCAGAACCCCCAGGGGAACCCAGACCCCTGGATTAGAACCACTGTGTTTAACAACCTCTTAAAAGTGTTTACATATTGGAGTAACTGCTCCTTCAGGTTTTAGTGAATTATTCCAAGATCTAATTTTGACTAAGTCACCTCTATAAAATCTCTTCCAGCAATCTGAAGTCACAAAAATGGGTTATCATCCTCACTGATGGTTTTTATTTATTTATTTTTCCATCCCACAAATCTTCATGTCAGTTGCCTTTTTTTCTCCCCTCAAAGCAGTTTCTACTGCAGGCATGCACAGTCTTTTATCAGAATCTCAACTGCTGTAATCTTTGTATGAGAGACATGAAAGGAACTATTTGGACTTGTTGTCCATGTTTCAGCTCATTTCAAGAGTTCTGGTTTTGTGCCCAGAATGACATCCACAATTCAGAACTCTTTAATTTGTCATCTTTCTTGTATGTGGAACATTGCAAGGTGCTAGACAAAAAATAAAGTCTAAAAGATATTGCCATGCAGATGCACACCTACACTAAGGGGCTATATAACCATTCTGACTGATGCAAAGTTTCATGCATTACATTCCTGTATGCCATTATGCAAACTCCCAAAACTAGACCGCACTAATGACTATAATAAAAGAATTAACTACCATGGCTATAAAATAAATTACCATTTAAAATTATATTCTTTAAAGATACTATTGATGGGGAAAATCCCCTGACTGAGATGTCTCATAGTGCCATATCTCTGATCAAAGAAATAAAAGCAGTCATTTAGTTCTTTTTATTCAATAATTCCAAGGCAAAATTATGCAGTCTTTGTGCTGCACAAGCTTACACCTTAACACAGTGTCAAGTTTTTGATACCATTATTTATTTATGAAATGACTATTGTAAGGGCTTAGAAGCAAGAGCTTATCCTTTTTGCATATTTGTAGTGGGTGAAAAATTTGCATAGCATGCTACAATACACTTATTTGGTAGCTGGCTCTTTTGTTTCTTTGGCAGGAAGCTAATATCTCATTCCAACAGTTCTCTTTTCAAATATTTATTTATGAATCCTCCTTAGTTTGCAAATAGTCTTGATTTGCATTAAGTAACTACTATTCTATGGAAAAAGTGATGCAAATAACAAAGATTTGAATGAAACTCTCAAAAGCAAGAAAATGTAGCATTAAAGCCAAAGTCCCTCCTTAGCTAGGCTAAGCTAATGTAGAGCGTAATATTTCTTCCACTGGGGAGAGGATTAGGCCCATGGTTTGTAACATCACCTCAGTGTTGTGGTACCTGATGAATGAATGAACTCTATGAACAACCGATACACTTTTCCCCCCCAATTTCCCTCATTCAACCATCAGTGTTTAAGATCATGTTCTGACAATGGTCATAGCTGAGAAAAGCGAGATGAATTCCCATCATAAGTGTCAGTGGAATAACAAGATCAAGGCTGCGAGGATTTAGGATTTTGCATTTTAGCGCAAAAAAAAAATTCTTCTTTCCAGAACACGATTAGTTATGTGGGGCAGATTTGGTCCAGTCCTTATTGTGGATGAATAGATGAGGCATGGAGTACACAGGGGGAAATCTACTTGCAAAGGATCCTGTTCTATCCATCCTGTAAGAATGCTCCTCCCTAAAAGTTAAGTTTGAACATTCTGAACTAGGTGCTAGTTCATTGCATTGGCTAAATTGATTAGTCCCCCACTCCCTAAATAAATAAATAAATTAAATAAATGTAAGAGCCCTGAGGCAGAGAAGTCTCTGTTTTGGATGGCCTAGCTGTGGATGGCTCAAGTCTTCTGAAAGTAGACCCCCTCTTCTTCTAGAAACTTTCAAAGGTGTAGGAGGAAGGTTCATTACCTCCTAGACATTTTAATAGTGACAGCTGCGTCACAGCATGGTTATGTTTGCATAAGGGAACAAATTAAGGTTTCTTGCCTTTTCCTGAGGTAGTTTGTGCTGACCATTGTTAAGATACTGGACTAGATGGATCACTAGTCTCAACCAGTATCTGTTCCTGTGTTCCTATTTGCCTCATTCCTCTGAATGCTTGACATGTCATTAGACACTGTGTTGCATGAATCCTTTGTCCCTGAGTGCACACCAGCAAGTATGGACTCAAAGAATAACTCAAAATCAGTACTGTCCAGTGATATTTGGCAACACTAAAGCAGCCAATCGCTCAGTTCAGGGTCTGCTGCCCTCAGGAGTCAGAAGTGGACTCCTAGTTCAGTTGTGATTCTCTAGTCATGATGTCACTTCCCCCTTTATATTTTCTTCCAACTTGCTGGAAATATCTTTTGCTGTGACCTGAGTCAAACAGTCCCCATTGTGTAGTGCTATCTCTGAGAAGCTTATAGTGTACTCAATTCCTGGAGCAATTCTTGTGAGTGTTTCCTCAATAAGCCATCAGCATTGTTTGGCCTTTTTATTGTTGTACCTGAAAGCCTGCTTGTGGGTGTTCTCAACATGTTTCAGTGGCACATACATAGCAGGGGACACACAGGCATAAGGATGGTTCATCACAGCGAAGACTCTAATGAAGATGAGCACCTAAGGGGGCTACCCTACTGTTCTCCCTCTTGATCATATTTATGTCTATAAGGGAAAAGATCATCCTGATGCAAAGGACAAAATGACAAGTCAAGGATTCTCTTCTCCCTATCACACACCTGATGACCATTATCATTGAATCATAGAATCACAGGGTTGGAAGGGACCTCAGGAGGTATCTAGTCCAACCCCCTGCTCAAAGCAGGACCAATCCCCAACTAAATCATCCCAGCCGGGGCTTTGTCAAGCCTGACCTTAAAGACCTCTAAGCATGGAGATTCCACCACCTCCCTAGTAACCCAGTCCAGTGCTTCACTACCCTCCTAGTGAAAAAGTTTTTCCTAATATCCAACCTAAACCTCCCCCACAAGCCCTCAGGATTTTTCTCTATTAATTTTTGAATACCTATTTAAGGATGGTATGAAAGAGATTGGGATGTTTCTGTGGATACTGCCTCACCTAGGGTTATCCTCTGAGTTTGAACTTGTGACCTTTTCTGTTAAAACTCTCATGCAAGGCTCAGTATCAGCAATGGAGACTTCCCTTGACTTCATTGAGAATTGGCTCTGTCCTGAGCCTCTGTTGGATGAGATGAAGAGGTAAATTCCACATCCAGCAGCTCAGTAGACTTTGTTAACCTATCAGCCACTAATGGGAGACAAAGACCCACACAGCACTAATCTAGGTTACTCTTATGTTGGGTCAATGGGGCAAAACCAGAAAGTCAATGATAAACATGGGCCTCTTTAATGATAAACCAGTTTACAGTGAGATTTCCAGGGCACTACAGGCTTTACTTCAGTCAATGTGCAGCATAGTGTACTTTAGAATTCATACCTCCTCTAGGGTGCATTGCATCGCTGTATAGACAAGCCCACAAAAATCACAGGCATAAACATGAATGTCATTGCTCATGTTCCTCAATATATTCTATGTAAACACAGGGCAGAAGTTGTAATAACCATGGTATCTAACCACTCCTCTACATCAGGGAGTTTCAATGGGCAAAATTCCCAGAACTAAGGATCTTAAGCCTGTGCCATTTGCTCTCTTAAATTCTCACAGTAATACAAAACTGACTCTGAAGAATTGAGGCAGCAAACACATGATCTCACCTGTTAGCATTTCTACAATACTCCCCTCCCTTCTTTTTTGGGGGGGAATTAACTATAATCCACCCTGATACATCTTTGATACGAAGCACACCTGGACTCACAGGACTGGCAAGCTTTTATTTCCCTGAAGTCAAACTAAAATTGTTCTGTGAGGTTTCCTGCCATTAGCGTCTTATCTTTCAGACACACACAGGCAGCCTTCTGCCTAGGACACAGTTTGTTTTTAATCACTAAACCCCAGGAATAGCAGTCTGGTGTGGGGAACAGTTGTCCAAAGGAAATGAGGACACCATCTTGGCAAAATAGTCTCTACAAATGAAAATGAACTTTTCAGTCTCATTTTCCTATTGAAGCAAAATAAAGAGCCAGTTAGCATATTGGGGTACTCGATTACTTCCTCAGGATTCATCACATGATTTTTGACATCATTTTGGCTAGTGAACAAAATAAATTGAATTGTGAGAGTCTCTTTATGAGAAAAGACTGCTTCTAAAGAGTAAAGACTGAAGTGCATATTTCCCTGCACTCCCAGCATCTGCCCAAGGGAATTCTGCAAACTAAAGAGTAATATGCTCTTCCCTCTGCATTAGCTTGATCCTTTCCCTTGTCTAAAGGTCAGTAGGAGCTGGTAAAGACAGGCGTCAAGGCAGAACCATCTTTGAGGGAGCCATGAAGCAACAAATGAGTGCAACTTGCCTCCTGAATATCTTGGGATATCTGTGGGCTTAGGAAATGGATTTTTTGCTTCCAATTGTGGGGAAACATGATCTCTGATGAAAGAAGAAACTCCAGGGATTAGATCCTTAACTGATATGACTGAGTAGAGACTCCCCTGAAGTCTATGTGTTTATAACAAATGAGGATCTGGCCCAGTACATTGTAACTTTTAATTTCTTTTGCCTCACATAGTTATTCTCATACAAAGAACAGTTGGGTTCTATAAATTCACCTAGTTGTGAAGTGGCATTACTATTTACACAATATGTATTTTAATTATCTCTGGGTTTGGTTGAATAAATAAAATGTAATTAAAACGCATCAATTGTTTGCAAAGGCTATAATATTCCTGTGTAGCCGGCCAGGAATAGCATTTTTGAGCAATTCCATGATTCATCTAATACACTGTTGTTGAACTAAATATTTTTGAGGTATACAAGTATGCTATCCATTATCAGCACACATTGATGTAGCTAACACTGAACTGGTACTGGTATGTTTGTGCTTTCCAGTAGCTAAATTTCATGAGGGTTAGTTTATTTTCAACTTTATAAATCACTGCACCACTTATGAATGTGGGACTAATTGCACTGGCTGGATATACATGTAGAGCTGAAAGGAGCACCTTCTCTACACACCTCTGCTAATACAATTTGTTCCAACTTGAAAGCATTATTCCAGATCTGGGTCCAGATAATGCCAACTGTGCTGATTAGAGTACTGAAGGTACCCAAATGGGGAGTATGAGAAGAACACCGGTTTTGTCACCAAACACCAAATTTGAGCCCAGTGCACATTCCTAAAACGTTTTACACTACTTTGTCAGGAATAATGCCACTTGGAGTTACTGCATAGCTACACTAATAAAACTCAGATCTGAATTGTTAATACATCTTTAATTTTTAATATACATCAACCTCCTTATTAGAGAGGGTCACAACTTTTTGAAGAAACAATTTTCATCTCTTTATGTATAAAGACATGCATATACATCTATGGGATGAGTACTGAAGTATATGAGGGTACTGTTGCAAGAGAAGTAGCATTAAGATAAGGTTTACATTTAGTTTAGAATGCTGCATGGTCATTTTTATTTCATCCAACATTGAGTTCCAAAGTCTTGGCCAAACTTCTGTGGGCATAAGTTTTAAATGTCATCCCCTCCCCCCAGTGTCAACCTAGCCCCTAGCATCATTCTTTAATACTAAGTGTTTCTATTTCCCCTTCTAGTATCCACAGGGGATTTAACATGTTAGCACAAAAACAGAGGGTTAGATTTAGCTCTTATTAGTGACTTAGTTATCCAGTATGCTGGTTGGGTTTATTTTGAAATACAAAATATGAAATGCTCTTATTTTTGTGTTTATAAAATCAATAAAGAAGCAATTTCAAGGACCTCCTAAAGTGCTGGAGTGCAAGAAGAGAGCTATTTAATGCCCGCCTTTCTTCAGTGTGAGTCCAAGAGGTTTCATCTCCATCTCTTTGCCTGTCACTCTTCAAGCTGTTTTTTGCCATAGTGAATGTGACTCCTTCCATCTGAGTCCACTTGGGAAGAGCAACTGCCTCTTTGATTCACAATCCATTGTCCCTTCGTGTAAAAGTGTCTGCTATTCCAAATTACACTATAAGTAACTTGAATGCTGTGTAAGAGGAACAAATGTGATACTGAGGAAAGTACAGTAGTCTCTGTTGCCAAAATCCCCCTCCCATTTCCTGGACACCTAGAGGCCAAAAGGTGGAAGAACTGGTGCAGTTTTACTGTATAAGGGGGAAGCTAAAGAAACTCCCTGAACTGGTCTACGTATCCCTGGCGTACCATAGAGCTGTGCTCCTCAGATGCTCTAGCTATGGTAGCATGCAATCGTACATGCGGAATTGGTCCCTGAAAATAAGGCTCTTAGTGTGAAATGGTGATCACATAATATGTATAAGCCATCTGTTTTCATGCTACCAAATTGTTCCCAGAATTCAGTTAGCAGGTCAATGGTTGTTTAAGGCCTTGGGCCAAATTGTGCTTTAAAAAACACACACTAATCCTTGGGGCTGCAGGATGCAGTTTGGCCCATGCCTTACGTTTGCATTCTAATCACTGCTGGTCCCATTTTTTAAAATAGCAATAGTATCTTTCAAGGAAAGAAGTTATTTGGTTGACTGCTAAGGTAATTGAAAAATAAAGACTCTTCATGCCTTACAACACATCCAAAATGTGCACTTGGAAACTTGCACAAGTTGTCTAAGAAAACAACACATGACAATAACATGTCCAAATGATTAGCATTCCAAAGCACCATTTAAGGTTAACGGGGCACTTTGTTACAAGGAAACCCTGTAGCCTACTATGAGAGAGAATTGGGGATGGGGATGTCAGCTAATGAAAAGCTGATAACTATCAGAACTATGGTACTCATCTTAAAACCCTTACTCAGGTGAGTATAGAATCACAGGACTGGTAGAGAGAGGTCATCTAATCCCATGCACTCAGAGCAGGATTAAGTGTTATCTAGGCCATCCCTCAGAGGTGTTTGTCTAACCTGCTCTTAAAATCCTCCAGTGACAGAAATTCTGGAACCTCCCTAGGCAATTTATTCCAGTGCATAATTATCCTGACAGGAAGTTTTTCTTCATGTCCAAGCTAAACCTCCCTTGCTGCAATTTAAACCCATTGCTTCTTGTCCTATCCACAGAGGTTAATGAACAATATACCTCCCACCTCCCACCTCTTTGTAACACTTTTCCAGTACATAAAAAATTATCATATCCCCCATCAGTCTTACCTTCTCCAGACAAAACAAGCACAATTTTTTCCATCTTCCCCCACAGGTCATGTTTTCTACACCTTTAATCATTTTTGTTGCTCTTTTCTGAACTTTCTCCAATTTGTCCACCTTTCCTGAAATGTGGAGCCCAGAACTAGACACAGTACTCCAGTTGAGGTCTAATCAGTGAGGAGTATAGTGGAAGAATTACTTTTTGTGTCTTTCTTACAACACTCCTGTGTTTGTGGTTTTGGGTTTTTTTGCAACAGCATTACACTGTTGACTCATATTTAGCTTGTGATCCACTATGAGCTCCAGATCCCTTTCTGCAGTACTCCTTCCTAGGCAGTCATTTCCCATTTTTTATGTGTGCAATTGATTGTTCCTTCCTAAGTAGAGTACTTTGCATTTGTCCTTATTGAATTTCATCCTATTTACTTCAGACCATTTCTCCAGTTTGTCCAGATCATTTTGAATTTTAATTCTATCCTCCAACGCAGTTGCAACCCCTCCCAGCTTGGTATTGTCCACAAACATTCTATGTGTACTCTCTATGCCATGTACTCTCTGGGAACTGTTTTCCAACAAGTTTATGCACCCACATCATAGTAGCTCCATCTAGGTTGTATTTCCCTAATTTGTTTAGGAGAAGGTCATGCAAGACCATATCAAAAGTCTTATTAAAGTCAAGATATACCACATTTCTTACTCTTCTCCCCCACACCCCAAGGTATTCCTCACTCACAAATTGCTCCCTTTCTTGTATTAATTTAACAGGACTACTTGTGTGGTTACCCAAGTAAAGGTTGGAGGGACAAGGCTGTATTTTGCTACTTAGAGAAGTGGTTCTCAACCAGGAGTAGGCATACCCCTGAGGGTACGCAGTGGTCTTCCGGGGGTACATCAACTCATCTAGATAATCTAGATATTTGCCTAGTTAGTTTTACAACAGGCTATCTAAAAAGCACTAGTGAAGTCAATACAAACTAAAATTTCATACAATGAAGTGTTTATACTGTTCTATATACTATACACTGGAATGTAGGTACAATATTTTTATTCCAATCCATTTATTTTATAATTGTAAGGTAAAAATGAGAAAGCAAGCAATTTTTCAGTAATACCATGCAACACTTTTTTGTATTTTTATGTCTGATTTTGTAAGCAAACAGTTTTTAAGTGAGGTAAAACTTGGGGGTACGCAAGACAAATCAGATTCCTGAAAGGGATACAGTAGTCTGGAAAGGTTGAGAGCCACTGGCTAAGAGCAGAAGGAATCCGTCGTATAAACGGTGCTTCCCCAATATATTTTGCAAACCAATCATGTCAAACAGGCTTTAGCAGAGAGAAGCAACATTCTAATGTCACAAGAATTGCCTTGGATCTTAGTTTGCATTTGTCACCTCCACCAGTGTAAATGAAAATCCATATTTAACATAATTCTCTTTCTCACTTAGTCCTTCCCCCCCACCCTTTTGCATAATAAAATAAAATGGCTACCTCTTGACTCCCTTCTTCCTGGGAAGCCCTATCTTTAATATATCATCAGGGCTTCTCATTTGGATGATGCATTGTGCTAATCCATAACCGAGGTGCAATTACTTTGATATATTGCTAAGTGACTAGTGCCAGCTGGCAAGAATAGCCTTTGTGATTCTCAGGAACAGTTACGCCATTATTTTAAAAACAATGAATTATTTTTTGAGAGGATTACTGGCTTAGAAAGGGAATGTGTGTTAATGTGGGGGATTGGAAACTGCTGCAACCTAGCCGCAGCTTATCACTTTTATGCTTAGAAATGAATGACAGAAACTTTCTTTTCATTTACACAAGCAACCATGTCTCTGCAGCTGTTGGCTAACAGGCTCATATCCCCATATGAAATGGATCCAATTATATGATGTGGGTCATCCAAACGCAGCATAGAAATAAACAGAATCTACAGGGCTGCCTGCTAAAGGAGGGGACGTGGGACTGTTGAGTGCACCTCTGCCATAATTAGATAGACTTTAGTGAAACACAGTCTTCCATTTCCCTGTTCTACTCAGAATAATGGCTGTAATCTTTATTTATTTGTATTGATTATCATAGCTGCTGAGGAGTCACCTGTTACTCGGTAAAGGTTTAATTCTCTTTATTCTCTATGAATTCTTCTTCTGTCATAAAATATGGACAGGCTATATTTTTGCCTCATCTAAAGTCAGACTCTTTCCATTGACTTCAATGGCCTTTGAATCAGGCATGTAGAGGAGCTTCCTTGTCAGCTTTGGTAGTAAATCGAGGACTTTCAGACAAAACTGATTTCTTGACACTTATAAAATGAAAAATTATGTTTAAAATGTCCAGCGTATAATCTGCATATTGGATATTTGTCACTGCATATTTTTGTTGTTTTCTCTTATCTTTGTATATGTGTGCATGCGCACACACCGGTTGTTTTTCCTACTGGATGTATTTGTCCCTTGTTTGTAGCTGTCTAGTATAATGATACAGCAATATCATTTGATAATTACCAAGTCTTCCCTGCTCCCTCTCTCCTCAGTCATTGTAAACAATTCCACTATTCTCTGTGCAATCCAGCTTTGTCTGCTGGTATAAACTGGTACAGTTCCACTGAAGTTAACTGAGTTACATCAGCAAAAAATTTGGCCCTGTTTTTTTACTTTGTCCAATCACATCCTGGTTCCCCTCTTACTTGTAGAACATCCCTAAAAGCTGCACTTTCCTTCTCAGCCTTCTGGCTAGCTTTTCTATACATTGTGGTCAGCTTTTGTCTAGGCTTCTGCAGCCTTCTCCTTTCAGACTTCCTTGATTTTCCTCAAATCCATGCAAAATGCTGCTTCAAAAATCATCTTCCTCCCCTGTTCCTTTGTTACCCACTCTCCTATCCCGCCACAGGTGTCCTCTTGCCTTCTGTATAATTTTTCAGTGGTATACAAACTTCTACTCCAGCCTACATCTCTCCTCTCATCTATTCCTACTTTCCGTTTGCTTTCTATACAACTTGTGCCTACCTGCTTCCTTGCCATTTATACATTAGTTTTATTGTGATGAATATTTTGGCCAAGATAAGATTTTTCAGTGATCAAGAATACCATTGAGATAACTAACCATCACAGAGAATAGCTAATAAACAATGACTTCCATTGGAAATGATGGGTGTGGTTCTCTGCACTTTAGACACTCAAGTATCTTATTTAGGTCCCTAAAAACAAGTTGTGGAAATATCTAGTCACACAAGCATTCATGACACACTTACCACAAGTGTTGATGCTGGAAGTGTCACAAATATTCTAATATGTCTAATTTTAGGCACTATTTTTTTAAAAAAGGCCTTTAATCATAGCCTGAAAACTGTCTGATCAATGAACTTCTTTTTTCTTTAAATGTATGACTTTGAGTGTTCACTATTCATAATTGCCTGTTCCTTCTCTGATTGGTTACCTAACCCGAGTGGTATCTCTGGTTCCTGACTGGGTAACTGAAACTTTATATATCCAGTCTAGCCAGGACCCTGGAAGCATCTCCATTTTTCCTCTGATCTCTGGACTATGGACTTATATTGAAAGGACCATATAGACTATGGACTTAAGACCTTCCAATCTTTTGAAAGTTGCCAGAGACTTTACAAACCAGCTGTCTGTAACATCACTGCTACAAATCTGATCCAAGAACTTTGCAATGATTGTAAGTATATGACTTCCTTAACAATTTTAACACACACTTTCTTTGCTCTTATAAATAATCTAAATAATCTAAAAGACTGGCAACAGCATGATTATTGGGTAAGATCTGAGTTATATATTGATCTCGATATGTGACTGATCTTTTGAGATCAGAAGAACTCTTTGATAGATGAAATTGGTTTTCAGTAACCACTCATTATGGTGAAACAAGGGCTGGGATGCTTAAGAAGACTTCAGTTTAGACTTGGTGAGACAGTTTACTTTTGTTTTTGGCTTGGTATATCTAATAATAGAATAACAACCATTTGGGGGGGGAGGGGGTGTTTTCCCTATTTCTCAGCAGTTTGTCCTGAATTTGGCATAGCTGTGACCCACTGAGTCACAGTGATGGGCATGTTTGTAGAAAGCAAATGAAAGGGGTTGAAAGTGAAGTCTTAACACATTTTTGGTTGTTTATTTGAAGGAAGGTCCATAATACACTTCCGTTGCCCACCTCTATCCAATATATGCTTGATCTGTTTTTTCAAGTCATTTTCTATTTCTGCTTTGGTTCTTACAAATAGGGAAGTTATCTGATCCTTGTTTTCTCTCTGTTTCACTTTTCCCCTTCTCTTCACAGAAGGGGCTCGTTACTTTCCATTCACGGAAATGATTCACTGTTCATTTATTCCAGTATGCTCTTGCTGAGACTCGGCAGGTCACTTTATGGCCTACTGTGACTTCAGTTAATTTAGATTCTTTGTTCTCTCTCTTTCTAAAGCAAAACGTTTCCCCAAATTGATAACTTGGCTCTCCACTGGATTAGGCTATTTATTCTAGCCTTAGTTCTCCATTGTTTACTGGATAACTTCGTGATTGTAATAATATGGTAATGTTTGTGTTGGTTGATTTTTTTTTCATGTCCATGTCTTTGTGTGGTTGGGTTGCTTTCATTTTATAAACACACAAACTTAACTTTCATCCATTTTCTCCATGAAAGCTGTGGGAATCTCAGAACCTTGCTCTTCATGGTAATGTACACCAGTGACTATATTTAGAACTTTTCCACCCTATAAAGTTTTTTTTTTTAAAAAATTAGTGCAGAAACAAGGAGATATTGATCAACAAGTGAAGAAGTCCCAGAGTACTTTGCTGGCAATTTATTAAAAGGTCTTTCTCTGGGGTCCTAAACCAGTGTCTATATGCTTCATACTGCAAATTTGGTGTGTACCACTCACCACAGGTAACAAATGAAAATTTTTTGACAGGGCTGTGGAACTCTGAATTTTCACAGTGGGTCAGGTGTTTAGCACAGATGTTTCTATAATGGTAGCACATTGATAAAATGCACTGTGTTCAATAGCCCTCCAACTTCCCCTTCCATCTGTGCGGTGGCCCTTCTGTAAGTAATACGGGCTGCAATGTTAAGCATGTAGGATCAGTAATTAGCTCAAGAGAAGAGCTGATAGAAGTATTCTTTTTAATAGTATTCATGTGGCAGATTATTAGATGGCAAAACTGTCAGAGCTCCATTAGAATCAATAGAGGTATGACAAATTACACCAGCTGAGGAACCGCCCGTCAGTTGATCTTTTTTCCCTTGGATTGTATATCATTCATCAAGCCATCTTGAGTTCTGTGAATTCTATCCATTACTTGTAAGAATATTTGCCAAATAGTCTCATCCAATGGGTTGTTTGCAAACTGTTCAATTCATCTGTTCTCTGGTCGCTGGTCACAGTATGACACCAATAACCCAAGATTTAGTTTCTTCTCCCTGAATGGATTATTTGCAATTTTTAAGAGAAGAAAAATGAATGTTGAATAAAAAAAATTCTCAGCTGGTACAGTTTTTCTGGCAAATATTTATGCTAACACTCTTGAAACTTTCAGGATAAGTTAACATTTCCACATGGCCATCTTAATACTCATAAAACAATACAGTACAATACAATATAATACAGCACCATCTCATACAACAATGCAACTCAAATGAGGAATAGTACAACTCCAGAAATAATAGCAAACAGATCTCACTGTTTGTATTTGTGTTGTTAAGGGGTGATTTTTTTTCTTAGTCTCCCCGCTTCCATTTTTTTGTATGTAATATATTATTGTTATAAAATTTTGTATTGCTGAAGGATCTAGGTGCACCTGCCAAAATCATTGCCCCATTCTGCCGATTGCTTTACAAACATGTAGTAAAAAGAACCTTTTTAGGCCAGCAGCTAAGTTAATGACAAGACACAAAAGATAGACAGAACAGAGTGACCTACAGTAGGCCAAGGAAAAAGTAACAGCAAAAGGGATATGTTTTGTATGAGTGGTCTGTCATATACTACAGTGCATTCATATACATATGTATATATTGTTTAAAAGAAATTAGTCATAACTGAAGCCCAGTGTAAGGAGGCACAACTTCCTGGTTTGCCAGTGATAACTAGGCTGAGTTTGCCCCAGTATGTTTTTTTTAAAATGCATCATAAAGGTTTATGCCTGGCAATCCCTCAGAACCAGTGTCAAGTTGAGTTGATCTCCTGTATCACTGGTGTATCATCTCTGATTATCACAAGAACCATTTTTCTAAATGGCACATGATATAGCACTGGACCCATTGTATTTGGTTTGTGTTCCTGTTTCTGATGCATCCATTACTGGTCAACATTATTATTACAATAAAACATGGAGTGTAGGGCTCTACTACCCAGGGCCGGCTTCAGGCACTAGCGCAGCAAGCAGGTGCTTGGGGCGGCCAATGGAAAGGGGCGGCATGTCTGGGTCTTCGGCAGCAATTCGGCGGCGGGTCCCTCAGTCCCTCTCAGAGTTGGCCCTGCTACTACCCTCAACTCTGGGGTGTATCTTCAGTCCTTTTTGGTTTTGACAGAGAAAATAATACTTAAAAGGTTTGTTTGGAGGTTGGGGCATTTTTTTTTTGTGTCAGAGAGTGAACTTTAAAATTGATGGTTTTGCTTCAGATTGCATAGGTCTTTAGCCCTCCCCCCCATTGCATCTTCCCTTAGATGACTTTGGAACATATGCTGTTTCTATCAGCTAGTTTGGCATTCAGTCCAGGGGCCCAGTTTCTCTCCCTTTGTGACATTATCACTAAGCTGATCCTAGGCTCACTTGTCCTATTGCAAACAATGTAACAAAAGTCACATTCAGAGTGAGGTCCTGATGCAGGGATCTTCTACTGAATGTTATCTCACATTTCAGCAGCTTTGTTGGCTCCAGCACTTGGAAACACTTATACTTCCTGCTGGCTGGGATACATGTTTTTTTGTCCAAGTATTCTTCTAAGCTTGGCCTCCACTCTATGTTGAAGTGGTGCATTCATATTCACTTTGAAGAACAATTTGCCAGGTGAGGTTTCAGTAGCCGCAAAGTGCTCTCACAACCAATACCTATGGCATTAATGCACTTAAAGCTGACTATCTTTGTCCTTTTTAAAATCCATTAAAGATTCCCAAGGTTTTGTGGAACATTTGAAAGGAATGTGTTGTGACTTTCACAGCAATGGATATATACACTATATTTATAACAACATTTCAGATAGCCAAGATTTTCATAGTTTGTTGTGAATCCAAAACTGGTCATGTCTGACTCTTTTTGCACTGAAATGGGACCTTTTTCAGTGATGGATTAAATGAAGTGTCTAAAACCAGCTGAATTCATTTAAATAAAGCACTAATATATGTTTCGAAGAAATAACTTATGGGAATGAATGAAATCAAGAAAAAAGAAAATATATAATGTACTGCTCAGCTGACAAAGTAATAATCAAACCACACTAAAGTTATTTCTAAATCTTTGGAGGAAACATAGGAATTGCTTTACTGCATTGGACCATTGGTCCATTTAGTGTAATATCCTACTTCTGACAGTGGCCGGCACCAGATTCCTCAGAGGGAAGTGCAAGAAACTCCACGGTAGGCAGAGAGTCCCATGAGTGAAGAAGACAAGCCAGAAGATTCTGGAAGTGAATTGCTGGCTACGTAAGTGGTGGAAGGTTATGGATTTGTGGAACACTTGGTCCACCTTCTGCGGAAGAGTGGGCTGTATAGCTTGCATAGCCTTTACCTCAGTGGAAGAGCGGCCAGGCAGCTTGGGAACAGACTGACTAGTGTAGTCAGAAGAGGTTAAACTAATGGCAAAAGAGGAAAGATATGAGCATGCCGCACAAAATCAAGATGTGGAAAATAACATTAATCAAAGAACCAAAAGACATGAAAAGAAGAAAAATTTTAATTGCCAATACACCAATGTTAGAAGCCTGGGTAACAAACATGAGGAATTGAAATTTCTCATTTAGGAGCATAAATTTGATCTAGTTGGTTTTACTGAAACCTGATGGGGATAGTTCACACAATTGGAAGGTTAAAATCCGTGGTTATAACCTATTTAAAAAGAATCTAGTGGGGAAAAGGAGAGAGGAATGGTGCGCTCTCTCGCTCACTCTGTGTGTGTGTGTGTGTATAAATAATGTGTGTGTATATAAAATAACGGCATTATTAGGAGGGTAGTGTATATACACACACATACCCCAATAGTGTGTGTGTGTGTGTGTGTGTGTGTGTGTGTGTATATATATATATATATATATATATACACACACACACATAATAATAATATGCCTTTATTTTATATATATACACACATTTTTATATATATATTGTGATAGACTCAGGCCAGTTGGGTACAGCAGAATAGCTGAAGGCAGATATACTGGCCACTGGATTAACAGTTTTCTGTTCCCTGACTGACCAGAGCAGGGGCTGCTCCAGGCTAATGAGAACACCTGACTCTAATTAACCTGTAAAGAGTCAGGTGAGGCCATTCAGTTAATGTGACCACCTGACTCTAATTAAGGCCCTGCTGTTACTATAAAAAGGGCTCACTCCAGTCAGGCAGAGGAGCCAGGGAGCCAGAGGAGAGGAAGTGCGGCTGAAGGGCTGGTTACTGAAGACACCCTAAAACATCATTAAAGGAGCCCTAACGTAAGGGTGAAGAAGGGAGAAGCAGGAGATCTGTGGGGAAGTGGCCCAGGGAAATGTAGCAACTCTGGCAGTGAAAGGTTGGCTGCCAACAACTGCTACCATTAGGGTCCCTGGGCTGGAACCCGGAGTAGAGGGCGGGCTCGGGTTCCCCCCAACCCACAACTACAGGAACAGCTCCTGGAAGGGGAAGTCAGGTCCCTGTCAGGACAGGAGGCTGAACAGAGACTGTGGGAGTTCTCTCACCAACCTCCTTGCAGCCTATGATGAAAAGGGCTCAGTAGACTGTAACCCTGGCCCTAGAGAGAGAAGGGCTACGTGGAGGGTCACAGTGAGCCACTGAGGCTAGCATAAACCGCCTAGAAGCGCAGGACCCACAGGAGCAAGGTCAGAGCTCTGCCACTAATATATATATATATATAAAGGCATTATCGGTTTTCCAAGTTACTGATTAAAAGATATTGCTTCACCCGCCTTGTCTCGTTAATATCCTGAGACCGACACTGCTACAACACTGCATGAATAATTTAACATGGGGAATAGTCATCAAGCAGGTCTATTTCCAGTGGAGTCCTGCAGGGATCCATTCTTGGCCCAGTGCTATTTAATACCTTTTATCAATGACCCAGAAGAGGAAACCAAATCATCACTGAAAGTTTGCAGATGACATAAATATTGGGGTAGTGGTAAAAATGATGACTGGTCACTATTTCAGATCAGTGTGGATCACTTGGTAAACTGGGCACAAGCAAACAATATGTTTTAGTTTTTAATATGGCTTAATTTTAACATATACATATAGGAACAAATAATGTAGGCCATACTTTGGGGGAACTCTCTGCTGGGATGCAGAGACTTGGAAAAACATTTTGGGGTTGTGGTGGATAATAAGATGAACATGAGCATTGAACATAACACCATGGCTAAAGAGCTCATGTGGTCCTGAGATGCATAAAGGGGAACTTTGAGTAGGAGTGGAAAGGTTATCTTACCTCTATATTTGCCATTGCAGTGACTGCTGCTGGAATACTGTCTAATATCTGTGACCACAATTTAAGAAGGAGGTTGATGAATTGGAGAGGATTCAGAGAAGAACCACCAGTGATTAAAGGATTAGAAAACCTGCCTTATAGTGACAGATCTCTTTATATCTGTCTATTTAGCTTACCAAAGAAAATGTAAAGGGGTGACTTGATTAGTCTGTAAGTATCTACATGGGGAACAACTATTTAATATTGGACTCTTAAATCTAGCAGAGAAAGGTATAACACAATGCAATGGCTAGAAATTGAAGTTGGACAAATTCAGGCTGGAAATACGGCATGCATTTTTGACAGTGGCAGTAATGAACCATTGGAACATTTTACCAAGGATTCTCCATCACTGACCATATTTAAATCAAGATAAGAGGTTTTTTTTTTTCCCCCTAAAGGATATGGTGTAGGAATTACTTTGGGGAACTTCTGTGGCCTGTGTAATACCTTGATCACAATGGTCCCCTCTGGCCTTGGAATCTATGAATCTGAGTTTGGAAATCAGCTTCATGTTAAAGTACACTTGCACTGTGCCTTGTATCAGATTAAATGTATGTCAGCATGTAGAATGATGCCCTACAGCCCCACCTTCTCCTTCTAATTTCTTCCTCTGCTGGGAGTTGATGGGTCCTCTCTAAGAGGTGGATGTTACTGATGGTGTCTGGCCAGCGGATCTGGAGAATCCTTCAAATGAAACAAGGCTGATGTGTTGTAGGAGTGATATTACTAAGGTCCCTTGACCCTCACAGGGCTGTTATTTACTATTTATAGCACTCTTTGAAGACAATGAGCCTAATTCTCACATTACACTAAGGAGACTTGCTCTTGCCTTACCAATCCTTACTTTCATGTCTGCCTGTGCTAATCTACTTAATTCCAATGATGCTAACTAGTCTGTGGCCTGTGTAATACCTTGTATCAGATTAAATGTATGTCAGCATGTAGAATGATCGGAGAGCTGCTCATGTGTTTGCTCATGTTGTAGTGGAAAGGGTGGTGGACAACATTACACTAAGGAGACTTGCTCTCCTCACTTACTCATACTGTGCTAATCTACTTAATTCCGATGGAAAAAAAACTAGGTGTGCAGGGTTGGTGAAGTATTTATTTTGTGCGCATCCACACTGGGAGTGAGGTAGCATTTGAACATGCGTGTCTGGGATGTGCCTGTCATGTGGTATGCAGCATGTTGCATCTCCAATGAAGGAAATGCAGGTTTGGCCCCCGTGTGCACTACAGGGGCATATGAACTTTATAAAATTATGCATTGACCCCCAACAAATTGTCTCTCCTGACCTCACTTCCAGTGGGAATGGTGGAGAAGGAACATTGAAAAGTATTGGGGAGTCTACACCAGAGGTATACATCCATGACCACACAGGATACAGCTGCACGGGGGTTCCCTCTGTACTGTCTAACACGGGGAGTTTTCTGAGCAGGGCAAGACTGGACCAGGAATAGGTCTGGTAGATCCATGGCTACACAGCACCATTGTCCCCTGCTGGGCAGGAACTCTAGAAACATGTTGGTGTTGCTTTGGAGATCTTTAACTTCAGGTGGGCTGTTTGAGATTTTTGTCATGGAAGTTCACTATATGGTCACAATGAAAAGATTAGATGTTATGGAAATACAGTAAAGGAAAATCAGAGTCCATAGTCACTGGTTTATATCTAAATTATTTTTTTAGTACCAATAACAAGAGCAGACACTGTGTATGCTGATGTGACTATTTTTAGACATTAGTTTATGAGAATTCAATGCCGGCACAAAAAAAGAAACACAGCCAACAATATCATACTGGTGGAGTTCTAGGAAGATTAGCTTCACATTATATGACTGCTTGTATACTACTGGCTAGTTTTACTAACAATGTGAGGGAGAGTTCCCAAATTAACATGTATATAGTGGCTTCCTGGGAATACCCAGGAATTGTCATTTTTACCTTGTTAATCCAGTGTGTCTCATCTGTGTCTTTAAAATTTGAATTAATTGAATGTTAACAGGTTGAGTATAGAGATAGGAAAATCTTGTCTCCCTTGAGGAATTAAAGCTTTCATTGAAACTTAGATTTTTCAAAATGTTACACTCGTGTGCATGTTAACACTGTAATTCATGCACAGGCTGAGGTTTCATTTGACATGCATTATTCCAATGTCATTTTTCATGAAATCACATTAAATAAAAACCAAAGCACGTGTAATGTATAAATTACCGCAACCGGAGTGGCTTAATATTGATCTGCATTAATGGCTGTGATCATCAATAATGCAACTCTGAAACAAAGTCAAACTCTTTGAGTATTATGCCTTCTGTATTTGCTGTAACTTCCAACATGCACTTTAAGCACAAAATTGCTGAACCATCTGCAAGGTGTGCAATATTAATACACAAATATGGGTTTTCTAAAATATATGCAAATCCCTGAATGTGTTCAAGATCTTAGTCAACAGATAATTTTCAAAGGGCTATATGAACATTCAGTACTATACTTATTTTATTATATTTTGATACTTCCATTTTAATGGGAGGTTTCCCTGAGTAAGGAGTACAGTATTGGGCACACAGTTTTTCTACTGCTTCCCTTGAAATCAGTGGGAATTTTGCTATTGATTTCAATGGGAGCAGGATCACACTTATGGTTTGTAACTTCTTCTTATAAGGTTCAAGGTAAAATTCTCTTGCTTATCAATTTTGCTCTCACCAAGTGCCTGTCCAAAAGTCCACTGAAGATGATGGGTAGAGCCCTGCAAATCCGTGGATATCCGTGGACCATTTTTGAAGATAGTTGATCAGATGTGGATACAACCACGCAGGGCTCTACTCACTGGCAGCATCTGGCCCACGGCATCTGGCTCGGGCAGCCTGGAGGACGCAGCATGCTTGGGGCCAGCCGCCAGTGGTTGGGCCTGGGCAGCAGACCAGAGTTGGGGCTGTCTAGCACCCGATCGCCATGCTGCTTCCTGTCCAGGAGCTTGGGCCCCTCAGGCAGCACTAGTGTCCCCACCCTGGCCCGCCCCGGCAACACGGGCCACGCTCCTGGCCCGCCGGCTCTGGGCGCAGCAGGGCCCAACCACGGGGATTGGAGCAGGTGGGGCCCAAGCGCTCCACCCTGCTGCGATGCAACACACGCTGCTGCTGCCATCACTCGTCACGCACAAGCCCCTGGGAGCAGCATGTAATGCGATGCTCCTTCCACCTAGCCCCTCCCCCTGCACCGCCCTTTCTCCTCGAGACCCTGCCCTTGCGCTCCCCACGATTCTCCCACTCTTAGACTGGGTCGTAGGTTACAGTACCCTGTGTACTGGCCTTGCTTACCCAGCAGCTCCAATTGGAATCCATACGTACTATTCTTCCCTTTGGGAGCTTACGACCAGAAGTACATATAAATACCCCAAACAGCCTTTTTAAAAGGAAAGTATTGTTTAATCTTAACAGTAGGAACAAATCATAACATAAATCCTTTTTCTCTTAGCAAAAAAAGTCTACATGCAAGTCTATGTAACCTAAAGGGTTGCCATTCCTTGGCCGAGATCCTAGGCAGGTCTAACTTCCTAGACAGCCCAACTTATGAAGTCTGGGTTCTTGTGGGATCCTCTGTCCTTGTGGGATTGACCTGAAATTCCTGCCTGCAGACCTTTGTCTTAGCTTCTCAGACTTGGACCTGCTGCTCAAAACTAGTTTGATCTCCGCAGAGGACCAAGCCGGATAATCAAAGCAAAAGGCCCTTGCATTGTCTCAAGTGTTTTGTAATACCCCCAAATCCATCCCATCAAGTGTTTGAGGGACAACTTATTTCAAGTCACTGTCTTGCCTTCCTGTTCATTTATCAACAGCCCTGTTGATTTAGTCCAAGATAGTCATACATGAAATCCCCTTACAACCATCAAACATATAGACTATACAGTATACATAAATTATTACAGAGCAGCCCTGTGGCACTAAGACGGGCCCTAATCTTTTTACTTCTGTCTTATGCTGGCATGACATGAGGCGTGTGGGTGGGGTAATTTAATATAGTTGGTTGAAAAAAGTCAGATGAAATACATCATTTGGAATTTGCCAATCCATTGAAATTGAAACACTTATTTTTGTGTGGAAATGGTTTGATTTGGATGACGTTATGACAGAACCCATAGGAAACTTGGCTGGTTTCCTGCCTGGTTACCCACCCCACTCCTCAGCATCCCCCTGCCAGACTGTCTCTGAAAAGTGATCCACCTGGCTTCTGGGGTCAATGTCTTTGTGGCAGCCTGCCATGTGTACTGCCCCTGAGCTAGGGTTGCATTCCTTTTTGAAGATAACTTTGAGATTTTTGGTTTTTGAAGCAAATTGGAGCAAAACCCAATTTTAACAAATCAAAATTCTTCATGAAATGGAATTACCTTTCTCCGCCCAGCTCTAGAAATTAGGGATGTGTGCAACTCAGAGCTGCTTGTTTATTAAGATGACTGTCCTAAGAGGTTTTGAGAGCTTACAGACTACTGTTGTGTGAGGTGAGGGTGCAGATGACCTTACAGGAGGTACTCAGCCCTGGCAGGGATGAGCCTTAAGTGCTTGCTACAGGCAGATGGAGAGCATTATCCATTCACTCTTTGATTGTAGTAACTAGGGGTGACTATTTTGGTATCACTTTTCATTTCTTGGTGAGAGGTTGTCATATTGCATAAAGCTCAGGTCAAATTCTGCTCTCATTTACACTTGTGCAAATCCAGCATAGCTCTACTGAAATCTGAAGTAGATTTGTTGAAAGCTATGTGGTATCTTTCCCAGCATTCCCAACAAAAGTTACAAGTTACATTTTTATCCTAAATTCTCTTTAATTTGTGTGGCAGCAAATACAGTTTAAAAGGGCTCAATCCTGCTGATAAGGTGACAATTAAATATTGTGCAAGATCATCAGCTGATGGTTTGGCCAAATTTTTAGTTGCTGAGCCACTCACAGGTCAGGGGAGGCTCTGGGTGCTCAATATCTCTGAAAAAACAGGCCACAGACAGCCAGATTCTTCTCAGTTACACTGGGTTAAAACCTGAGCAATCCCATTAACTTCAATGATATTACTATGGGTTAGACCAGCATAACTGAGAGCAGAATATGATCTTTGCTTACGTTCCTAGATGTGTAAGTGCCTAATATAAAACTCCCTAATGTGCATATTTTTTTCTGAGGTGCATAACAATTATAGATGGAATACATGTAATGTGATTTTTACCATTAGGCTTACTTCCTTTCAGGCATCACCTATGTTCTGTATTGTCCACTGTATTAGGGACTGGTGGAAAATCTGTCTCTAGCAATCACCTCTTTTCTTTTCTTTTTTTATTAAAGAAACACCCGAAGTTAAAGGAGAAGTTTAGCTAGACTGTTTAAAAACTAGTAAGGAAAGAGAATGACTTTCCTAGTTAGGACAGTTAGAAGCTGAATGGGACTGATTCAATGTCCAGTGAAGTCAATGGAACATTTCATTGATTTCAACAGTTGTTAGATCACTATGGTAGCAGGAGGACAAAAAGAAATGTACATAAAAGGCGATCAGTGACATAGTTTTCCAAAAGTGCAGTTAAAAAAATCTATTGGATCCTCCTTTTGAGTCCTCGCTTGCTCTAAGTATAACAATTGCCATCTGATGTGTTCTGGTGATGGCCCAGCAGTAGCATAAGTACACAGCAAGCTGAATTTACCCTCTGACTTTCTCCTTCTCCTTCCACTGTGACACACAACATTTGGATTCCCTTACAGGAAAACTTCTAAAACTAAATATCTCTACTGGAAGTTTTATTCTGTATTTTAGAAAGGTAGAGAGATGTTAATTGTTCAGATAAACCCTTTCCCTTCTGAAGTATCAGCACCTTGGATAATTATGGAGATGGAAAAGCACTTTAAAATCATGCTTTGATGCTACCTCTCCTTTTTTTTTTCTACTTGCTTTGTGGTTTTTCTCAAGCACTTAAATGGGTGTATTGGGACCATCTTTTAGCTTTCGTCTTTCAGGGTCATTTTCTAAAACCATGAATGTTTTGATGTGCAGTCTCTATTGTCCTCCTTCATGTGTTTCTGGTGCTTTTTTTTTTTTTTTTTTTTTTAGAGAGAAAGTGTAGACAAAACTGATGCTTTCATCTGTTACTAAAGCATATCCATGAATTGGACTTGGATACAACAAAAAGTAATATAATCAAGGCATCATCAGTCACACATTAGGTTCCAGCAGGTCCACTGGTTGCCTTGCAATAAAAGGAGAGCTAATAGCGCGGACAGAGGCATAGAGCAACTGTTTTGAAATATTAAACATACGCTCTATAGTGAAAGGGTGGAGATTCACTCTAACCTTCATGATTTCTAAAATCTCAGGTGCAATTAGGGCTCATATCATGCATACAAATGACAATAAAACTCACATTCCAAATGGGATCATGATGATATAGACATATGTGTTCTGTTTGTACAGTGCCAGTACAGTGTGTTCAACTTCCCCCTAGGCACTGGGTAATAAACATTATGATAGTAACATTGCTTAAGAGCTTTCAGTATAACTCTTTGTTTCCAGTTGCTCAGAACTTTCTCTCTTTGGATGAATGTTTGCAAGCGCTAGTCTACATAAAGGTGACTTAAAATGGTTCCGCCATTTTTTTTCCTGAAAGGGGGAAAAAAGAACTATCTGTAAATTACTCTTCTGTTTTGAAATTAACACTACAACAGGTGCTTTTCCAGTGCTGCATGCTTATTGCCACAAAATCTGTTTTCCTAGATTTTGAGATCAGAAGATACCACTATGATCATCTAGTCTGACCTGCTTGTTGCATTATAGCTTACAGCTTTTTGTTAACATTATCATCTTTATTTTTTGTATTTCCAGACCATCTAGGAGCCGCAGTCATTGGCCAGGACCCCACTGTGCTAAGTAATATAAAAAAACACAGAACAAAAATGATCCCTGCCCTAAAGAACTTTACAATTTGAGCATAAGACAAAGCCAACAGATGGATACAGATAAATGGAGGAGTTAGAAGGAAACAATAAGAAAATATTTATCAGCATGATAGGTTGTTGTCTCAGCTCATCAGTACCCTGTTATCCTCGGTGGGAAACTTACCTTTTACTATTCATCTTTCTTGAACTGCTGAAATATCATAAACATACAAAATTGATTTGACTCCACTAGTTCAGCTGCAACTCTCTGTTAATTCATCTATCAGAGAAGTATTAACAAGTGTAAATATTAGGGAGTATGTCGGATCTGTTTTGTGGAAACCAAATAAATATCTAAAACAATTTGATTTATTTTTGAATGTTTGAATTATTCAGTGAATACTACAAAAAGCAAATAGTTTCTAATGGTGTTTTGATGAAACAATGACCCCATTGTCCTCACTAAATAATTACCTTTAAAAAGAAATTATTAGTCTTTTGCCATTCAGCATTTTTATGTTTGTATAGGCAATTTACAAAGAATTATCCTTCTCTATTCCCATATCACTTACTGTGTACAGATACTACAGTTCTGATGTATTTTCTTTGATCTGTTGTACTGATGTCAAAGTGAACTGAAGGAAATATGATCACAAAAAAAGAAAAGAAACCCAAGCTGTTTTTATTTAAATGAAGCCACAACATTAGGAATAATGGTTAAAATGTATGTTGTACATGAGGCTAAATCCCCTAAGATACTTTGAAAATCTCAACCAGAAGGTCCAGCTAAGGACTTGCTGGAATTAAATCATTTACTGCATTCAACCGTATAAATCTTTATTATGTAATGAATTTAATGGCCTGCTAACTGCTGTTCGTAAACTATTTTATACAAAGTATCAGTTTTCTTTATGTAGCATAGCCAGACATGTCAATGCTGTGATGAAAACTCCTAGTAAATATTTCACTAACCATGGGATTGTTCTTGCTTCCTATTCCTCTAACAGCAAAATGCTCAGTGACTTCAATCAGAGCAGAAGCAGACACTATATACACCTCTACCCTGATATAACGTGATCCAATATAACACAAATTCTGATATAACGCGGTAAAGCAGCGCTCTGGGGGGGGGGGGCTGCACACTCCGGTGGATCAAAGCAAGTTCAGTATAACGCAGTTTCACCTATAACGCGGTAAGATTTTTTTGGCTCCTGAGGACAGCGTTATATCAGAGTAGAGGTGTACTTACAAGCTAAATGTCATGCAGTCATAGGGAGATTAAGTTATAGCTCAAGTTTGAAAATGTAAGTTCTTATATTTTAAAGGGGCAAGTTTAATGTATCTTTAACTTTGAATATTGATATAATTAATGAGGGAACAAGTAAACTCTGAGGTTCATGGGTGTTTCGGCAATAGGCACACTTGTAAATTGTCTTTCAGCTTAACTCAGGAAAATTCTGCCAATTGCTGATATCTGCTCCTGCATGATGACTCGCTAGGACTTTATGCCGATCAGATGATAAACTCAGTTTCCTGGCCAATGTTCTGTCTGTCAATAAAAATGTTTTAATGTCCTATGCACTGTGTGCTATTGAGCTGACGCATGTAAAATATTACCGCTCCTGCCGGGGCCAATTTATAGCCCACTGATGTCAGTGTGCATGTCTGTCTCTCTCTCTCTCCTGCCATTGATAACGTTCTCCAGCATTCTAATATGTCTTTTCCATTTCTAAGTGCTATGATTTTCAGGTTCAAAAAAGAGATGAAGTGCCATAATTTTTAGGCATCATGTCAGAGTCTTGATAAGGTTTGTTCCTTGAGACCAAATCAGGCAAAATGTTACTCATTTATTTTGGGTAGGATTTGGGGTCATACTTTATCAAGTCCTGACACACTTTAATCCTAGGCCAATCCTGTAATTGCATATGCCCTGACTGATTGTAGTTTTCTACCTGAATTCCAGTAATTGGGAAATGAAGGTATAATTCCCAACTCCCCTACAGAAGTGTAAAAGTGGTGCAACAGGGTGAGGAATGTGGCATGATCTTGTATCCACTGAAAACAATAGTTTTGCCATTGATTTAAATGGCAACTGGATCACTTTAATCTGGCTGCTAATTGCTGATAAGAACATAAAGTGACAGCACTATTTTTGCTAGTGGTATGAACTGATGAATGTTAGCAGATCTATGTGAACAAACATAAGGGGCATAGGTAGCACACATGGTAAAATAAAGTCACTAAAATTGTTTTGCAAGTTTCCTATTAAATCGGCTGTGCTGTTTGCTGGGGATCTTTGAAAAAAATCTTAGGACTTCTACAAAATGTATCAAGACTTAATTACATAGGGCTGACTTTTGTGAGTCCTCTTATGTGGCTGTGAAGAGGAGCACGGGGGGCATAAGAAGCCACTGCATAGGTAACCCACACCTAAGCCTATGCAGGGGGAAGGGAAGCCACTGCCAGGGTGCTATGCCCCATCCTATGCAGGTGGGAGAGGAATGAGTTGGTGAGTCTTTGCTCTGCTTACCCAGAGGGCCAGCCCATGCACTGGAGGCAGCATGTAGGAGGAGACTGGTGCAGGTTACTTCCTTGGGAGCGAGTGGGGAACAGGAACCAGACTGTCACTAGGAGTGACGATCTAATTCCTGTCCTGCTCTAGGAGAATAATTTGGGCTGAATTGTAGGATTACAGTATGGCTCACAAATTTCAGATCAAATATCATACACACTCAGGTGACCTGGAAAAACTGCAGTTCACGTGGTAGGTTTAGAAATATAGGAAGAGAGGAAAATATGGAGATAATGGGTGGTTGTTCTGCCCTTCTGTAAAATGGGGGGGGGGGGGGAGTCACAATTGCAACAAACGCTTTTGATTTTTGTCAAAAAACCCCCCAAAACCTCAAAACACAGTTCTGCTTCAGAATTTCAGTTTTTGGGAAATGTCCATTTTTTTTTTATATTCTGGAATGGAGGAAATTTTGAAATAGCAAAGCTCTCCCCAAAACTAACAAACAAAACATGGTTACTCCACCACTCTGGTTCTGATCCTGAAAAGAGTTTTGTATGTGTTTTAACATTAAGCACAAGAGTAGTCACATGAAGTTGATGGGGCTATAGAAGTGCTTAGAGGTAAGTGTGTGTATAAGAAGATTAGTGAGGGGTTGTCTCCATCTGCCCTGCAACCTTTGGTGCCTCACAATGCTTTGCTACTGCAGCTCCCAACTGAGTTGCTCACAAACAGCCTGCCATCATGCAGGTAACACCCTGAGTGTCTGTGTATAGCAGCAGCCTGCCAACACGCTCCAGTCTCACACTGGCTTCCAGCAGCCGTTACCCCAAAACCAGATTTAGGGTACCCCCAGAATAGCTCACCTAAAAACCAATCTGTTTTCCTAAGGTATAGGTCTCCAGGGTGGCTAAGGAAATACCTGGAGGACACGGATACAGCCTTCCAATAAATGACTGACACAGTTTCTTTCCAAAACAAGGCACCTTTTTATTGGTACAAATAATAATCCCTAATTCAATAATCTAAAACACAAAGCCCTTACAACAAGTTGGAGCACTCCGGACCACAGTAACATATAGTTGAGATGATTCTCAGTGGTTGCACTCTATTACAGATGGCCAGTCTGTCACAGGCTGCTGACAGCAATTCTTAAATGTACTGTAAGTCTTACGTATATACATTGCTTTGACAATTAACATAACACAAACACACACCTTCACTAACCCAAGCGTGCATGCACACACACTATGCTAATAATTGACAGGTTTACTCTGTCTGCTGACTTCTGCTGCTGGACAGGACGCTGTGCTGCTGCTTTCTTCTTCAGGTCTCCTGTCTCTGCTTGGCTTCACTTTGCTCTCATCTATTCTTCACCTAATCCCCCCCCTTCCCTTTTCCTGTCAACTCCTAGACTCCTAACAAACTCTCTTCAGCTCCTGCTATCTCTCTGCTGCCAACTGTCCTTTATACTGTCCTGTCAGAACTTTCTAGAAGTTTTTTCTAATATCTGTCAGATCTTTACTGCACATGCTCACTGCCAACATTCTGTGCATGCTCACTATTTTTAGCCTGCAACCATTGATTACCTGAGAGTTATGATTTGCTGACCTTTCCCCTACTTTGGTTTCCCCACCAGTTCTATGTTGTCTACAGCATCTGATCTTTCCCCTACTTTTTGAAGTACCATGTGACCTGCAGCTTCCAGTGGTGGAGTGACTCTTGCTTGCTCAAAAATGGAGGTCAGGAATACAAAATAGAGTTTGGGGAATATCTCTGGTAACACAGCTGTGGTTACCACATGGTAACCCCCACACACTCTCAGTCCCAGATTTCCCTCCCCCCCCCGAAAACGTGTGTTCTTCACTGTCCAGACCTCTCCTGGGCAGTCCAGATATATTCGGTCTGTTGCCCCTCTAAGGGATCAAGATGAAACATTTGCTATCTCAAATGGAATTACCCACAGTTTACAACACTGGTTTAGTTTTGATTAAAGAATAAAACAAACTTATTTAATTACAAAGAGAGAGGTTTTTAAGTGAATACAAGTAATGAGGCATTAAAGTCATAAATGTTTACAAAAATAAAGATAAAATACTTTCTAAACTTAACAAACTAGACTTTGGTCAAGATGAAGTCCCTTACCACATGTTCCAGTAACATTACTGACCAAACTCTTAGAGTAGGATCAGCTCCCAAAGTCCAATAGCTGTTTCTTTTTTTCCCCTTAGGTGAAGAGAGAGAGATGGGTGGGGAAAGAGAATTTGGGGTGGTTTTACCCCTCAGTTTTATAGTTCAATCACCCTTTGAAATGCATTTTCCTGAGAGTGCCCCCCCCCAATAAAATTCTTTCCAGCAGACAGCAAGGAGACATGGAGTGTGGTGGGGGAAGTTCTATGCTGTTTGTTTTCACCTGTATATGTTGAAATGCAGATTTCTCTTGCCTTCCCTGCTTTGCATGCCAAAAAATGGCTGCTTGAAAGGTGATTGCCAATCAGCTTTGACACCTGGGTAGGGTGTCCTCTTGTCCTTTATCTTTAAGAAACAGGTGAGAAACAGGCTTGCCCGCTCCCCAGACTGTCTCCCCAGACACATTTCAATCATGATTTCATTTTATGTTCATAACTGTACATATAATGTTGCTACATATATTTCACCATATTATTGACCTGCAAGTTTTATTAATTTTCTGATACCTTACAAGACATATTTTTTATTCAGAGTATTACAATGGTGTGTAGAGTGTGAATACAGGGGTGCATTCCATCACAATAAGCTTTTGTGGTATTTGGCTGAAATTATTAAAGTATATTACGCTGAGATATGAGATTGTGATTATAGGAAATTGGCTTCATTATAATAAATGAGTTGCATTAATTACTATAAAATTGGAGTACCATAAGAGTGTTTCAGAATCCTTAAGTAACAACAAATAATGTATTAAACTAAAACATTTAACAATAATTGAGACTCAAGATGCTGATTTTACCTCTTTTGTATATTTTTTGTTCTACTGCCATTTCCAAATATTTTAAGACTGGTATTGATCATAAAAATGAAAATGTGAATATCTTTTGAGTGACAAGGTGTCAATTGCCCACTTCATTTTGAATGGTTTCTTGTTAACTCCTTATGCTTAACAATCTCTGTTCCACTTGGCACGTCACCATGTGACACTCTGATTACCTTTCCCAGACCTGAAGAAGAGCTCTGTGGAGTTCGAAACATTCTCTTTCACCAACTGAAGTTGGTCAAGTAAAATATATTATCTTAACCACCTTCTCTCTCTAACATCGTGAGACCTACATGGCTACACCACCACTGCAAACATATTTTCAGTAATTTATAAATCCCTTTCAGCATTGCAATAGCTAAAGATAAAAAAAAATAATTGAATATAAGTAACTTTGAAAATGACACTCTTTTTAAAAGCAGCAAAGAATCCTGTGGCACCTTATAGACTAACTGACGTTTTGCAGCATGAGCTTTCGTAATCATTTCTGCTTTTATTGTTCAGTGAATAGCAAAATAATTTGTGACTGGACAGGCTTTAACCTAGTAGAGATTTTACTCAGGGCTTTGTGAAATGTAAGTTCTATGCCAGTGAAACAGTGTTTCCAATGAGATTACTTGGAAACATTTAGAACCCTTTAAAAACATCAGTTCAAAGGTTTCCAAATGTCAAAGATCAGGTTTAAACTTTAACATTTACACAATTCCCCTTTAATATATTTTCCTGTAATATTTAGTATAAAAATGAACTCTCTCTCTCTCTCTCTCTCTCTCTCTCTCTCTCTCTCACACACACACACACACACACACACACACACACACACACACACACACACACACACACACACACACACACCCCTATGTTAAAAGAATGTGAAGGCTGAGACAAAGCACAATGAAAGAAAATGCACTTAGGAGTGAAACCTGCCTTATGCCCTCTACTTCTCCAATAGGGCACATCGAAGGAGTTAAGGAGATGTCCTGTTATGCCTAAATATTGGAGAAAATACAGTATAGTAAGTGTCTTCCTTTACCTGTGCATTTTATTACTTTTCTACGTTTGTGTCACAATCGTAATGTTCTTTTAATGTAGTTTTTGAGAGTGAATTTTAATTGCTTTCTGTTTAGTTATCATCCTAGAGATCTTTACTCTGATTAGGTTGTCTCCCCCAAACAAAAGTGCATTTGAAGTCTATGGCAAACGCAGAACAATTAGGAGAAATACAGATGCATTTTTTTTCTGCTAGCGTTAGTGTGATCCCATGAGCTCACTGCTAATGAGTCTGGATGCATTAGCAGCAGCCATAGCTGATTTTAATCTGACTCTGGGAAAGCTCTAGTTTTCATGGAGTTATATTGGTTTCCCATGCATTTCCATTGGATTGAATTTCCAATGATTTAATGTTTGCTAACGCATCCAACTACACAGAAGGGACTGGATCAAGATCCCATCCATACCTCTAGGAAATATTCACCGTGAGCCAG
Source organism: Mauremys reevesii (assembly GCF_016161935.1). Classification (NCBI taxonomy): domain Eukaryota; kingdom Metazoa; phylum Chordata; order Testudines; family Geoemydidae; genus Mauremys; species Mauremys reevesii. Next base: position 62,686,810 of record NC_052633.1, on the reverse strand, counting down.
ATCCCCCAGGACAAGTCAAGATATGCTGAGTTGACCATGTTAAAAGGGGAACTTTTCACTTGCAGCACAAATTGGGGTCACTTAACTTAGAGCAGATTAGGGGCTGCTCTAAATTTTATTGGGTAGAGTGGTCCCCTATGGATAAACCGGGATTACAAGAACACTGCGCAGTATAGCTCTGCTCCATACAACCCTTAACTATATTCTATGTCTATGCAGGAATAACTCATTGCCTGGGACAGTGGGGAAAGGGTGGCATAGTCAGGGATTTCCCCTTCCTTAGGAAAATCTTTGGCTGCCCTCTCAGGACAGCTCTCTAGCCCAAAAGGCAGGGATACAGAGGCCAGGATCTGCATGTTGGTATTCATCAGTGGGTGAAATTCATCCTTGTGTAGAGGGCTAGCATGAAGTCTGAACATCACTGAAGTTCCACCTAACTGTGTTTTGGGAGCTTCTGTGGGGTTTAAGAGATGCATAGCTCTGTGGCCCTCTTTACCCTTGTATGAAAAGCCTGGGTCTTATGGAAGGAAGGGAGTTTTGAGGGGGATTGAATGTAGAGGCTGTGGGTGCCTTGTGTGAAGGGATATCTGTTTTCTCTCTTCCTAGAGACTAAATATAAGAAAACTGAGCATTAAACAAGGACGCTAGATGTGGATGTATATATTTTTCAGGTATATTTTACAATACTTTGTAATTACATTTAAGGCTGGTCTTGCAAATCTTTCAGTACCACTGCTGAATAGGAGAATGCCTCTTTACATATCACAAATGACAAGAAGACCGGCTCATTCAGGTCTCTAGCCTCAGACTGTTTGGGATAATTACTGAGCACCTCAAAGGGCAATTAAGATAGGAGATGGTGAGGATAGATCCTAGGAGAAATGGTCAAGGTACAAAGTTGCACGCAAAAGGTCTTGTGATTTCCCTCTCTGAAGAGTATCAAAAAGGGGAACTAGAGTGTAAGTAGGATGACCCTAGGCAAAATTAAAACTCATATATCAATTTCAGGGCCTCTCATTGAACGCCTATTGGTTTCAGTGGGCTCTGGATTGGGCTCTAATTTTGTAATGCATTTTGTAAATCCCTCAGGGTCTCAAACATCCTAAATATAAGACTATTTATAGCTCATAAACAAGGATTTACACTGCCACCAACACCTTCTGAAATGTGCATATGCCACTGAGAATAATCATGCATAATTTCTCAATTTTAATATAAAATATCTTATCAGCTGATATGACACACATCTTTTTTCTTGTAATCAAGGATAATCAAAATGAGACAAATATTAGCATATTTAATCACCTGTCTGTGGATGTTGTTTTAAACCTATAGAGCTTCAAGGTGAGAATGCCCTTCTTAGCAGCACAATCTTCTAAAAAGAGAATATTTATATAACAGAAAATTCACTTAGCAAGTAATTTGCTATATTCACTTTGCAATTATCTCTAATATTTGTCTTTGAAAAAGAATTCTCTTTCACAACACATCTTTTTCCTTTTTCTGTATTCTGGAATTAAAACTCTATTTGTGGCATCAAAATCCGTTGCTATGGAAATTAATGCAATGACAGATTCAGCATTATGGATTCACTAGAGGAACCAGTAGGAGGTCCTATGGGCTGGTGCTGTATGTGCGCATTTGGTGCAAGCAACTCATGGCCCTTAGAGAGCACATATGGGCTCTTGAGACCAGAATGGCTGAACTGGAGGAGCTAAGGGAAACAGGTACATAGAGAAGCTTCATAGTCTGACAGTCTTGTGTTGAGGAGGATGAAAGTCTTGGGGAAGGAGAACATCAAGCTGGAGTGGAGAGAAATGATTCCGTAGTTGGGACCCTCCTTCCAGATGATGTCATGGTATCCTCTCACACTGAGGCTACCCCTCTTGGAAGGAACCTCAGGTATTAGGAATAGACAGGTGATAGCAATGTGTATTTGGCACCAGTGCGACTGATGCTGGAATACAGTGTCCATTTATGGTGTCAACAGTTTGAGAAGAGTGTTGATAAATTTAGAGAAGAGCCATGAGAATAATTAAAGGATTAGAAAATGTGCCTTCCAGTGATAGGCTCAAGGAGCACAATTTATTTTTCTGGACAAAGACAAGGTTAATGCATGACTTGATTAGTCTGTAAGTACCTACAGGGGGAACAAACATTTTAATAATGGGCTCTTCAAACTAGCAGAGAAAAGTATAACGTGATCCAATGGCTGGAAGTTGAAGTTAGATAAATTCAGACCAGAAATAAGGCATACATTTTTAACAGAGAGAGTAATTATCCATTGGAACAATTTACCAAGTGTCTTCCTGGATTCTTCATCACTGACCATATTTAAATTAAATTTGGATGTTTTTGTAAAAGACTTGCTGTAGGGATCATTTTGGGGAATTTCTATGGCCTGTGTTATATAGGAGGTCAGATCAGATTATCACAATGGTCTCTTCTGTCCTTGGAATCTATGAATTCCCTGCCTTAAAATCTAACCAAGCGCCTGGAGTTCCTGCTCTGTGAGAAGTACAGAAGTATAACCAGCCAGGAGTGAATTAAAATCCATGAGAAAATCAACAAGATGCTGCTTTAGGTTGGAGAGAGATTACAGCCTTCTTGAAAGCACCCTGCATTCACTCATGCCCCAGGACTACATACAGCCCCCTTGGGACAGTTAGGACTTATACTGTGGGACTAATGGATTACATATACTCCCACCTGGTACAGTTTGGAGTACTCAGACAGGTGGGCTCAGCTGGTTTGTATGGTGCAGCACGCTAGCAGGGAAGACCATGCAAGTCTCTCAATTTTATTGCCCCAATCCATCTTTGTAATAATCTGAGAGTATCTAGTGAAAATTTCATAACTGCTAGTTCAACTTTTTTGTTTTAAGTTCCTGGTATCCATTCTATTTGATTGGGAGTGGGTTAGGGGAGGGAGTGGGCGTGAGTTCTGCTATTAATGGAAACATGATACAACCCCTAGGTTATAATAATAATTGTACTGCGTCGTAGGCCAGAAATTCCTCCCATCTGTATATTAACAACAAAGATGGAGACAAAAACATACCTGGTTCCAGCTCTGGGGCTGGAGACATCTGTCTCCGCTGCTTTGATGACAATCCTGCTGCGGGCTGCTTCCCAAACAGGTCCTCTGAGTATAGTTCCAGGATATGCTGTAGTTATTCAATCAGCATAGTCTCCTCAGTAGCCAGCAGGAAAACCAGTCACTTCTTAAGTTTCTTCCAATGGCTGCTGGCTATCCTCTGGTTCCTGTGACTCAGGGGTTATAACCATCCCTTGTTAGAAGATTGTTAGGCACCACTGTGGGACCAGGGCTCTCTGAAGCCTCTAGAGCATGGTCAAATTGCTCATAGGAGGTGAGCTCCCAGAGATGCTGTTACAATCCTTGACCTTACCTCTTGACTTGCTATCTGCACTGACAGTCTGGTGAATCCCAATGCCTCAAGCGTCTTTGAAATTTCTTTGTGTGCATGACCATTTCTTGCACTCTTACTGAAATCAAATGTTTTGCTCTCCTCACACCACAGATTTACTGGAATTCAGTTGTGTTCTTCTGGCTAGCTGGCAGTGCACTTGGTGTAGAGCTTCTTCCTATTGGTGGCCATAACTAGCACAAGAGACTGTTATGTGTTTCCAGGTGAGTGGTCTGTGTGGAAAGGAAGAATTAAACACTGAGCAGCTTCATTTGAACTGTATTTGAATCAAGTGGGGTTGCTTCTGGTTCGTAGCAATCAAGTGGGACATTTTGTGTTAGAAAGACTGAGAAACACAGGCCCAGGGGATCGTGGGATAGCATTGGTGAACTTTCCAGAAATGAGTCTGTGAATCAAGGCTTGAGTTGATTCCACACTGCAAAATGTTGGGGCTTGGGCATGAGTCCCAGTAGGATTCCCCTGGTGGGTTCTAGGACCTGGGTCTTGAAAGCTTGCTGACCCAAGTCAGAAAAATTATTGTATGGATGGGGATGGGAGGGATGGAGGTTGGGCTCAAATTTGAGTCTGAGCCCCAGTTTGCAATTCAGAGTAGCCATACACTGTGTGCCCTCTGAAATTTCCCCACACCAGGGGAAATTTCAGCTATCCAGATCCAGCTGTTTCCTGGTGCCTTTGTCCCATCCAGAGTGGTTCAAAAATGTCAGAGGTCAGAAGAAACTCTCCCCACATTTCTAATATAATCAGGTGACTTTAGATGAATATATAGAATTAGAGGGGAAAGTTAAAGCTAAATGAGAAAGAGATCTGAATGCAGAATATTCTGAGGGACATCTGTGAACAGATAAAAACAATATCAATTAATGCAAGACACAGAATCGCTTTCTTTAATTGAGTTCACAGAGTCCATGTGATGCTGTCTAGGCTATGCAAAGTGAATGTTAATATACAGTTATTAGAAATATGCAAAATGGAAATTTTGGCCATATGTTTTGGACACGCTAAGAATTCCAAGTGTTTTGGAAGGGCTGTAGCATATTTGGAGCATATATTGCACCTCCACTGCATTTTTCAATGGCCAGTATGTCTTATTGATGATCTCTCTGCCCTAGCAATAAACGTAAAATCAGATTTTGATGGCAATTAGTTTTGGATTGGGCCCTAAATGACATTCTATACTTCATGATGCTCCAGACCTGTAAAGACTTCCTATCCTATACAAGAAAATAGGCCATAGGAATGGACATTCTGTTGACATAGAAAAAATTACTTACAAATTCACAAGTTGACCCAAGACGACTTTAAATATGTAGCCTGTATACTTGGGAATGATTCACAGAAGCAGATTATAAATTAAATTAATCCATCAAAAACGCTCCTGCTCTGTTGCTTAGTGTTGTGACAATTCTGCAGCACCTTTTTAAATACAGATTGGTTAGTCATGTCCAGACTGCACATTCATAGAGTTAGAAGTGGCACAGACCTAGAAGAAATGAAAAATATGATGATCCAATCCATCCTACTGCCAATACAAACCTTCTCTGTAGGTTTAGTACCTTACCTTGGGATTTGTCCTCTCTAGTTGTACATGTCCTCTTAATGAGACTTTCACCAATTCCCTTTGAGACTGACACATTTCACTGTTTAGGAAGCTTTTATGGTAATACACTAAATTTTCATTTCTTATTTTAATTCCTTTTTGCTTAGTTATAGCCGCTTGTTCAGCAATAAATTATTTCCTCTTCCTCCTTGGTGTTTATAACCTTTTATTAGAGGTAATCCTCTATCACATACTTGTCTGGGTATCTCTTAGCCAAGCAATACATACTTAGCTCTCTTAAACAACAAGGAGTCTGGTGGCACCTTAAAGACTAACAGATTTATTTGAGCATAAGCTTTCAGGGGTAAAAAACCCACTTCTTCAGATGCATGGAGTGAAAATTACAGATGCAGGCATTATTATACTGACACATGAAGAGAAGGGAGTTACCTCACAAGTGGAGAACCAGTGTTGACAAGGCCAATTCAATCAGGGTGGACGTAATTGATGAGGAGGTGTCAATTCCAGGAGAGGGAAAGTTGCTTTTATAGTGAGCCAGCCACTCCCAGTTCCTATTCAAGCCAAAATAATGGTGTTAAATTTGCAAATGAATTTTAGTTCTGCAGTTTCTCTTTGAAGTCTGTTTCTAAATTTTTTTTCAGGTATGGCTACTTTTAAATCTGTTATAGAATGTCCAGGAAGATTGAAGTGTTCTCCTACTGGCTTTTGTATGTTACCATTCCTAGTGTCCAATTTGTGTCCATTTATTCTTTTACATAGAGACTGTACAGTTTGGCCAATGTACATGGCAGAGGGGCATTGCTGGCACATGATGGCATATATCACTTTAGTAGATGTGCAGGTGAATGAGTCCCTGATGGTGTAGCTGATATGGTTGGTTCCTCTGATACTCACCAGCAATTCCACACATACCACAGAAACACTGACCCAGGAACCAATCCCTGTAACAAACCGCATTGCCTACTCTGTCCCCATATCTACTCTGGCGACACCATCAGAGGACCCAACCACATCAGCCACACCATCAGGGACTCATTCACTTGCACATTTACTAATGTGATATATATATGATATATGATATGTGCCATCATGAGGTAACTCCCTTCTCTTCATGTCAGCATAATAACGCCTGCATCTGTAATTTTCACTCCATGCATCTGAAGAAGTGGGACTTTTACCCACGAAAGCTTATGCACAAATAAATGTATTAGTCTTTAAGGTGCCACCGGACTCCTTGTTGTTTTTGTGGATACAGATTAACATAGCTACCCCCTGATACTTAGCTCTCTTAGTCTTTAATGTCATAAATTTAATTCAGTTTAGCTGGGTAATGTTTAGCTCATTGGTGGCCAAATGTTGGCAAGGACACTCTCACTTTTGCAGATACGCTTTTGGTACCAAGAATTGAGGTAAACGTCTACCTGATCACAATTTCATCGGAATTCTCCCAGTCAGAGAGCCTGAGCATCAAGATGACTTTTCTATTACAACTCAGGAGAAAATCGTGTTCTCCTTCTTTGGATGTGAATGGCTTGGTGCAAAACAGAGCCAATGTGGCACCATTTTATGGGGTGCATGGGGTAGAGAGAAACCAAGATTTATGAAGCTTGTTCCCTTGTGTGCTGTATAAGGTTTCCAGGTAAGCTGAGGTAGATATATCCCTAAACAGCTCCATCAGCCATGTTCTTCCTCACAAAGTACAGGGTGCATGTAATACAGATGAATCTCCAGCTCTGAGACTGGTGGTGTGGCAAAAGAGGCCACCCTGCTGCCTAGAGATCATTGGAAATTATTCTTTTCCGCTCTAGACCCAAAAGTGGTTGAATCCTGAGGTACAGAGAAGATGCTTGAGATGTGTGCTGGGAGCAAGATTTAGCACTAACTTCATATTTTGGAATGTTCTTTGCGCGGTACTGGTTTGTGTGTGTGTGCACACACAGAGAAAGCTGGGTTCTTGGTCTTGCCTATGGCCAAGGATTTCCCTTTGTAGAAGTGCAGATTGCTTCACCTGGTTCTTGACTGATGCAGTGGTTCCAATGGAACTGCAGCTGCTGGTGTAACATAGAGCATCCAAAAGACTGCTGTAAGGTATTGTCTATATTAGAAAAGTTGCACCAGTTGAACTAAATGGACTTTTAACTGGACAGAATTAATTAATGCAAGCCCCTATTGAAGACACACTTTAACCCTTGCTTAAATTGGTTGAGCTTTCACCTATAATTTACCAGATTGTGCTAAACCAGTTGAAGCAAGGGTTAAGGTGTGCCTTCATTAAGTGTTTCCATCAGTTTACCTAAATCAATTTAAGAATGATTTTAGTTAAACTGCTGCAACTTTTCTAATCGAGACCAGGCCTTTGGGCTTCCCTCTGTCCCCTTTTCCCCTGACCCTGGATTATGATCAGTGTTTATGGTCACCTTTACCCATCACTTTCCTCAGCTGCATCAAGTCAAAACTCAGTGCAACTGGGAATCTAGGGTTTTGAGGTTTTTGAAAGTGAAACATACTATGGCAGTGTGGAAGTGGAAAAAGGGATCAAGGGAATTTGGATGCAGACATCTTAGTTTTCAACAGAATAGTGCAAGAGTCCAGCTAACTCTAACTCTAATAATGCGAGACTTTAAGGCAGGGCCTGGGCGAGTGGGAAGCGAGTGAGGAAAACTGTAAGAGATGTTATTTGGCCTTGTGTAAGATAAGAATGAAACACAGACTGTAGCAGGAACTATTGAGAAAAGTAAGATATCAGGATATGTATAAACAAGATGCAGTTGTTCATAATTATTGTATGCAACAAAAGGTACAAATTCTTGCACTAATTGATTATCTGGCGGAGACTGCCTAGAAAAGGGGAATCCCTGTCCGTGTGCATGTCTCCCCCTTGCAATTGCTTGAGAATAAACTGTCTCTGACATGCTGCAAACATGTGAAGACTGTGTTTTTCTTCCACAGCAGTCTCCTATTTCCTCAGTGAGTGTTCATAACTCCCATTAGTATTACTGGATATACAAGCATGCATTGAAGGGAGAACGAAGCCTCCTGTCAAAAGGAGCGGAAAGAAAGAATTAATCTGAAACTGTATAAAGTGAATTAATAGTACAGGGTGTTTTGGTGAATTAAAATATTTATTTAAAGAACCTCTGGCAATTTATAACCAGAAGTTAAAAGTCTGTGTGCTTCTGCAATATAGCATAGAAAAAGAGATTTTTAGCCAAGATGGAACAATACAAACGCCATGTTCAATGGTTGGGCTAGAGTGGTTATGTTTAAAAGTTTCACCACAAAGGCAAGAATGCTGTATTCCGAGAAAAGAGGTATTTTAAAATGAACTTTTTAAAAAAGCAGAACTTCCTAGGGTGAAACCCTGGTTCTACTGAAACCAATGGAATTTTTGTCATTTGATTTCAACAGGGCCAGGATTTTACCACTATAAGATGAATTATAAATATCCAGGGGACTTAAAGAATTTGATTAATGCTGATGCTATTTTCAGCCCTTAGACCCCATTCTGTCCCCTTATTTTTGACTCCCACAACAAAAGTTGAAATAAGAATGGAAAATAGAAACCAAATAATCTAGTCCACCAGGCACAGATACTCTTTTCATTCAAATCCCTCCTCAAAACTCTCTTCTCTTGTGAGGCCCATGCCCTTCATACTGGGGTGAAGCTCACTCCTATGCAGACGGCCAGCACTGGCCTAGGCGTCATTTAAGTCCCACTTATGCTGTCAAGATAGGGCTTAGGTGCAACTAAAATGAGTCACGTTGCACTGGGGAGAATTTCACCCACAGGTAGAATATTCTGCAAGACTTGCCCTGTCACCAATTTGAATGCATACAACCATGTGCTCTGAGATCTGCATTCTGATGGATCAGAGAATCCTAATCAATTATTGATGAGTGGTGTTAAATGATACATGTCATATCAATGAGGCAAAAGCATTGCATGTAAATGCTGGAAAGGCCGATGACTTTTTTTTAAACTAGGAGATTCACATGAACTAGAATAATCTATCCAAAGACTTAGTATTTTAACAAACAAGATACTTCAATTATAACTGAATGTATTAACTATCATAAGCTTTATAAAAAAAAACTAGAGAAAATTACCATCTTCTATTCTTTCATCTCCTAATAGAGTATTCTCAGTGCTTTTCATAATAGCAACTAATGACTTGTTAATCATCTTAAAAAAAACCATATTGCAACATCCAGGAGATGTAACTCTTAAGCATTTTTTAATTAAAATATATTCTGTCATGCACGTGTAGATTTCTTTTTCTGGGAAAATGCTCTAAAAGTCAAAGTATGTCTACATGGCAATTGGGAGTTGGTATTGCCACAGGTGTAGGCATACCAGAGCTAGCTTTGAGCTAGTTAGATCAAATCTAGCTAGAATAACAGGAGCAGTGAAGCCATGATAGCATAGTTGGTGGCCATGTGTGTATGTACCTGGATGGGTGGGGAATATAGCCCATGTAGCCACTGTGCTCCCACCTATTGTTACTCAAACTAGGTTTCATCTAGCAGCTAGTTCTGCTATGTCTACACCTATGGCAATCACACTTTCTGATTGCCCTGTAGGCATATCCAAAGCCAGATGTTCAGTAATGGAAATTAGGAGGATGGACCTGAACCATGATCCAGGAGTTCCAGGTCCTCTCTGTTGGAAATCTTTCTCTGTAATGTGAAGCTTTGGAAAATGTTTCCCAGGGATTGGTAGAATTTGCCCACTTCTGTCATCACTTAAGCAGAACCCAGCCTGAATTTTCATGCACTGTAGTTGTATACAATCTTTGAAAATATATGGGCCAACCATAGAGGTTACGATAAAATCAGCAGTTGGACACACAAATACCTATTTTTAGGCACTATTTTTATGCTGGTAGTTTACATTTATTGAATAGTCCAGTAAGTGGCTTACCATCCTGGCCCCAATGCATCTAATCACTTAAGCGCATGCTTAATTTCAATCATGTGACTAGTCCCATTGACTTCAAAATTAAAGCACGTGTACTATGGTTAAGCACATGTTTCTTGTCTGAATCAGGAACTGCATGATTATCACCTTGCAGAATTGAGCCCCAAATTTAGGATTAGGTGCCTTGATTTAGACAGCTAAGTTTTGAAAACTGGGATCATGACATAAATTAGGTTGTGTCAAACAGACGGGAATTTATCAAAAATGTTGCTAACACTCAGATGTTTACAAATCATGAATCAGGCCCCAAAAATAATTATTGGCTTAAATTTCTAACACTTCAAATATTTTTTTATTATTTCTTTATTAGTATTAGTATTTATTACTTTTACATTTTGTTTTCTTGTTTCTGAGCCTTCAGTCTACATACAGTTCACATTTTCAAAGTTTTGCAGCCATAATGGCTACAAACTTTAAAAAAATAAGAAAGCTGAGATTTATATATTCATATGATGTCAGGTGCTGGGGCTTACAGAAACACTCAAATGAGACTCATAATAAATCAGAAGAGTTGATAAAGCTGTGTCAGATAAATTCATAATTGACCAAAAACTTAGACCAAAATGTAAAGTGAACTCAAGACCTTTTTGTTTGGTTAACTTTTGTTACTACTTAAAGAAAAAAAAAGTGCTTGTTTTTGACCATCAATGGAAGTACTAAATCACAATAGTGAAATCTGTCATCATGGTATTTATGGCTTGGGAGATCTGGTGAGAGACAGCCTAACCTGAATCTAGGGCCTGATTTTTCAGGCCTAGGAAATGAACCCTTCAAAGTCTGAAATAAGCAAATCTCTGGAGGTTCACCCATGATTAGTTGTTGTGACAAGGTGTGACAATCCTACATGTAATGGGTTACTGGGTTCCTGCATTTCACAGGGCTGATCAGAGCATGGTTATAATAAAAGGGAAAGAGAAACTGGCATAGGAGATTACCATAGGGTAGGTCTATACTTACCACGCGGGTCGACGCGGAGAGTTCGACTTCTCGGAGTTCGAACTATCGCGTCTAATCAAGACGCGATAGTTTGAACTCCCCACGCGCTCCGGACGACTCCGGAACTCCACCACCGCGAACGGCGGTGGCGGAGTCGACCTTGGAGCCGCGGACTTTGATCCCGCGGCGTCTGGACGGGTGAGTAGCCCGAACTAAGGTACTTCGACTTCAGCTACGCTATTCGCTATACGCCCCCGCCCCCTCAGTGTAGACCAGGCCATAGAGGATGGGTGTGCCCTGTCTCCTCCCAGCTGATGGAAGCTTGAAAATCCTCAGGTGATAATTACTCCCTCTTGCCTCTCCCCCCGTGTCGTCGTGAGATTCTGCATGTGCTTGCTTCTTGTGTGCTTGCTTCTTGTCTGTCCTACTATCTGTCCATGGGCTGCCTTCTGCCTAGACTACTACAGAGGGGTTGGTTGGTTTGGTAGAGGGGGATTGTGGTTTGGGTGGGTGCATGGGTGGGGGGTACTGATAGCAGTAGGCTGGCAGGCTGCAGTAGTAGCAGCCTGCAATTTGCCTGCCCTTGCCTGGCTGCTGGTTCTGCAATGCTTTTGCCTTTTTTTTTTAATTATTATTATTATTTTATTAAAAGCTCAGCTGTGGCCAGTGGTCTTTCTGTTGGTGCATCTCTGGTGGTGTTACACCTGCACCAGCCGGGGGAGGTCCGTTGGGGGAACGGGATGCAGAGGGCAGAGGGATGCAGTCTGTGGGGGTTTGTGTGGGGGAGGGAGGAGAGGGTAGCAAAGCTGGGGGGACTGCTTGGGGTGAGTCGGGGGATTGGGGACTGGCATGGCCAGGCAGGGGCTCCACAGGGCTGGGGGGGGGGAGTGGAGTGGCACTGTGCTACCGTTGTTGGTCAGTGACTCTTGGGGCATTTCTGGTGGTGTGGTACACCTCTGGGCGGGGCGGGGAGTATTTTGGGGGTCTGGTGGTATGATGGCTGTACCGGCAATCGGCCGATGGCACTGTGGGCATGAACCTGTGGCAACCAAAATGGGACTGGCTTGTTTTGAAAGGCAGTGCAACTTTGTTATCTTGTGAGAGTTGGCAACCTTTGACTAGTTTGAGTTGAATTGTTCTGGTTCTGAGTTTGTGCATTTGGAAATAAAACAAGCCCTGAAGAAAGACATCAGAAGAGACCTCAGTTGGGACATTACTTTTCCTTCTGCAGCTGGTGAGGCTACATACTGGCTTACAGTTATATGCATACTTTATGCTACACTGATTATTACATACATTGGAAACCTGGACTAGTGATTTCAATCGCTGCAATGGGTTCTGGTTTTGGCTCTGCCACTGATTTACTGTGTTACCTTAACAATGTTGTGCATCAGTCATATAGGGCTAATACTACCTCATGGGCTTGATTTAATAACATTTGTAAGTCATTTTAGGATCCTCAGATAGAAGGCAATAGAGAAGAGCTATTTTTTTTAACATTATTAACATTAAAATTTTATCACACATTGTTTTTCACTTCAGTTATCACAATCTAAGCTCTTAAATTATATTTATTCATATAGATATTAAATATCATACAGACATCTTTAACCAGCCATGTTTTTGTCTAGACATTGTAATCCTTAAAGCAAAGTAGCAAAACATAGACCAAGAAATGTAATTGTATTTATTTAACTAGTCCATGGACTTTAGGAGGAGGAAAAGGAAGAATCACAGCGATTGTTATAGCTCCTTCCAAAACTACCATCCATTACTGTATCTAAGCTGCCATTGATTATTTATCAAGTGGTTGACACAAGAAATAATACATATCAACAAGCAAGTCTTTGGATGGTATGGAGTGATTGCTACCTAATGTATACTGTAATTACCCAAAGGCAGGCAGATTTGAAAAATGAACTCATGGGCCACATGCATGAGAAGGTCACACTGAGCAATTATTTTGCTTTACCATAACCTTTCACTAGAATGTGATTACCTGCCAGAGAATATATATAGCTGTGATCACTGATGTCAGAGAACAGCAAATAGGCCTGTGCTTATGACTTCTGCAGTGATCAAATGATTTGTCCAAAGTTTCTCAAGTGGGTCAAGCATTCAACAGTAAATGGGAGGCATTGGAGAACTTTGTATGAGATAACTCCTTTCCCTGTGGCAGCAAGGCTTTTTAAAAGATGGGGATAAAAAAGACCTGGTAAGTAGGCCAGATGACAGAGTGTGAGGTGGCAGTTATTGAAAAGCTTAGGCAAAGAGGTAGATCTTACAATGTTCTCAGATCAGATTGTGGCAAGGCCGTAGCTTGTGCAAATTTCTGGCGATAGATTAGTAAACTACAGAAATGAGGGCCTGATAGTGAGAATGACCTGCCCTTGCTCTATAGATAGCTATACGTTATTTAATATACTTCCTAAAGCCTGTTTTTAATATAGAGCTTGATTGTGTAAGTAAACGTGGTTCAATTTTGCTAAAATTGTGACTGTAATACTTGTATAATACGCTAGCTAGCATATATTGGTCAACAGACACCACACTTATCACCTTGATAATTGTTATAGTGACACCTTTGCCAAATTAATATTTGAAGGAGTGGTGAGAGCCTTTATATGTGATTTAAAGTGCTTTGCCAAGCTGCATAAGTGGCAATATATAATTAACACAGCTAAAATTAATACATCTGTATAATAATATAAAGCTTTAAATGCAACTTGTCTCTAAGTGTAAGAAATGGAGTATTTTAAGATTCCAATCATGGATGAGGTCTCGGAAGCCTTGTTCTTCCTTGTGCATGTCCTAGCTAATCTGAATAATCTTTTCAGTCTAGTAATGTTTTTAAATTTAAAGTAAGTGGATTAATATGCATGTTAAAAACTGACAGGTGAAATTTCAACTTCATCCTGGTATTGGAGCTCACTTTGGATAAAACATTCATTTTTGAAAAACTGGGATAGGCATTATTACAGGGTGTCCCACAGTGCTACATACCTGAGGAATAAAACAGAAATTTGGAGTAGTGACATTACCAGTGACACTGCCATATATAAATTCCTTGCAATGAGTTATTACACAGTACTGTCTATCCATATTATAGGTCACCCTTACTGCAGGTTATCACCATTTGATAAGCTTCACTGGGCAGGAGATAGGAGAGGCTAGCTTCTCTGTCTCATGGTACTGGTCCAAGCCATCATGGCTACATACTGGAGTTACGATGCCAAAAACATCGTATCGGCATACATACTGATATCCCTTAATGGAACAACAAGCTGTGTACGGTTTTCTCCAGGTTTGTGTTGCTGTGTGATACACCAATAGTTGCCATCTTCTACGTAAACTGTTGAATGGACAGTAACTAAATTATCAAAGATTGCTGTGTCAGGATTCGATATATGCTGTGATACCAAAAAAGAAATGTCCATGGCATCAGACACTGAGCAAGATTGTTTTGAATATATGTGCCTTGATTAGGATGCAGTGTCACTGAAGCCAAATTATGAATGGTACTGAAGGAGATCTATCTACACAATTTAGCACATTGCCAAGTTGCCACTGTTTCTGTTATAAATGGAGGACAATAGCATTTAGCTAACTGTTTTTCGCTAATAAGGTTAGGCAATTTCCCCTTTTCAGTGTTCCCTAATGAGTTGGTTCTGGTATTTAAGATGTAATTCCCATAAAGCAGTGCAAATAATTTCTTTACCTGTTCATAACTTGTTGTGATTAATTTATTAAGTTTGCTAGTGTTTGGCTAAACAGTTTAGCAATGTTAGTCATATTATGTACCACATACTCTTTTTTGTTTTGTTTTTATTTGGATTTTTTTTAGTAGCTACACCCTCAATGCCATGAATGAGTTTAGAGATGCTCAAACTAGTTGTTTTTTTAATATTTTGTTTCATGGTGTCCCTGTTCCAACAGCCATTCCAAATACTAAAAATTCTGCAGCTTAACCAATAATTTCATCTAGACTTTGAAGTATCCTACTTTGAAAGGTACGAGACTCTGGAATAGTGTTTTCTCCAGCCATTGGGTCTAGTGCATGTTCCATAAGAAGCTATTATATTAACAAAAAAGTTTACAGTAACGATACATTTCCTTTTAAATAATCACCAAATTAGCCACATTACAATGAGAGAGATTTAAAACCTGAATTTGTTCCCAAATTGCCTGATGATTTGTCTGC
The DNA here is from genome assembly GCF_016161935.1 of Mauremys reevesii. Classification (NCBI taxonomy): domain Eukaryota; kingdom Metazoa; phylum Chordata; order Testudines; family Geoemydidae; genus Mauremys; species Mauremys reevesii. The sequence continues at coordinate 62,671,689 of NC_052633.1, read as the reverse complement.
ATGCCAAATGGATTACAGGAGTGCCCTTCCTTGTTGCAGTTACCTGTTTGTGGGCCACTCAATTTTCAGTCTGTCCCTGCCAGCCTAACTTCTATCCCTCTTGCTTGCTGCACTTTGTCTGACAATCTCCTAGTCGTCCTGTCATTTATATATAAAAATTTGCCAGCATATATTGTTCAATATTCTGAACGTAACTGTTGATTTTTTTTAAGTAGGTTTGAGTGATCAGTAAACAGCAAGGTTAAGATTCTGTCACAGGTATTTTTAGTAAAAGTCACGGACAGGTCACGGTCAATAAACAAAAATTTTGTCTCTGACTTTTACCAAAAATACCTGCAGGTGGGGGGAGACACAAACACAGACAGAGTGGTGCTGCTGCGGCTTGCAGCTGCTCCAGTCCCGCTGCTGCTCCAGCCCCAGGGAGGCTGACCCAACTCCAGCCACTGCTCTGGGGACCTCTGCTCCGGTGGACCTGAGGCTGGCCACAGGTCAGCTGTTTGGGTGGCCCTGGGGCTTGCCGCTGACAGCTGCTCCAGCCCTGACCCAGAAGTCACGGTGGTCCCAGAAAATCACAGAATCCGTGACCTCTGTGACAGAATCATATTCTTAATAAATAGCAAACAAATCTAAAAAATGTACCTCCTTGGGCCAGATTTTCAACTTTCAATGACAGAATGGTGTAGAAGGTTCTTATTGTCAGTCCTCCTTCTGTTTGTGGCATATCAAGTGTGTGGGTTGGGAAACTTAATCTTTTCAAATTTATTCTTCTAGGAATTAATCATGAATATTCTAAATTCAAGCTGTATTGCTTAATTGTGGTTAGTCAGATAAATAAATAACATGGTATTGGTATTAAGACTGTCCCTTATGAGTAGTGATGCCCAGTGGTCCCAGTAGGTTAGGTAATTGTTATATCCATGTAACTGGGAGTTCCTTAAATCAAAGCTTCATACTGAAGTACCGTAACAAAACCAGGTGATGTAGGCAACAGGTCCAGAGGCTAGATAAACCATAGACACACTTGGGGGGGGGGGGCGTTGAACTAGAATCATGGTTCCTTAGCTCCAGAGAAAACACAAGTTCCATTTATATGAGTTAAAGGAGAACTGATGTAACTGCCACTTGTAGTAGTTTCCTTTTCCTCCCTGTGGGCTAGCCACTGGAGGCCAATATCATAGACACATACACAGAAAGGCAGTACATTGCAACATATACCTATGTGCTTTATTGATCATTTCTGCACTGTAAGGGAATTTGCACAACACTGTAAACAATCCCCAAATTCCGTCCCAGAATGCTCTACACTGAGATTAAAACTTGGGACTTTCTCGTCTTTGATTGTTCCAAACAGCTACTCACGGATCTGGAGGGAATATCCCCGGGACCATGTACTACTCAGTTGGAAATATGATTGGCACATGTAATTGGGTTTTGAGAGAAATGCTGCTTTCACTTTCTTAAAGTAAGTGGAAAAACACCAGACTGCATTTAACTGATGGTAATAAAAGAGATGAGGGTAAGAAACAAAGTTCCTAGTCAGGGTGACTTTCCCTTGAGAGTAACTAAAGATCTTATGCTAGAGCAGCAGTTTTCTATAGTAGCCAGAAGAAATATCATCAGTGTAATGCTTCTTATAGAAAGATTTGCATTCAAGAGTTAAAACTCCTTACCATGCAACCACAAATGAGTGACTGAAGAGGAAAAAAGTATTCACTGAGAATCTACGTTATATGTTTAAAGGGATTCAACACTATAATATTAATATTCAATTATTATGGAAATGTAAGGGAGGCAGACACAGGAGTCCAAGTACAGGACCTTCTGAGGGTTGTGCAATAATGAACAATGTAGAATAATATTCTGCAGCTGTTAAATGAGCAAATAAATCACTGGCAGAGCAATAGTACAGTGCTAAACAAATTACTGCTGTTAGGAGAGAGCTTTACTCTAAAGTCAATCTTATTGGCTACTCCAAATAACAAACCAGGAAAAAGTTTAACTACAGCGAAAGATATATGGGGGAATGGGAAGGTTCTACAGAGATCACAAAATGGTGGATGAGACATTTAGAGAGCCCTGCGAGAGCTAAGGATAGGAAAGGAGAGATTGCATGGGCTGGAAAAGATACTGCCTCCAGAGCAGAAATCAATCACATTGTGTGGAAACAAAGAAATCTCAGGCCGACGACGGACAAGGAACTACAACATGCAATGTGTTGAAAAGTAGGAAAAGTTTGCCAATGGCTCGATGCTCGGAATGGTGAATGCTGAAAGTAACAAATGAAGGGCAGAATACAGCCAAACAAGAGGACAAACTTGCAAGTGAGTAAATAGACAATTCAAAAGACATGAAGTTTCTATAGCAGACAGATGGAGCTGATATTAGAAAAGGAAAGCAGCAAATGGAAATGGGTGGAGCACCTGAACGTCAGTTTTCTCTCCAGAGGAAGAGTTTTAGGAACAGTCATTTTTTTTAAATGGAATTGGCAAAGCAGATGACAAACTAATATTAGAGCAACAACCGTCTTTTATTCACTTACAGCAGATCTTGTCAGCGTGCAGAGAAGATCCCCACCCTTCAGTGAATCATTGGTGTCTAGCACACCAGATGCTTAAACTGATTAATTTGTATTAACTTGGCCAATATGTTTGACGGCTTATGCTGCCTATTGCAACGAGCTATTCAGTACAGGGAAACCTGGATTTCCTGTGCAACGGATTGGTGAGATTTATAAATAATTGTAGCAGAGAGTTGTGTTTATGTGATAGGAATTAGAAACAGGCCTCAGCTATGCAGGTGTGGATCCTGAGTTTCAGCCTCCCACTCTAATTAGGATCCAGGGATTTGGTTCAGCCCCTTAGAGGGAGGGACCAGCTGTAAAATTCAGATCTGGATCTAAATTTGGAATTGACCTCTGCCAAAGTTCAGAAGCACTAGGAAATGAGATTTTGATGTAGGCTCATTTCTAATAAGAATATAATTTTTAGGGACAGAAGATCCATGTATATTTAGCTACTTTATTTCTTTGATTTAACAGATACAGTCCACAGTGGAGATTACATGAAAATACTTGACTAACCAGTTGAAAACTGTATGCTGAACAATGAGTGTCTATATTCTGTGGACTAGATTCTGATTTCTGTTGCATTGGTGTAAATCAGTAGTTGATAGAAGTGCTTGAGATTTATGCAAGTGGAATAGAGATCAGATGTATTTTTATGATTTGTAATTCCATACTACTCTTTGTATGTTCTTTAGTGACAGCCATTAGTGAGTCTGGTATAATTCCCAATACTCAACTAAAAAAATTAATAGAAAATTCACCCCAGACCAGGGCCTATGTTCTGAGAATTGGGTGAATATTTATTCCTGATGGTTTTAAATAGTTTAGTACATTTTTCCTGTATTTTTCATTTTTCATTTGAATCGCAGAAGCAAATATGCCAAAACATAATGGGATTTACTGTTCTTGCAGTTTTTCTCACTGGCAGAAAGTGTATGAACATGCACATTCATACACATAAGTGTGGAGGGACAGCACAACAGCCTATTCTATGAATTTCAGGTTTACAGAAAAAAGAAGTTAACACAAACATCTGAAATTGTAGACTGCTCATCCAAACCAAAGCCAAAAGCTTAATCATATGAGGTTCAGTGAGCATTCCTTTTCACATCTTCTCTATGGCTGTACCATATTGTGTCTGATCCATTCCTTGTATCACATTTTCATGCATTTTAAAATATCTTATCTTAGTGCTTCAATTTCTGCTTTGTAGTAACCCTGAGAGTCCTGGATAGAGCCATCTGGCTCTGATCTCTTAACTTTAATTCCTTTATGGAGTCTTTTGGAGAGACCGACTTTTCAATATTTCACCCCCTTTGGAAAGGCGGCTTCTTTCCTCTCTCCCAGGTATCAATTTCTCATCTTCCCCTATAAATTCCGAAGGAGAAAATTAATTTTAATGGTATTATATGGTCTCAAATAAAACATTCATTTAGTTAATGTAAAATCATGGTTTCCACTAAAAATACTTTAAAAACAAGTATTTAAAATCCTTTGCAGCTGACACATTTGTTCTCCTGTGGAGGGCAGACTTGTAGCTGTGATATGGAATACACAGAGTTCTGTGATATATGCTGTCTGGAAGAGAATAGACACAGCAAGAAATAATGGCTGAGTTCTATGTGGAGAGTGTTGAAATCAATGAAGAAACTTCAGAAGCCTCTGAAAAAGAAATTGTAATTGATGAAAAAGCCACTCTAGATGTGAAAAACCTTATAGATCTGATCCACCGTAAAGTGAAACTGACATGGCAAATAGAAATGAAAAGTTGACTGGTGGGGCTGGATGACTCAAGAGGCTTGTAACTGATAGGAGACATTGGCCTCTAGGTCACTGCTTTTAAATGTGTGCAGATTCACAAATTGCTATTGTGCAAAAGTCATTAATGTGCTGGGAGTGTTAGTCTCCCAAGGCCGACACCATAGGAATAACCATAAGTTTTGGGGTGTCATTAATTTTAGCACAGGTCAAGGATTTAGGCCACAATCCAGCAAAGCATTCAATCACCTCTTTAAGATAATTTTATAATTAGAGCTGGGCAACATTGTTTGGATTAGTAGTTTATTTGCCAAAAAATGCAGTTTACTGAAACTATCTGTGAATTTGACGTAAATATGCTGAATAATTTTGGCCACAAATATTGGAGAGAGAGGGTGAGAGGGAAGCGGTCTGAGGCACCATTCACAAACCAGGAGGAGAAGGGGCTGCCTGTGTGCATCCCCCCCCCAATACTCTCAAGTCTACAGAATTTCCCTGTCATGCAGGAGACCCAGGTTTAAGTCCCCATTCTGCCTGATTCAGAGTATCTTTTACACTGCATATGAGGGCTCTAACCACTGGATTATAGGTTTTCTGGGTGGCTGTCTCTTGTTGAAGCTGTTCCACTTTGTGTAAAAATAATTAAGTCATTGGGCCAGACAGAGAGATACTCTATAGCCAAGTGGTCAGGGCATTCCCTTGGTGAGGGGTACCTGGGATCAAGTCCCTGCTTCAATGAAACTTTAATGATTTATACACGGTGGCGCAATTTCAGCAGGAGAGACTGAGCCCCACCATTTAAACATACCTATCATTCTGCAGTTGTCTGAACAAGAAGTCAACCTTTCTCTCTATCAGATTCTTATAATGTGCCAGTCGTTATGGTGTTCAAGTACTTCTATTTCAGACATACTTTGCAGGTTCAGGGTCTGAAATAGAGGTACTTGAATACTATAGTGCCAAGCACATTATAAAAAAAATAGAGACAAAAAGGGGGGGGGTTATTTCTTGTTCCAAATGACTGCAGAATAATATGTACATTTAAATGTCAATAATATTAGAATTCACTGGTTTTTTATCAGTGTTTGTGGGGAAATGGACAAGATAGTCTAGTAGACAGTGAGTGGGACTGGGCAGTTGGGAAATCCTGCCTTCTATTCCTGGTGCTGCCAATGATTTGCAAAGTGAACTGGAGAAACTCATCCAAATTCATCATTGGCATGAACTCATGCAACTCTTGTTGTCAACAGGAGTTGCACCTGCAAGCTTGCTGTGTTTCAATTTCCCCATCTGTAAAATGTTAAACACCTGAGGGGTGTGTGGTAAGGACTGATGAGCTAATGTTTATCTCATGCTTTGAAGATATAGTTTTACATAAGTGCCAAGTATTTTAGGTAAAAGTAAGATTGCAGGCCAGATTCTGGGGTGTGTATCTACTGCACAGAGCTTGGGTCAAGGAATGGTGTGCAGAGATTGGTTGTTAGATTAACCCTTCAGCAATTGGGGTAATGCAGGAGTATCCCAGCCACAGCTTTTTTTCCTGTGGCTAGGCACCTTTTTTCTCTGTTGTGGCGGTGGTCAGTGAGGGTGGAGGTGGCTTTATGCCATTGGAAATCCACCTTACACTATGGTAAATCTCCATGAAGTTAACAGATTACACCTGGAACAAAGCAGCTGCACCTTACCAGAGAATCTGACCCAAGATTTTTATTTTATTGTGGCCATACATCTTTATATAAACTGTACAGGAGACCTGTAACTTCAGCACTTACGAAACTAAATCTAGGATAGCTAGAACTGACTGGACGTTGAATAGCTTGTGTTTGCCAAGGTTTCTCAGTCAGATGGCTGGAATGAGATGCCAATTAGAAGACTGGTGCAATGATAGACTATTTGTACCTATTCTCTAGCAAAGTTGAGCATAAGTCTGCGGACAGTTGTCATGCCTGTCAAGTGGAGAAGATCATTATTGCAAGCAACTGAGTGGCACTAAGCAAAATGATAGGGGACAATCCAAACCTTCTACAGGTAATGAGTAATGTGTAGAGTATAATCTGACAACAGGATATGGATGTGACGATGTGGAAGAGTTGGTTCATATCTCATGAGATTTAATGTAGGCAATAACCATTATTAGGCACATCGTGCTCAGCACACTACATGAAGAAGAAATCCTAACCCCTCCACAAAGAAAGGACCAATTATAAGAAAGATGCTTAATATTTGGCTTGATAAGGGCATAAGGGGTTAACTTCATCTCTGCATGGTGTCAAGTATCAGAGGGGTAGCCGTGTTAGTCTGGATCTGTAAAAGCAGCAAAGAGTCCTGTGGCACCTTATACACTAACAGACGTATTGGAGCATGAGCTTTCGTGGGTGAATACCCACTTTGTCGGATGCATGTACGTCGAAGTGGGTATTCACCCATGAAAGCTCATGCTCCAATACGTCTGTTAGTCTATAAGGTGCCACAGGACTCTTCGCTGCTTTCATCTCTGCAGTCCACTTTGTCTATTGCAGACTTTCTGCACCTTCCCCAGAAGCATCTGGCACTGGGCACAATTGGAGACAGACCACTGGATGAGATGGACCGCTGGTCTGATTCATTATGACAATCTCTGTATTCCTAAGTACTTGATTATGTTGGAAAGGTGAAACTGACAGAAAGGCAGACTTGCCTTCTCAATCTGCAGAAGAAACACATTAGCTCATTGTTTATAGTGCAATGCTTCTCTGGTATGACAATCTTTCTACCTGTTCAGTTTGTATAATATATAACAGAGTATCCTACAAACAGAGGTCAGCAAGCTTAAACTGAAGAAGCAAAAGTGTGGACTTTTGCTCAAACTAAGCAGTTACATAAACTGCTATGTACAGTGTTACTCGTTTCTGAATCCTGATCAGGGTGATTAATGGCCTAGCAGTTTTCACAGGGAGATAGCTATTTGCATGACAGCATTTGACAAGAAGCGGTCAGCATTTGGTAATTTAAAAGATAAAGATAAATTCAGATTACGGCTTGTACTTTCAGCCCTTTTCCTGAGATTAAAACAGCCAATAATGGAATAAATTTACTGTACAAACGAACTTAAACCACCCACAATTCATGTACTGCAATATCAGACATGACACAGCGAGCCCTCTGTGGCTCATGCAGAAAATGTAAGGGTCTCATTTAAAGCTGTAAATGAGAAAAGGAAAGGAATTCAAAGGAAATCTTGGCATTCTTTTTTGAACTCGCTCTATTCTGCCTACAGGAAGAATGAAATTATATGGGCTATCACCCACAGGGTCATATTCATCCAAGAGGAGGGGAGGTGCCAAATAAAAGGTTCATCACTTCCGTCTATAAAATGTGAATCCTTTTGCCGCTGAATATGAAGACAGCCTGTGTGCAAGGCTTGTGCTGTTCAAAAGGATAATTTTAGAACTATGATTTCAAAAGGATGTCATGGAGCTGTCCTGGAGATAAATTTTTATTATAGTAGCTCCTAGGGTCCTCATTTGGCTAGGTGCTATACACACAACTAAAAGATGGTCCCTGCCTCAAGGAATTTATCATCAAATTCTAAGACAAGAGACAACAGCAGGATTCAGACAGATGGGGAGCACAAAGAAGCAGAGAAATAATATGGCCAGTGTGATAGGCAGTGGTCTTGGCACACCAGCTGCCTAACTGTTGTCAAGTAATTGTCACTCCTGGTTTTTATGAAGTGCTTGTTTCTGATATATAGCACACGCCCCAGTCCTGATTCTTTGAGCAAAGCTGGAAGGGAAAGGCTTTACTGCCAGAAACTATGAATCTTTACCACCAGCCGGGCCAGCCTTAGGGAAAATAGCACCCTGGGCAAACTTGTATTTTGGCTCCCCTGGTCCCAGCTGCCTTCCTAGGCTCCCCGTCGCCCCAGCCCCCATTGCCTCTTCCTCCACCACTCATTGCCCCCAAATTCCCTTCCATGACCTTGCACTCCACGCCCATCCTGCTTCTTGCCTCTTCACCACAGCACCTCCCTGACCACGCCACCCATGCATAGGGCCCATTTTGCCCTGCAGTGTCTCACATCTGGATGCCACGGTGATGGGCATCATAAGAAACCCCACAGCAGTCACTTTGACTCCCCCAGCCAGTGCTACAAGGAACCCTCATCTAGTCTTGAGCAGGCAACCAAGACAATGTAGTAGGCAGTCTTTTGCCCTTTGACAGGGTGAGCGGGCACTTCGACAGGGGGAGCCTGTCATTTGCACCTCCCAAATTCTCCCACTCAGCATGGCATCCAGCTCCTCTGCCAGAGCCCCAGAGGGTCAGCAGCCCAAGGGGAGGTGCAGTGACAGGAGGGCACCAGAGGAGCATGGTGCCCTGAGAGCTCCAGAAATGGGGGAGGGACCCAGAGATGTGGAGAGATAAATTACATTGGTGTGGGGATACCAGGGGGACAGTGACATGAGGGTTCCAGGAGGGCAGATCTCTCCCCACCCCAATATTATGAATCCCCAATATTCAAGTACCCCTGCCCAGTCCCAGGGAAGGTAGGTTATTGCTGGAGGGGGAGGTTAAAATGCTCCAGTGCACTGAAGGTAGTTAGGGTGGGTGGTAATGGTTGAAGGTTGGCTCCTGAAATAGCCCCACCCCCCTGCACTAACACCTCCCTTTGGGATGAAAAAGAAAAAGGGGGAACTCCTGAGAGCTGGGGAGCATGGGGAACTGTGGGGTCCGAGTGTGGCATGCAGGAGGGGGAAACTCAAAGATGTGAGGGCAGGGGCGGCTCTAGGAATTGCGCCGCCCCAAGCAGGGCGGTACGCCGCTGGGGGCGCTCTGGCGGTCGCCAGTCCTGCGGCTCCGGTGGACCTCCCACAGGCACGCCTGCGGATGCTCCATCGAAGCCGCGGCACCAGCGTACCCTCCGCAGGCACGTCTGCGGCAGGTCCACCAGAGCCGCGGGACCAGCGGACCCTCCGCAGGCATGCCTGTGGGAGGTCCACCGGAGCTGCCTGCCGCCCTTACCGGAGCAGCCTGCCGCCCTCCCGCGGCACGTTGCCCCAAGCGCGCGCTTGGCGTGCTGGGGTCTGGAGCCGGCCCTGTGTGAGGGACACCCTGAGAACTGGGGAGAAAGCGGGGGGGCTGTGAGAACTGGGAGGCTGGGATCTGTGGGGCAGAGGGAGGTGCCTCCTGTGAGCTGTATGGGCATGGAGGGGGACTGGGAGCTGTGGGCACAGGGACGGGTCCCTGGGTGCTGGCAGGGGCTGGGGGCACAGGGAAGGGTCTTCCAGGCTCTGGCAACACAGAGGGGCCCGGGGAGCTGGGTGGGCTGGTACCTAGAGGCACAGGGAAGGGTCTCCTGGAAACTGGGGGGGCTGGGAGCTGGGGGGCACAGTGAAGGGTCCCCTGAGGGGGCTGGGAGATGGGGCACAGGGTCAGGACCCCCTAAGACTTACTGGTCTCTTTGCCCTTCAGTTTTAGTTCCCAGTCCCTCCTAACCTGGAGGAGGCTGGCAACTTCCACACCTGCCTTCCATTAGGTGGCATGGCTTTCATTCAGACCGCCCCTGGAAAGAGGAGCGGCAGGGCTGGGATAGTCTGGGAGGAGGATGCAGGGAAGATCCCGAGATGCAGTTGCCGAGTGCGGAGGCAGGACTTGGAGCCAGGCTGGGAAGCCCTGTAGGGTGGCGAGCAGGGGGCATCTGCTCAGGAGCAGGGTAGAGGATGTTCCTGATGCACAGGGCTGCACGCGCAGGCAGAGAGGGGAAGCCCGAGCCCCTGGCCTCTGCACCATGGTGCCCCCTGGCTACGGCTCCCACTTTGCCCTACCCTAAGGCCGGCCCTGACTCTCAGTCTGAAAGCAAGTTCCAAGATACTTACCCATATGTTTGATAAATAGTGAAAAGCCGCATATTCAACCTTATGCTTCCCTCCAGTGCAGGTTTGTGGCCACGTGCCTCCGTGCTGTCCATGCAGATTTCATTAGCTATGCCCCTTGCATAACCATAACCCCTGCATGTGAAGTGAATGTGACTATGGAGCCTCCTTGAGCAAAACATTTTCTGCTTTTCACTTTCCACCCACAGGGTCAGGAGATCTGCAGCTTTTAAGGTGTTTTTGGCCTACGTCACCTTCATGAGGTGCTTAGGAATAGGAGCCCCAAATCAAAGACACTCTGTTCAAAATAACTGGAATGGCTATTAGGGAACAGGAATGCAGGTGTTTGCTAGAATTCAAAGACAAAAGAAGTTATCACCAAGTCAAATGCCTTTCAAAAGTCTAAGAATATTATGTCAACATTGTTACCTTTATCAACCAAACTTTTCATCTCATCAGAAAAAGATATCCAGTTTGACAGGATTTATTTTCTATATACCCATGATGATTTACATTACCCTCCTGTAGTTCTTTATTAATCGAGTCCCATACCAGCAGCTTCATTATCTTACATGAGATCAATGTTAGGCTGACAGGCCTATAATTACCTGGGTCATCCCATTTACCCCTTTTAAAATTGGCACAACATTAGTTTTCTTCCTGGCTTCTTGTATTTCCCCAGTGCTCTAAGACTTAGTGAAAAATCAACACTAACAGTCCAGTGAGCTCCTCAACCAGCTATTTTAAAACTCTTGGGTGCAAGTTATCAAGTCTAGCCAATTTTTAAAATATATTTAACTTTAGTAGCTGTTTAACAACCTCCTTAGATGCTAGTGGAATGGGAAGAGAGTTATCAGATAGTAGGGGGAAAACTTCGGTGCTTAACGTCATAGGTGCACCATCTTGGAATGCCCTAACAACTAGGAATCCATCTTTGATGGCCTTCTTCCGCCTCCTCAGGTAATGTTTCTCACCCTTTCTACTGAAAGGTGGGAAATCAAGCAACCATGTGACCTGTGATCTGCCCAATAACAGCAAGGCATATAAGGGCTAGCACATCAGAAGAAAGGGGTTGCCCTTCTGAGTAGCAGAGTCCTGGAGGTGGTGCTGCTGCTGCTGCAATTGTTGGAGGGCATAGCAGACATCTCTGCTCTCTAGGTTGCCTCAGAGGAGTATGCTGAACACCACGCTCATTAATCTGGTTGCCGGAGGGTATTTCTCACTTGCATACAGATAGTGTGTCACTAGCGGCCACTCTTTAACTGAGAACAAACACACACCCATGATGTTGCAGGGGGAGTGCAAGCCAAGTCATCACTGGGACAGAGCTGTCATCACCTGATCCTAAGGTCCATTCCTCCTTACCTGTGGGTTCCACCTACCTGGACCAGTCCGGAGCTGTCCTGTCATCGTGAGCATCCTCAGAGCTGCAAGACATGGTAGTGGTCCATTGATCCTCCATCCTCTTACCTGGGTCCCTTCCTAGGGGAGGGAAACTGACCCTCAGTCACAGTCAGCATACTGCCAGCCCTTTACTTACCTTATATCACTTGTTGTGGGAGTCCTTGCTTTACCTGTGTTCCTAATCATTTGGTTCCCCTCTGGTTTACCTTGTTTAGAACTGTTGATGGTTCAATAAGTACCTTGGTTGTTTACACCCACACATCCTAGTTGGTTTACTTTTTTTTTTTAAGGGGCTGACAACAAACCCCGAAGACAGATGCAGGTAAGGGACATTCTTAGACTGGTTCTCTGTCAGTCTTACTAACCAGTCAACAAGATGATATGATTACATCCTCTGACTTTTTTCCAAATACAGAACAGAAAAATCTATTGAACGCTTCTGCTTGTTCATTAATTCTACCAAATAGAATTAGTAGAAACCCTTCAAATTATGGAGCAAAACAGTAGTTAGGATTCTTTTTGTTCCTAATATACTTTAAAAGCTTCTTATTATCCTTAACTCTGCTGGTCATAGATGTCTCCTTGTGTTCCTTAGCTTCCATCATCAATTTTGTACAATTTCTAGCTTATTTATATTTATTACTATCAACTTCCCTGTTCATCCATTAGTTAAATATTTTTTAATTTTATAGCTGCCTTCACTTCCCCTTTAAACAAGGAGAGGTTTTTGTTTTAGCCTTTATGGCCTTCTTCCTCAATTGTGAGACTGTGGCTTTTTGGGCATGGCATAAAGTGATCTTAAACAATTTCCAGTTACCATTCACATTTTTCTGATTTCAGTTCTTCTCAACTGATTTGGCTCAAATTGTTTTGTGAAATTGGCCCTTTTAAAGCACCAAGTATCTAGATCACATTTTTAATGTGCAACAGAATAAAGTCCTGACCAGTGATAAAGTCCTGATCACTTGTATCTAAATTACTATTAACTTTTAGTTCTGTAATCTGTCCTTCTTTATCTGTCAAGACAAGGTCTAATATAGAATCCATCATGTTGGATGCAACACTTTCCGAGGTAGGAAATTGTACCTGTGCATATTACTTTGCAGGCTGCAACTATTATCATGATGTTAGGATAGCACTGGGAGCACTGCTAGTGGAAGTATGGTAGCTAGTATTGTGACAAAGCTCTGTCCTTGTCTCTGTGGGTCCTGCATTTCCTGGCAGATTTTGCTAGCCTCAGAGGCTCACTGTGACCCTCCATGTAGCCCTTCTCTCTTTAGAGGCAAGGGTCACAGCCTACCGAGCCATTTTAATTATAAGCCAGCAAGGGAGGAGAGGAGAAACTATCCTCCCTTGCACAGTCTATGTTGTCTCCTAGTCTCAGTGATTAATCAGGGGGGAGCCCAGGCCCACCCTTTGCTCCTGGCTCCAGCCCAGGGACCCTAACAGTATCAGTTATGGTAGCTGACCTTTTAGAAACAGGACACATACAATTCCCTGGGCTACTTCCCCACAGCAGCCCCCACTTCCTCAAGCTCCACTTCACCCTTATCTCAGGGCCTCCTTCCTTGTGCCTGATATGGTGTGTATGTGTTTCTCCAACAGCACAACTTCCTCCCACAGCTCCTGACATGCACACCCACCAGAATAACTGGGAGATTTTTAACTAGTTTCAGCCAGCCCCCGATTGGCTTCAGGTGTCCCAACCAACCTAGCTGTCTCCGCTGCTTTCTGGAAGGATCTTAATTGGCCCCAGGTGTCTTGATTAATCTGGAGCAACTGCCATTTGGTTACCATGGTAACTGGGATTTGTTTAGCCTGGGGCTAACATACCTGTTTCTCACTACCTTCCTATAGCCATTTATTATTTATTAGTCTGTTTTTTGGCAGGGACAAGTTATTGCAAGTACAGTAATTCCTCACTTAAAGTTGTCCCAGTTAACGTTGTTTCGTTGTTACGTTGCTAATCAATTAGAGAATGTGCTTGTTTAAAGTTGTGCAGTGCTCCCTTATAACGTTGTTTGGCAGCCGCCTGCTTTGTCCACTGCTTGCAGAAAGAGCAGCCCCTTAGAGCTAGCTGGTGGGGGCTTGGAACCAGGGTGGACCAGCAGCCCCGCTGTCAGCAGGGGCGGCTCCAGGCACCAGCGCACCAAGCGCGTGCCTGGGGTGGCAAGCCGTGGGGGGCGGCCTGCCGGTCGCCATGAGCATGCCGCCGAATCCATGTTACCAGAGGACCTCCCGCAGGCGCGCCGCCGAAAGCCACCTGAGTGTCATGCTTGGGGCGGCAAAATACATAGAGCCGCCCCTGCCTATCAGCTTCCTGATCCCCAAAGTTCCCTGTGTGGCAGCTGCCCAGCAGGCCGTCAATTGCCGGCTGTTCAGCTGTCCCTCCCCACACTGCCATGTACTGCTCCTGGGAGCCTCCTGCTTGCTGTGCAAGGGGAGCTAATGTCAGGGTGTCCCCTTCCCCCCTGCTCCTGCCCCCTGCTTACCCCATCTCCCTAGAGCGGGGGGGCGGGCAGGGGAGGGAGACTTCTGGCAGCAGCAGAGGCTGTCTCAACATGCTGATCTGCTTAAAAAGGCAATGTACTTAGAGAGGGGTCAGTGTACTTAAAGGAGCAATGTGCATCTCTCTCTCTCTCTCTCACACTCACACAGGGTGTGTGTCTCTGTCTCTGCCATGCTGTCTCCCCTCCCTCCATTTGTGCTGCCTTGTAGAGTGTGAGGCTACATTAACAACGTGTTAACCCTTGAGGGCTCAGCCGAGTGCTAGTTCATCATTTACCCAGTAAGACATTCCCTGGGAAATATCCCACCCTCTTCCACCCTCTGACTCCACCCCTCAACCAAGCTTCACAATCATCATTGCTGTGTGCAGTATTAAATTGTTGTTTAAAACTTATACTCTCTCTATATAATATAGTTATTTGTCTGGTGAAGAAAATGTCCCTGGAACCTAACCCCACCATTTACATTAATTCTTATGGGGAAATTGGATTTGCTTAACATCATTTCGCTTAAAGTCGCATTTTTCAGAACATAACTACAACGTTAAGCAAGGAGTTACTGTATTTTCCCCACAACATCCTCACTAATAATTTATAGGATAATAGAACAGAATCTTTGAAACCATTACAAAACCACATAACTATGCAAATTATGATTTACATAACTATTACAATTTTTAAAAGTAGCTATGAACAAGTAATGTAGAATTAATGAGACTATAGTTCATTGTATAAGCATTAAGATATCTCCACTCAGTGACATAATCCTTACGTGGATTTAAGTCTGACATGCATGTGATCACTGAAGGCGAAGAAAGTAATGTAGCAATATAGTGCCTTCATTCATTCTGTCACTTATGAGGAACCCACACAAGCTCAGATTTTGTAAGTTAAACAGTATTAGCTGCTCCGTTGCTATGTTTGTCCTACAAGAATCTGACTGACTGTGTACGTTTACATCTTAGTGTTATTCAGCATGCTGACAGTTCAATTTCAACCTGTCTTCTCTTGCATCTCTCTCTCTCTCTACTTTGCTCATTGGATTGGATGAACAAAGCGGCAGGTTAAGGTTTCAGTTATCACATGTAATTATTTCCTGATTCCCAGTGTATTTAGCTGGAATCAAAAGTTCACAAAGGAAACAGTCAATTTAAGTTAGCAATGAAGAACTTAGTTTAAAATGTAATAGGGACAACCAACAGCCTGTATGGAAGCATTTAGTGATGCTGAACATAAATTATTCACTTTTGACAGTTTATCAGTGAGTTTGTGTGCCTCAATTTTTTGGTGCTCAAGTTGACACCTTAAAGGAGGCCTGATTTTCCAGAAAGCGCTGAGCATCTGCTTTCTGAAAATTGGGCCACTTTAAGGTGTCTCAAATTGGGCACTCAGAGCTTGAAGTATCCAAAATCACTAGCCATTTTTGAACAGCTTGGCCATAATAAATTTTGTTTAAAAAATCCCAAATGCTGTTGTCAGAGGACTGAAATCGACCTCTGAAAGCACAGCAAATTCTCACTCAGGCCAATGGGATTTGTGTGTGTTTTTCTAATAGAAAATTTCCCCATGAATGACCCTACTGGGGGACATTGGTTAACTTAGAATTGCTCAACAGAACTGACTATTGTTTCTTCATAACTTACTTAAAATAAAGCCTTGGGGAAAAAAATCCCACTTACTTTTAATCATTTATGCTGTTGTCGTCTTATTTTTTCAGCCTGGAAAGGGAAACCAACTCAGCTACCAGCTTTGTCACCGGTTTCTAAACAGTCACTTCCTTATACTCATGGACTATTCATTTATTCTTTCTTTCAGTTTATAGAATATGGAAAATACAGTTTACCCCACTTTGACATCTTACACAAATAAAATAAGATAAGCTAGCAGCTAACCCTATAAAAGTCAAGAAAATTCAATCTAAGTCTCTCCCACAGACAGTTGTCCCCATTAGTCAGTAGAACAGTGGTGATTAGCCAGATCCTTCTTGATTTGGAAAAGAGGGAGCTGGTTGCAGAACATTCTCCATGAGGAGCCTTTGGCTTTGGCACTAATACCCCCTCTTTATCCAAAGAGACAGAGATGGGGCTAATGGGGACAGATGTCTATGGGAGGGACTCAGACTGAGTTTTCTCAACTTTTGTAGGGTTAGCTGCTAGTTTGTTTGTGTAGCACGTCAAAGCAGGGTAAACTGAATTTTTTGTATTCTGTAAACTGAAAGAAAGAAAATAAATTAATAGTCCATGAGATTAAAGAAGAGCCTGTTTGGAAACCTGTGACAAAGCAGGCGGCTAGATTCCCTAGATCAGGATCTGCCCATATATATTCACTGCTAGATATCTTGTAACCACATTTTCCTCATAGACCTATGGAAACCTTACTGTACTGAAGAAAATGAGTGGCACAGGCATTTTGTTCAGTATTACAGCTGCAGTCCTAAATTTAAAAGTAAACACTGCTTGATCCACAGTCACTGACAATCAGTGGCTTTGCATGCAAAAGATGGCAAGAGAAAGAAACTGCATAATTTTGTCAAAATAAAGATTCCACTGAAATTGTACTTACTTCAAATAGTTTAGATGACAAATATCGGAATTTACAGCTGGTAAACTGAAACTACACTGCAGTGTCAAATGCAAAAGCAGAACTGAGCTGGATAATCATTTTCCTTTTAAAGCAGATCACAACTGCAAAAAGAGACTTCATACACTCCTATAACTGTAGCTAAGATGGATGAATGTGCATTAACCCACAGTACTGTATCAGTATAGACCACTATTAAAGGAGATTTCTTAAGGGATGGTAGAGAATCATTTATTAGTTTTCATTTTTCCCTATTTTCCTAATGGGATTGGCGCCTACTGAGTTTCTTTTACCTTTGTGGTGTCTATACCAATAATCATGTAGGGCCTTCTCCTGTGGGATACTGAGCACCTCCCACAGAGTGCTAAGTGTGCTCAAATCCCACTAACTTCACTGAGAGATGAGGGAACTCCAGGATTTTGTAGGAACAGGCCCACTGGACGTGGATGTGAATAATGAGAACAGCTATGTTATGAGTTAAAAAGGAAAAAAAATGGGGTGGATTATAAATCTTCATGCTTCAGGACATAAGCCATTCTCCAACTAGCGGTTCCAAAACTGCCCACTTGTGGGTATGACAGATAGTTTGGACACTTGGAAGATCCAAATACTTCTGTATCAACTTCATAAACGCTCTATGTATATTTATGGGCTAGGGATTGTGTTCTGGCTCTGTGGGAATTACAGGAGTTTCCTGCAGAAATTAAAATCACTGGGAGGTAATTAATATAAATCCCTAGGCAGCTAATCAGCCTGGAGAAGACTCACCCCGTGGGAAGAAATTGCATACACTGGTTTGATCTGGTTAAAGAGACCAGACAAAGATCCGAGAACTGTAAAAAGTAACCACCCAGAAGTAAGAAGATGGGTCATTCTCACTTGATCCAAGAACTGACTGAAACTGTGACCAAGTGAGTGAGACCCTGAGGGAAAGGCCTGAAGTACTTTGCTTCTATCATAGTCTCCGTGTGGAAGATGGATGACTGCCTTGTAAGGTGAGGCCTGCATATAAGCTTTTTATTGATTTTAAGATATGTTTTCTCTGTAATGTTTTGTTCTGAGTGACTAGTACTCTGCTTTATGAAGGCTGGCTGGCAATGGATAGCCCAGCCACACTTGCTACGAGGAGGAGGATTGCAGCCTAAATCCCTGGCCCAGATGGAGAGAATTGTGGGTTCTTGCCCTGACAAAAGTAATGGTTAGAAGCTTGAGACCCAAGTGGTGTACCCTCAAGGAGGCCACAAAAGGGTCAGATATGCAGTTACCTCAAACTGTGTCACAGGGTTTCTTGCACCTTCTTTCTGCTGTTGGTACTGGTCCTTATTGGAGATAGGATATTCAGCTAGACGGACCAATGATCTGATTCAGCGTGGTCATTTTTCTGGGCCTAAAACATCCTGAAGAAGATCAGAGAGGGAATTTTAAAATATGCATATTTGTGCTTTTCATATAACTCTTTCTAGTAATTGTTTAAATCAAGTAGAAGAAATAAAGAAAAACACCTATACAAAAATGGTATTTCTTTCTGGAAGTCATTGTTTTGATCCTTGAGTACTAAAGCAGGACATCAAAGGGAGAAAAGTACATCAGAGCAATTGCTTAATTATGATAGGTGAAATTGATACTTTGGCTTTCTAAGCTACTGTAACAGCTGGAGCCTTCAGGAGGGCATAAGTCTACAGCTGAGCAGAAAGGAAATGAGCTACCTCTAGCTTTGATTGAGAGTCCTTGGATATCCTTGATAAGAAACATAAGGTGAGCTCTCAAAATAAAAAGTGCTAGCAGAACTAGTAAGCTACTATTACGGATGATGTTTGCTCACAGGAGTCCCTATCTATAGCAACTGAATTACCCACTGAGTTGCCCACACCCAGATTTCCCCACACAGAACCCACTCAACCCACACCTGGACCCCCTCCCATTAAGACTCTCCACACACACATCCTGCTTTGCTGAGCCTGCCTGGCCACACCTGGTGCACCTGGCATGGAGGGGCAGGTCCGGTCCTTGCACTGTGTCAGGGTTGAGTGCAGCCTCATCACTGAGTCCATGTCCCGCAGAGGAGGGGAGCTGTACACTAATCTCCCACCTCTGTGCAGCCAGTGGCCTGTGCTCCCCAATGCCAGGCTGGAGCCTCAACATTTATTTGACAAATAAAATTTGCAGAATTTTAAAATATTGTGTGCAGAATTTGTAATGTTTTGGCACAGAATGCCCTCAGGAGTAAACAGTTATTTGAGATATATGGATGAAAAGACAGTATCTAAGTGGTAGGTATTATATTGATCAGGTTATTTCTTGATATAAGAACTATGTATTCCAAGTGAATTCACCAAATGTTTGTTTTTATGATCACTCAGCTTTCATCAACTATTGTGGTCATAAATTTATGCTAATTTAGGTTTGACATCACCACAAGTAAGCCTTAACTAATGTTATTTATAGATTGTTTATGTATGCATTCACTTATTTGGTAATGGAACCCCTAAAATGTGAAGGGCACATCTTTGCATCTGTATATTTATCCAAAGGCTTTTGGAAAGTCTACAAATAAGATTTGTAAAAAGGACCCAAAGGGATATTATTTATGAGTTATCTTTTCCAAAAGCAACTCAGAAATGTAGAAAAAACACTAAAGAATTAGTGGATACTTTAATTTCTGGAATTGATTAACCAATATTTGCCAACTCTTATATGGGTCTATTCTTTATTTGTTTTGAGATGTACTGTACTGAGGAAAACAAAATGCGTTTTCAAATAGGTGGCAACAGTTTCCCTAATGAAATACAAACACATGCAGGATATGTGACTAGGGTCCACTTCTTGTTAGAGATACAGTGTATTGTGTATAGACAACCTAATTTAATTCCCAATCTGCCCATAACAAAGTAAAGAAGTGAATACAAAGCCATTATAAATTAAATCTCAAGGCAAACTTAATGTCATTATAATGGTTATATTACCTATTCATTTATCCAAATGCATTTAATATTAATGAAATTTTAATTGCTGTTGCAGAGCTATCACCAAATATACAACCACCGACAGGGTACAAAAACACTGATTTGTTTCTTTGCCAAAATTTCACTGTAAGCCTGGAAATGTTGCTTTCTGGGTTGTTGTGATTCACTTTCAAAGAGAGAGGCAATCTTTTTCCCTCAACTCTCTCCCCTGTTATCCAAGGCTTCCAGATGCACTTAGAACAAAAGCTTGATGCAATTTTTGCTGGCAAAACTGTATTTTTCTTGTGGTGCAATTAGCAAACACTTGCACAAACTGCATTTCTTTTTACCCTTTGCAAAAGGCACCAGAAAAGTAAATGTCACCAGCCTCATTGTAACATATATACAAACACTGGTCCCAGTCCAGCAACCCTATTCT
Organism: Mauremys reevesii; assembly: GCF_016161935.1. NCBI lineage: Eukaryota > Metazoa > Chordata > Testudines > Geoemydidae > Mauremys > Mauremys reevesii. The sequence continues at coordinate 62,651,644 of NC_052633.1, read as the reverse complement.
GTGTGAACAATCCATGTTTACACGGGCAGTCCAGCTGAACGCAGGACTTCTGGAGCATGGACTATTTGGATAAGCATTGTAGGGCACCGTCTAACCCAGATCTTGTATATCTCTCCTCGGCCCCCAAAAGGAAATTTCAAGGGTGAAAGTTAGTGTTAACCCAAAGGGCTTCTGAAGTTTGATTCTGGGGATCACTGAACTGCCCAGCAGTATGTGTTAGAAAAAAAAAAAGTTACCAGAAAACACGGTAAAAAAGAATGCTCCCGGCCCTGCTGTGTTTAACTGAAAATTCTACTTAATGTGGATTAGAAGACAAAATGCAATCAGGAACAGTGAGAATAAAACGACACTGGAGGGCCTTGAAAACTTGCCAGTTTTGCCCAAGATAAATTACTTCCTCCATGCCCCTGTAGTTACTATAGCATATATAGTACATACAAAGGTTATCTAACTGCAAATTCTTAATTAGCTATCTAGGGCAATTGCTTTGTTTTTAGCAGACATCACTGTATCTCAGTCCCCTGCTACTCTGACTTGCTGACAGCAAAGAGAGAATTATGCCTTTATTTACTGAGTCAAATTCTGCTCTCATTTTACACCAGCATAACTCATTTTAAGTAAAATGACTGAATTTATACCAGTGTTACTAGGAATAGGTTTTGGTGCAATGATAACCCCACCTAACTCTTCTATAACACACATTTCATCTTCCAGTCTCAAAGTGCTGTACAACAGAGGTCAGTATCACTATCCCCATTATACAGATGGGCTCTAACTTGCCTAAGGTTACCCATCAGGCCACTGTAAGAGTTGGGTCTAGAGCCCAGGGGTTCTGAGTCCCATGCTAGTGCTGTGGCCATGGGGCTATATTAGGGATACCTTTGTTGTATACTTGCATAAATGAAGTAAATATACCCTTTGTTTTAATAGCACTAGATGAACAGCCTCAAAATTGTGTTTTGGTCGGTCAGTTCACTTTAATTCTGCCCTGGTTTTTGAGAGCAGCTGTGCCTGAGAAGTAGGTCAGTGAACACAATAGCAATCTGATCAGAGTACCTATCGCACATGGGGTACATACCTGTGATTCAAAGACTAAAGGCCGAGTGAGGGAGAAATCTAAACTTTTGTGGCTACAAAACTTTCCATTATCTCTTTGCAGTCTGCACTAGAGAAGCAAATGTAAAGTGGGAACAGGAGGGAGGAGATAGGGTAGGGAAAGGCAAACTGCAAAATGAAACTGCAGGTTTACACTCTTAATTCTGTGACGTTCCACTGTCAAAGCTGGTTACTGTACATGCAAGATGAAAATTTTTGATTGGATCCATATTACCATACTAACATTGTGGCACATGGTTACAACTCCAAAATACTTGACTCTTGTCCTGTGTATGACAAAAGTTTTTATATAGAATTGTTCAGTTGAACCACTTCTGTAAGTGGGAAGCGCTCTTAATGTGTGGTATAACTCTATAGCAGTCTCCTATAAGGGTAAAGTAAAATGCCTTATAAGTAAGGCATTTTGAAGACATCTCATGGATCCACGTGCCTCTCCTCCCGTAAAGCCCCTACTAAAAGTTTCTGTAAGTGTGAAGTGTTAAGTGTGTGTGTGTTTGTGAATTTTTATGAATTTGCTGAGGTGCCAGTTTGATTTCTTAGCTGAAATCTAACAAACTGGATTTGGCAGTTGGATAAGTATTATAGCCCACACAGAATGGAATCTAATTGGATAACTGCTTTTCATTGTGGCCAGAGACCGTTTAGCTCACCAATTTTAACTCTGGATTCTTTTCAGGTCAACTTTTTAGCAGTATTTCTCAAATCCGGCACTTGCTTATTCTTAACCAACCAACAATTTATTAATTTACCAAGAACTGCATTAATATCCAATCCATAATTCTCCACACAAGTGTAGGTACAACTAATGTTGTAAATGTGTACTACAACCATAAAACAGTTTTGGAAGCAATTATCACAGACTAGAATTGAGGCTGAGGCAGTTATACCAAAAAACAATGCAAATTACCAAGATTTCTTATTACAGTTATTTATGATAATTAATTTCTCAATTCTTCAGTATCTAATGCATTTATTACACTTCCAAGGATGCATGTAAATAGGCATGTAAACAAAGTGGAAGATTACCAAGAAAACTTGAATGACAGTTGTGTTCAGTGTGTTCAAGAAGAACTCAGCAGTTCTGAGTAAACTCTTTGGAAAGAAAATATCTATCAATATGATCTATAGACCTCCAGAACATTACAGATATAATAAAAGCTAATAACTACTTGAATCATAGGATGATTGTTAAACAATTGTGGCTGAGTTGTGAACAAGACATGGAAAAGTGCGGAAAAGAAATAATGGCCCTTTATTAATTGTGGTAATTTGGAACAGCCATGAAGACCTATTTGTTTAAGAAAAAATTGATGGAATAATATAAACACTCAAGTGTTATGTTACGTTTGCCATTCTTTTTGATAATCAGACATTTTGCTGCAACTATATTAGTCATTAACGTGCAAGGCTGACAGTGGGCGCCCCGCCATGTGCTGAGCTGACAGCAGGGCTCCGGCCGCCAGCCACCCAGGGCTGACAGCGAGATCCTGATCACCAGTCACCTGGGGCTTTGTTATTGCTGGCTGAACGGCTGCACAGAATTAGAAAGCAGCCACAAAGAACTAAAGAGGACTTTCTGTGTGATGTCATGATGCACTCTGTGGCCGAAAAACACGAATTGAAGGAGTGGCGGGACAGCATGAAGAGGGACCAAAAGGAGAATGAGGGGTGCCAGAACAAAGTCACGGACTGGCTCTTAAACGTTATGGAATGCCAAGCGGACACACTCCAGGCAATACTAGCACTGCAAACTTAGCAGCTGTGCACCCATGCTCCCCTGCAGCTGCTATTGCAATACTTTTTGCCATGCACCCCACCCCACCAGACACTGCCAACACACTCTTATCAGCCTCAAGACTCCAGTCTGTACCCGCTGCATTCCACTCCTCCCCCATAAGTCCACCACTGCGTACTCCCAGTACCCACTGCACTCAACACCCATCCCTCTGCAGTTTAGCCGTGCTGAAGTACAGTACCTGCTGCACTGTACTCCAAAGGAGAAGGTTGGATATGATACCTGGACATACACAAATCTTTAATCGTCCCGGGACCGCACCTCCTCCTGGGACCCTCCCTTCCCTCCTCCCCCTCAGTGCTAATGTGTTTTTAATAAAATAATTGTTTTGGTTTGAAAGCAATATTTATTCTATTAATTGAAAACAAAAAGAGCCCTGCAGAGCAACAGGCAATTTTCTTAAACCTTAATAGTGCATCGTCTGCACCAATCACAGTCACCTCCTAGCATTATAAGCACTGCACTCCCGAGCATAGCAACAAATATTAGTGGCTTTCAGCTTCAAATTGCTGCCTCAAGGCATCCCTGATCCTTATGGCCCTGCGCTGCACCTATCCAATAGCCCTGGTCTCTGGCTGTTCAAATTCCACCTCCAGGCACTGAGCCTCAGCGGTCCAGCCCTGAGTGAGACTTTCACACTTCCCTTCACAGATATTATGGAGTGTACAACACGCGGCTTTCAGCATAGGAATATTGTCATTAGTCAGGTCCAGCCTCCTATATAGGCAGCACCAGCAGGCCTTTAAGCACTTAGGGAAGCCCATTTGTGCAAAGCCATCCACAATGTCATGCACTGACAGACACAGTCTTTTGGAGCAGGATGCGATTAATGGTGCTGCGAACTTCTGTCAACACGAGTCCAACGGTCAACTTTCCCACTCTAAACTGGTTAGCAACCAATCGATGGCAGTCTGGAGTAGCCAGCTTCCACAGTGCAATCGCCACGAGCCTCTCCAACGGCAGGGCGGCTCTCATTCTTGTGTCCTTGTGCTGAAGGGCTGGGGCGAGCTCATTGCACAATCCCATGAATGTGGCTTTCCTCATCTGAAAGTTCTGCAGCCACTGCTCATCATTCCAGACATGCATGACGATGTGATCCCACCACTCAGTGGTTGTTTTCCGAGCCCAAAAGCGGCATTCCACTGTGGTCAGCACCTCATTGAATGCCACAAGCAATCTCATATCATAGCTCCTATGCGTGGCAAGATCAATGTTGAACCGCTCTTGCCTTTGTAGTTTAAGGAATAACTCCACTGCCACTCATGACGTGTTAGTGAGAGCGAGCAGCATATTGGTCAACAGTGCAGGATCCATTCCTGGAGACCGAAGAGGAAGAGCATGCAGTACACAAACCATTGAAAGATGGCACCAAATGTGGATGGAAGCACCGGGATTGCTAGGATGTGAAGCAATGCATCACGGGGCATTGGGATGCCCAGGATGCCCCGTGACTCCCTCTGCCTACCCACAACTCTTAGCGGCAGAAGAGGAAGACATGCTCTGTGGGATAGCTACCCAGAGTGCACTGCTCTGAATACCGCTGCAAGTGCCACAAGTGTGGACACTCTGTTGCGCAGGCAGCTGACAGTGTGAACACACAACAGCAGTTTTCCTTCAGCGCTCTCTGAGCGGCACTGTAACTCTGCCAGTGTACACATACTCTAAGTATAGCAGGATCAGGGTCTTAGTTTAGGTCACTAGAGTTACTGCATATTTACATTGGTTTCACTCAGAGCAGTAGCTGTCCGAATGGCTTCAAGTTGTACTGTACAATCTACATTACTGAGCTATATGACAATAACAATCTAGCTGGAAAATTGGTTTGTGCACAGAAAGTAACTGATTGTAGGAAGTGCTCACAAGGACAGGAAAAACTTGCCATTGATGTTAATAAGAATAGAGCTGGGTGAATTTTTTCATCTGAAACTCTTTTCTTCAAAAAAATGTAGATTCTTGTCAACTTCACCAAATTGTTTCAGTCAGAAAACAGAAAAGAAATTCCTAAAACAAATTCTGAAAAAAATTAAAACACCTGGACACCTTCAAAACAAAATGTTTTAATATTGTTTATTCAAAATATCAGAGGGGTAGCCGTGTTAGCATGTATCCACAAAAACAACAAGGAGTCTGGTGGCACCTTAAAGACTAACAGATTTATTTGGGCATAAGCTTTCATGGGTAAAAAACCCACTTCTTCAGATGCATGTAGTGAAAATTACAGATACAGGGATAAATATATATTGGCACATGAAGAGAAGGGAGTTACCTTACAAGTGAAGAACTAGAGTTGAAGGCCAGTTTAGTCAGGGTGGATGTGGTCCACTCTCAATAACTGTTGAGGAGGTGTCAATACCAAGAGAGGGAAAATTGCTTTTGTAGTGAGCCAGCCACTCCCAGTCCCTATTCAAGCCCAAATTCATAGATTCATAGATTCTAGGGCTGGAAGGGACCTTGAGAGGTCATCGAGTCCAGTCCCCTGCCCTCGTGGCAGGACCAAATACTGTCTAGCCCATCCCCGAAAGACATTTATCTAACCTACTCTTAAATATCTCCAGAGATCAGGATTTCACAACCTCCCTAGGCAGTTTATTCCAGTGTTTAACCAGCCTGACAGTTAGGAACTTTTTCCTAATGCCCAACCTAAACCTCCTTTATGCATCTCTGTGCCTTCTGCCAGTCAGTACCCATAGATTCCCTGGATCACACTGCTCGCCACTGGGGTTTTGTTAGAGATTACCATTTAAAAAGACAACATATTGCACACAATTACCACAATTCTTTTCTATGCTCTGTATAGTTAGAAGTCTATTTAAAGATGCCCATAATACTGGGATGAGACAATTATATATGCACATGTGAAAGTTTTTATATAAACAGTACATTAAGATGGAACTACAGTGGGAATACATGGGAACAATTTAAGATTAGAAAAAATTGCAAAAATGTTATTATCCCAGAACTAAACAAACCCACAAAATTCAGAGTTGAGGTTAGCCTTAAAAGCAATCTAAACATGTTAAATTAAAATGCAAATGTAAAGCACCAAAAGAAACTTAAATTTGCCCGGTAGCAATGCCCTGAACTAGTAATACAATCATCACTTATGCATTTCAGTGTTCCTGGTCCCAGAGGTGAGTTGCTTTTAAAGATGAACTTAACTTTTACATCCTCCATGGGTTGTCTATGGGGACCTAACTCACAATCTCTGCATCAGAAAGCAGTAGCTGCTACTGTCTGAGCTAAAGGACCACAGCTGTTAGGGTGAAGCCTTTAGTAAACTCAGAAACCTCTGTATGGGAGCCAAGCTTTTGAGAGGAACAAGGAGTCACAATGTGTTAGCATGGGATTCTACACCTATTTAGAATGACACCTCAGAAGTGTGTCCAATATTCCAGAGTGTTGACCCACTATAGATGTGACCTGGTGCTGTGAATGGATATATAAACTAGACAAAAAATTAAGTCCTTTGACATATCAGGCTTTCTGAATACTGGGAGTGTCATGGATCCAAAGAGATTAATGGAAGACAAATGAACTGTATAAAGCATTGTGTGTTTACTAGAGAAAATCAACATATTAGTGATAAAATATTTGAAATGACAAACATTTTCAGGGTTTGGGGCAAGGAAATATAATATGGAGTAATGCTAAAAATCAAGGGAAATAAAAAAAATGACTGAACAATGATATCACGGTTTTAAAGATTTTACTAGAAACAGGCAAGCACAGATTTTAGTATTGGTTTAGAAAGCAACCATGTTGTGGATGAAGAATTGGCTATAACCATATGTCTGTACTACTGAACCAGTTGTTAGGTATATTATTGAGAATTAACTTTAATAGAGTAATAATGTTCTCCCAGTGCTAAAGCTATATGCATACAGAGTTCTTTGTGCAGTGTCTATAATATTTCAGAGCTCTTTTTTAAATTATCATCATCTCTGGTCCAGGAAGACATTGGAGTTAGCACAGGAAGTTCATTTGTCTTGTTATATCATGTGCATGTTATTAACCAAAGTATTCCCCTTATGGTCTGTGTTGGGATGGATTTTTTTATAACAAGAGAAGAGTGGGTTGTCTGGCTAATAATAACTTACATTTAATTGTGAAGTGTTCCAAATGGGAGAGGAAGGATGGGTGGTCCAGGGGTTAAGCCTTGATTCTGAGACTCAGGAAAGATTTGTTCAGTTCCCTAGCTTGCCACAGACTTCATGTTCGGCTTTGGACAGGGTACTTAGTCTCTCTGCGCTTCAGTTCTCTGTCTGTACTGGGGATCACCATACTTCCTTACTTCACAGGGGTGTTAAGAGGATAAATACATTAAAGGTTCTGAGATGCTTAGATTTGGGTGGAGGGAGGCATATAAATGCTTTAGATAAACACTCTAAAAATCCCAAAGCACTCAGACTTTACAGCCTGATTATGAAAAATGGCCTAGATTCAATCTTTTGCTCTCAGAGGGGTCACTGTGGCAGCCTGAGTCCCATGGGGAAATTCTGGCAGAATTAAGCTGAATTCTTCCTCTAGGCTCCATGTGAGTGCAGGCCAGGGCATCCTTGGAAACTGTGCTGTGGCTCTTTCTATTTGCAGCGAGGTAGTCAAGCACAGAGAAAGAGTATTACTTATTATTAGAGTAACACCGACAGACCCTGGTCGTTGGCGGGCGGGATCGAACCTGGGAACTCTGGAGCTAAATGCATGAGCCTCTACTGCACAAGCTAAAAGTCATATGGCTTTTAGCTAAGGCTGTAGAGCAGACTCATTAATCTCTCTAAGTGGTCTCAGTGCCACGAGATGGACAGAACACCACACCCAGAAAGTGTCTGGGTTACATTTGTATTATAGTGGAGCTTAGAGGCCACAAATGAGATCAGGAGCCCTTTGTACAAGACACTGTCTGAACACATAATAAGAGACCATTTCTGTCTAAATAGACAAGACATAGTGAGAGGAAACAGAGAGGTAAAGTGACTTCATCAAAGTCACACAATCTACAATGGAACTCAGGTCTCCTGCCTTCCAGTCCAGTGCCTGATCCATGGCCCTGCCCTCAGCTCTGTCTTATTCTCCCTTTCAGGAGGCCCATGGAGGCACTCCCAGGGAACATGACCTGTACCGTCCAATCGCTTTGTAGCTGACCTCAGTGCTTTCCAACACATAGCTTCGGTGCAGCATCTAGCTACTATGGTTCTATATAACCAAGGAAATAGAATGAAAAACTAAACCACTTCTAGTTGAAGCTTCGGGGGGATTTTATGTGGGCAAAATTTAATTATCAGATTATTATGCAGTCATAGCACCAAGTAACGTCCCTACTCCCCTGAAAGTTGCTTTCAATGTGTACAGCGTGGTCGGGATCTTGGTTTTACAGACCCTTGGCATTCTAGGGTATCAGTTCAGTATTGACTCAGTAAAGCTCCTCCTTCTTAATCAGCAACATCACTGGGTTAAGGGTTATGCTGAGATTAGCCAAAGCCATTGGGTCACATTCATCCTTGGTGTATCTCCATTGAATCAGGAAGGCACAATTATTACCCCCCTTCCTGTTAATAATTCCTATTTCTTGTATTGTCTTTTCATCTGTAGATCTCAGTACTTCACAATGTTTTAATATATTCATCCTCATGACACCCCATTTTACAGATGGGGACCTGAAACACAAAATCGCTAAGTGACTTGCCCAATGTAACACAGGAATTCCATGTAACACAGGAATTCCATTGCATAGAACTGAACTAATGTGTCCCATGTCCTAGCCTAGAACCCTACCCCCGGACCACCTTGCTCTTCAGTAGCATGGTTGGGAAGTACAGGTCTTGCTTCATATAATGCTCCCATAGACATAATTGTCTTGGAGGAATTGTGCAGGGATGGGATAATAACGGAGATGAGGGTGGGGTAATAAGATATCCCTACTGCAAACCAGCTAGCAGAGCTGTCTGGGTCTGGATGGGCAGCAGTGTCCAATGATAGCAGGGATACTGCTTCAGCATTCTATGCCCAGGAGTAACACAAGAAGAATTCTGGTGGATTCAGTCCTTTTCTTCTGAGAGCAAAAGGCAGAGCCCCATCTGAGTAGATCAGATTCAGCATAGTTGTGACTCCACCGAGAATTTGGCCCACTTTATAAAAAGATGTCTATCTCAGGCAAAGTTTAATAACTAATATTGGAAAGGACAGTGTTGAAAATCAATAGCTAATAAACACTGTTCTCCCAGAAACTGAGTTGCTGCAAAAGGTTATCATGGACATCTGTAATAGTTTCAGTTTAGAAATTGCTGATAGTTTGAGGGCAGTCTCTTGCCGTTTGGGTCTTTCTGTGGTCTATTAACTCAACCCTGTGCTAGGACAATAAAAATTCTGGTAGTCACATACTCACTTCATTGCTCTTTATTTGTTATTTTCTTTCTATGCTAGCCTGTGATTTGTTAGACAACTTTTCTATGGCCAGTCTTTGAAGGATGGCTTCAAATAAACAGATTTGCAACATGGAAATGTTACTTGTTGTTCTATAGTTTTCCTTTCCAATAAATCATACAGCCTTTGTCAGCAGAATGCTTTCTTACTGCTTTTATGCGTCCACATAGTTTAGAACAATCTTGCAAAGTAACCATGAAAATTTACCATCTAAGGAAGACAACCTGTTCATCCACCCTTACTATTGTGATGATGGAGATGATGATACTTCACAATATTTTATTTACCCACCAAAAATAATTATCCTAGGCAACTGATTGAGTAGAAGTTTACAAGATTGCTTAAGAAGTATCTTTGAGTTTTCATCTCTTTAGTTTCATACCATTGTTGGCTGAGTGAAGTGGGGGGCCCACACACAATTTCATGGTCTTTCTCCATTTTTCTATCCATGTATAACCCAGTACATTTAGAAAATAACATATGACTAAATGCAAAATTTCAGTGGATGTTCTAGGCATAAATGGACCAGTGAAGTACATGAGACTCTCTAGTTTTAATACAGTGCAAGCATTTTATTGGAGCATTTTGTTGTATCTTAAAAGTTTGAAGTAAACACTATTTGAATAGTGTCTTTTTATTACAAAATGACAATCGTATTCTTTTTTTGCATTTTTTTACCAGCTCTTTTGGGGAAAGTGGATGGGAAGGCAATGTGTTAACTGAACTGACTGGATCTCAGTCAATATGCTATCCTCCTCTCCAAATGTTAGGGTGGCAAGGAATGAAACACAGGAAAGGTAAATCTTTCTTCTTTAGTTCCTTGTGTTCTCTCTTGATTGACCCTCATTGTCTGGTGATTGGAAAACTGGGCTTGGAGGATTGTGTTGTGACATGAGGTACAATATTGGGTCAATAAATGAAAGAAAATGGAGGATCCTGCAGGTCTTCACATGCTTCTCCTCACAAGATGTCAGATTTTTTGAGTGCCTGAACCGAGACACCTTAAAGAGGTCTGGTTTTCAAAGGTTGGGCTTTCATCACCGTTTGAAAATCGGGGCTATTTTAAGCAGTAAAGTTTTGCACCCAAAATCGCCAGTTACTTTTAAAGATCTTGGCCTTAGTCTAATTTTCTTTGGTTTTCAATTAATTTTATAGTTTTTCTTTATATAATCTAAAAACACTTTTCTGTGTGATAGTTGATTAATTCTTATCACTTGTAGCTTTGATGTGTTTTGTTTTGTTTTTGTTTTTGTTTTTTTTGAAATTGACAACAATGGCTTTCATTTTATTATGAATGGCAGCAGGCCTGGAATTGGCACTAGAAATGATTTCAAGACAACTTAAAAAAAACATGATGCTCATTTCCCAAAAGTTATTAATGGCTGGTGATGTTCATCTTGCAAACCAGCTTTTTAATGAAATGTTTAATGTTTATGTGCTAGACCTGATCTAAAATCAGAATTTCCATCCTGTGGGGAATTCTGATTATGACGGAAGTGGAATTACTCTGTAATAATGTAAGAATACTGAAGAATGCTAGATACGAATCTAGTTATTGAGAGACTCTGTGTAGCCTATAGTAGGGGTAGTGGAATATTATTCACCTATAATCCTTGAATTCAGTAAAGACTGTGGGAGGCAGAGGGGCATAAGAACATCCCAGAACATACTTGGAAGACAATGGGGGAAGCTATTGATTTTGTAGAGAAATCTGTAGGAAACTACACTTACAAGGGTCCCTGTGCGGAAGATGGTTAGACACCTGGTAAGCTAGACATGCATACTGCCTTTTTAATCTCTGAGAACAGTTGTCTCTGAAATGCTTTAGTTCTGATCAATAACATTTTGCTGGCTGGTCACTGCTTACCACTGTCATTATTCCCACAGGTGCTAAGATAACTCAGGCCTGCTGAGGGAATCATGGTTGATCTCAGGGAACTGCAGCCCAGAGCCCGCTCCGAGAGTGGGAGGGTTGTGTGATTCCACCCCAAGAAAGGTGACAGTCTGAGACATGAGAAGTGCAGTTAATGTGGCAAAGGTGACACTGATATTTTGACCTTTGTTTTTCTCCCAAATCAGAACAAAAAATCAAAATATCAGTATCTGTCACATGACAAAATTCCAAAGCATGGCTTCAGAAATATTGAAACATTTAATTCTTCTTCACAAGACGGGTAGATGCTTCTTGGGAGACATAACCAGAGACCTGTCAATCAGGCAGGCTGGGTGTGGCCATGCCCTTTAAGACCAGGTGAGCTAGTCCATTTGAAATGCCTCCAACAGCTGCTGGAAGGTTTTGCCAGATCTCCTATTTAGAGCAGCAAGAAAACAAAACAACAAAAACGGATAGTAAGACTTACCACAGTATTATTTAGCCTCAGGCGGGCCCTGCAGTAGGATTGCTGGAAATCATCTTGTGACACACAGATTTCTGGTTAAAATAGCTTCCCATGTAGCATGTGTGGGCAGGCCTCTCTGGTGGAACACCTCAGAGACAGTCAGAGAAATAGAGAAGTTGGCAGAAAAGGGTGCAAAAATGCCTGGGCTAAACAGACCCTACTTATGCTGTGGTCAGTCATGCCACAACTGCCATGATAACCGAACCCTGCTCATGTAAGCTGGTCCTTGGATTGTGAAACTGAATGACACTAGCCAATATCTCCGATCCCAGACACAACCCTAGGAACCTCCATCTTGCAGTGGCTGGACGCTTCAAGCTTATATAAGTTTGTCAATTTAACAAAGAAATTGGCATGTACCAGGCTTGTTATCCCAAGGAGAGTTTCTGACATGCTTCAAACAAAATGCACTGCTTCAAGTAGAATAAAAAACAGATTTATTGACTATAAAGACAGATTTTAAAGTGATTATAAGTCGAAGCATAACAACTCAGATTTGGTCAAATGAAATAAAAGCAAAACGTATTCTAAGCTGATCTTAACACTTTCAGTGCCCTTACAAACATAGATGCTTCTCACCAGAGGCTGGCTGGTTGCCCTTCAGTCATGCTCTCCCCTTTGATCAGCGCTTCAGTCGCTTGGTGGTGGTGTCTGTAGATTTAGGTGGGAGAGAGAGAGAGAGAGCGTGGCAAAGGCCTCTCCCTTTTATCATGTCCTTTCTTCCGTCTTGGCTTTGTCCCCCCACCTCTTTTCAGAGTCAGGTGAGCATTACCTCATTGCAGTTCCAAACTAACCAAAGGAAGGGGGATGATTCACTCTTTTGTTGCTGCCTAGGCCAGCATCTATTGTTCCTGTGAGGCAGGGCTGGGTTTGTCTCATCCATGCCCTGATGAGGTGTGAACTGCCCCTCTGCTTCTGGAAAGTTTTTGTCTGGGTTTGCTTTATGCAATGAGGAGATATTTTCAGCCTTATAACTTTATACATGAAATTATAACCTATAACATCACATAACAACCATGCTCAGTGCATCATGAGCCTTCCGAAGATACCCAACATGACAAACTTTGCATTGGATACGACACAATCATTTTATAAAGATGAACATGGGGGTGTAGGGTGTTCCCCCAAGGTACAGGGCATCACAGAAAGGTCTTGGAGAAAAATCCCAACAATGTGGTTTGACCAGTCTCCACAGTCTGGCTGTTTGCATTCAAGAGTTAGAGAAGCCAAGCAGCCACATTTGTGGCCTTGTCCAGAAGTCCAGTAATAATTCATTCATTATACCATCGAGGCCACATTTCAGGGTTTCCACAGCTCCTCAATATTGAGCTACTTGTTGTGACTTTGCAGTCTCTGCAGAGTAAGCAAAGATACTCCTTGACTTGTTTTAGTCTGTGCTTTGCTTTTTGGGCTGGTTTACCATTAAGGCTGAGTTGGGTGGAACACCACAATAGTCAATGGGCAGTTGATCGATGACCAAATAATTTTTTGCCCAGGATGTTAATGCTGTGGACAAGTTTTAAACCTAACTCAGTACATTTGAAGATGGTTTTAAAACTGCAAAATTACAGCTACTGGGTTTGTTGATCTGTCACCTGCTTCTGACATAGTGAGCCATCATGCACTTCCATTGAAATTGGCAAGAATTTTGAGAAATAGCAAGATGGTCCAAGTCATCTTCTCCCTGCTCCAGAAGCCTCATTTCTTTGTTGAACTGGATGGTCAGAAACGTCAATTGCATGCTCAGTGGAATGGACTGCCCCAAGGTTCAGTGTTATCACCTGTGCTCTTTAATGTCTATACAAATTACCAACTAGAATTTTCCAACAGGCAAAGATTCTTTTATACAGATCTTTGCACTGTCACCAAGTTTAAAAGATTGGAGGACACTAAGTCTATTCTAACTGGCTTCCTGAGTATACTTGGCAAATATTCTCACACATGATTCCTGATTGCCAACCTTAGCAGGACACAGGTGTGCACGTTCTATTTGAAACACCATCAAGCCAAGCAAAAACTGCAAATATTGCGGCATGGTACAATCTTTGAACCATATATACCTTGGGATCACTTTAGACTGAAAGCTGACATTCAGAGAGCACCTGAAGAAGTAGAGAAGAAAGTGAACTCCAGGAATTGTGTACTCCAGAAATTGGCCAACACAAAATGGGGAGCTGACCCAAAAACACTCCAAGCAACTAATCTCACCCTGTCTGAGTCATGGCAAAGCACTGAGCCTCCTTCTCCCCGCCCCAGGATGGTCATGCTCAAACCATATGCACAAAACTGACTGTTAATTCAATTAGTCCTGCAGGATTATCACAGGGACTTTGAACTGACTCCCACTTTGTTGTTATGCTGCCTTCCAGGGTTCGTACCACCATCAGTGAGGTGGGATACCTTCAGTAAAAAGAAGAGACTAAAACAGATACATGATTCCAGACATTCATATTGCACGGACACATTCTCCCAGCCAAGAGGCTGAAGTCTGGAAAGAGCTTTGCATCTGAAAATCCCTTATCCCAAAATATTACTATGGAAAGCTACAGAGTAACAAAATTTGGTAAATGCCGATGATCTTGAAGAACCTGCTTCCTTTAAAACAACTCCCTCCAGGTACTAACCTCGAATGAAAACACTGGTGTGCTCTAAAGAAAGTGACAGCTGGGGTGGCAAAGAATGGTGACAATTTTATCAACTGGAAGCTAAGGAATAACCCCAAATGTGAATGTGGAGAGCATAGGCAAATACTTGAACACTGCCTGATTGAGTGCACCCTGTCAACATCCTGTACTCCCAAGACACTATTTGAGATAAGTTGACACCACCAGGTCTTGGATGTGGTTTTGGAGTGACAAGCTATGAAGGTGATTTACTCTTTCCACTTTAACAAGGTGTGATTCTCTTTGCCCTTGTGGAAGCCTGCCTTGTTCACCCTAGGATTCAATGGGATAACATGGCTATATGAGGCAGTTGTTTTGTAACATTAATTCCTGCATTTTCCAGTGTAAAGTTATTTACTGTTGGAAACAAGTTGGTTCTTTGTTTAAGTACCCGTTTTTCATGCTCAAACATAGAGATATTGCCAAGATCCCAGCAAGAGTACCTGAGGGAAATCAACAGTGTGACACATTTTTAAAGTAAATAATCATTCTTCACATCTTTGAACTAATAGTAATATGTGTGCTTTAATTCAGGTTCCTAACGTGCACATTTTCCAGTGCTGCAACTCTAGAGAAAAATGCCTTTTAAAAAGAGCAATGTTTATAACACTCCTTTTAAAGAGGAATAATAGTGCTTGCTATATGTCAAAGGTCCTGTTAAGACTGGAAGAGATTTGTTTCTGCTGTAGTGAATAATTAAAAGCCACTTCGTGGCATAGCCATATTTTTAAACTATATTTCACAGCCCCTTTAGGGCTAGAAAATAATTATTTTAGTGTTTGATGCAGATACATTTTAATATTTGATTAGGATGTCTTAGTCATTCCAGGTTTTGCAAAGAATATTTTTCATTCAGCCTTTGAAGTTGTAAGATTTCTTTAGCGTTTGGGGAAAAAAACCACCTTTTAAATTTATTAATAGATATTTTAGGACTGCTCAAGGGATGATTTGTGTTTTGATTAATATTAAAGAATCTGTTTGGAACTTTTGAGTGTGACTATGTGCATGCGCTTGACATTTCTGATCTTTTGTATAACAGGATGCGTGTAATTGAATGCTCAAGATTCAGTGAAGTTCATCTGAAATATGCAGAGGAATATTCAGTGCTTTCCTACTTCCCAACCTACTCACTTACTAGGTGCAAATGAGGGCAGAATTTTGCCCAGAGAGAGGTATTGCACCTGTATTTGGGTTGGTCTGGCCAACTGAATATTTGAGCATGGATATCAAGTATAGGCAGAGCCAGTGATTTCATTTCTTCAGCTTTCAACAGAGAGTGATTGGTTAGTACAATATTCAAGAAAGCAGTTGCACGCTGACCTCCTTGATGCTCAGAAAGCTGCCACCTTCACATCAGCTATTCTATTCACATTATTTATCTTCACTGGTCAAGAGAGACCTGCAGATTAAATGCCCCTAGATGAGATACTGCTGCAGAAGATCGCCAGTTTCTTTGTTAACACTAATGGGAATCCTATAGGGCAAAACAAAGGAGTATAGAAGACACTCCTGCACTTCATCAGCAATAGACATGGTATTTTTTTGTATTGGTCACAATACATTTACTCAAGAAAAATGTGGTGTATTAAGAAGAAATGCCTGTCAGAAATTGAAAGATAAGTTGGGTTCATCAACAATGTGGGGACTGATTTTCAAAAGCCATTCACTCTTACAAGTTCCCTGGCTGTTAAGACAACCAAAGTTACAAGAATAGCAGAATCTCATTCTGGTAAGTGCAAGCTGCATAAAATACGTTTAATGGGTTGACATTTAGCATTATGAATTGGTGTGTTGATTTAGGGTCTGATCCAAAGCCCTTTGTAGCTAATGAAAAGGTTCCCATTGATTCTAATGCGCTTTGGGTCAGGCTCATATACAGCACTTCTACAGTGGATGCGTCTGGGTAGAATTGTATGTTTGGGGTAGGTATAAATAAATATTTGAGCTGGGTTCTGGGTATCTAACTTCTGTAGGCTCCTTTGAAAACCCTAACCTGAAATGCCAGTGTGTAGTTTTGGGTGACAATGCAGATGCTGGGCTCAAGAACATGACAAAGGTCATAAAACAAGCTGAGGAGATGCAGGAAGGGTACAATTCTTGTATCAGAGTCAATGGCAAAAACCCTATTGACTTCAGAGGTCTTAGGATTTCACTTGAGATGCATACCCTTAGATCTGAGGGATACATTACCCTGGGTTGTGGTAACAAAGTATGATATAGACTCTTTCCCTTCCCTTATTGGAGAAATGAGAATAAGTACGAGACAAAAGAAGGCGTGGAGAGATAACAATATTGTAATTATGGTTGATATTGAAATTGGAATCCTTGACAACGGCAATACAAAGGAAAAGAGGAGAGAAAGGAAAAGAGGAGAGAAAAGCAATGGATAAAGTAATGTATTGCTTCCTAACACATTGCATGGTGAGCATATTTCCAGATCTGATCTTTGTCCTGACCTATGGTTAAAGAAAGAAAAATCACATTAGTCACTAAAGTAAAATGGTCACATTATGATTGCACATTTAATATCACCTGGAAATTAAAGCCTATTATTTCTGAAACAGGATGTATTGTTTTGGAGAGACCAGCTTTAAAAGCATGTAAGAGTGACCTAGCCAAACCAGCAGTAATAACAGAAGGTACTTCATTAACTCTGAGAGAGCTTTTGGAAGCCTCATGTAGCTCACAAATAAAAATGCTCCTGTTTGAAATGTAGCAAAGTCTTCAGTATGGCTAAAAGATTACTTTAAGGAGGCTTTTAAAAATGGAATATACAAACAGAATGATAGAAAACCCAAATGTAGAGTAAAATAGATTTATTAAATATATGATGTTTATGATTTTGACACATTCCAATGACAAAGTGATAAGATAGAAAAGGACAGATCTATGACATGCAGAGACTCTTTCAAATAGGAATATAAAAGATCTTGTATATAAGTCAGTTTTTCCCACCCTCCACTCCCCAATACTATGGTCATGATCCAAAGCCCATGGAAATTAATGGGAATTTTCTCCAGAATTCCTAATTAGGCAGTTTTCATGTTATACCCTGGAGAGAGATGTAGGGCTAGATTCACAAAGGTACTTAAGTGCATAACCCCCAGACTTAGGTGCCCAAGTCTTGTTTTTAGGCACCACTGCGGTTCATAAAACTCCTGCTCAGCTGCTGCTGGAGACTGTAGGCACCTAAACACATTTGGTGCCTAGGTTTTTGCATTGAAATTTCCCTATGTGCTTACGTTTCTGCATGTGCATTGCTGCCTCACTCTGGGTGTCTGGACACCTACCTCCTGCCTCAACCCAGAGCAATCCATGAACTGTGCCTCCCACTAACTTGCTTGTGGGGCCCAAGTGGGTAGGGTGGGGGTGCTCACAGGCCACCTACCCAAAGGTGAAAGTCAACCGGCACGGGCCGGTATGGCGTACCAGTAAGAAAGTGGCCCCTGTTACTGGCTGCTACATGGCCGACCATACTGGCAGGGCCACTGACGGGGTGGGGGCAAAAGGGGCAGTTGCCCCGGGGGCCTGATGATTTAAAAGGGCCCAGGGCTTCCGGCAGCGGCCAGAGCCCTGGGCCCTTTAAATTGCTGCCAGAGCCCTGGGCACTAGAGGGCTACCTTGGGGAGTTTAGCCCCAACCCCACTCCTGCCCCTTCTGCCCGAGGCCCCACTCCTTCCAGGGGCCCACAGCCACCCCCCCGCCCAGGACCCTGGCAACCCTGCATACCGGTAAGTCCTTTAAGTTACTTTCACCCTTGCACCTCTCTCCATACAAAACAAAACAATTGGAGGAGGGGTGGGAAGGAGATGAAGGACCTCCCTCTTTACTTTTAGCCCAGTGGTTAGGATATTCACCTGGGATGTGAGAAACCCCTGGTCCTAGAACCCTTCTACATGATGAGGAGAAGGCATTTGAATAAGGGTCTGCCACCCACGAAAGCTCATGATCCAAAACGTCTGTTAGTCTATAAGGTGCCACAAGACTCTTTGCTGCTTTTACAGATCCAGACTAACACGGCTACCCCTCTGATACTAAACTATTATTGTATGTAAAGTAAATAAGGTTTTTAAAATGTTTAAGAAACTTCATTTAAAATTAAATTAAAATGCAGAGCCCCCCCAGGTCGGTGGCCAGGACCTGGGCAGTGTGAGTGTCGCTGAAAATCAGCTCGCGTGCCGCCTTCGGCATGCGTGCCATAGGTTGCCTACCCCTGAGCTATAGGATATTCTGATGCAGATCTCCCTCAATCTGTCCTTTTGAGGCTGTTTCACTGTATATAAAGATGAATTGGGTGGACATGGGAGACCAGGATGACCCTCCCTTCCCTGAAACACTCCCTCCTCCCCCAGCTTCTTGCCAGATGTGCCTGATGTGACTGAGGGTTCACAAGCAGGGAGAGGTGCCTCCTTGCAGCCTGGGCTTGGCACCTGTCTCTGTGAGAGAGGTGGGCCTTGGACACACCCCTCTCATGAGCATCTCCCATTGGATCACTTAGGCAGCTCCCTGTCTAGTGTACTGCCTTGCGTGAATTGCAGTCTAAGGTGTCTATCTCTCCCCATTCATTGTATAGGAAGCCTAGTTGCCTAACTCAGGCTTTGTGAATTGTAGTGGTGTTCCTGTGATTTTCTAGGTAGCTAAAAGATAGGTTCTTGAGATAGCAAGTGCTCAGCCTGTTACAAGAGTGGTCTACAAAAGAGATGTCTCTCTCTATATGTAAATAGTTAACCGACCAGATACCAGTCAATTGTGCTCAAAGATATGCAGCATTATTTCTGGGTCTTGTAGGATCAATAAAAATGTTGTGCACAGCAATGGTTTCTGCATGTGAAGCTCTTCATGAGATGTCTTGAGAACTGAATGGACTGCCTGGAACTGACTCCTGTAGTGGCTATGGTGCACATGTACCCAGATCCCCTGAGTGACGTGTTGGTGTCCATCGTGATCCACAGTATTCTGTCCAAGAGGAAGGGACAGAGCCAGCTCAGTGCAGCTCTTCCCACCTTTGCCATGTCTCTTAGGCAACTCATCAGTTCATGATTGTTGTCAAATGCTACAGATTTGACAACGTGAATGGTCATCTCTGGGCCACATCGTCCTGTAACAATCACATAGTTTGGCTTATGCAAATTGAATCCACCAAGAACATACTGCAAGAAAAGGATCAAATGTCCCAGAAGCCACTGCCGATGTCATGATGTCCTACAAACAGTCATCTAAATTTGACTCAGATTGTGATCTAAGACATCACGGACACAAGAATTTAAAGGAGTGTTTTCAGTGTTATAAATATGCCTAAAAATCCACAGGATAAAAAAAAAAGAAAACAAATCTTTTTTTTCTTTTAAAAAGGCTTTAATTCTTTTTTCTGTAGTTTGCATGAGAATGAGGAAAGACAAACACTCTTCATCACAAATGTTTGATAAGGGAGCAAATGTATGAAATTAAATTAAAAAATAATGAAAAAAAAAACATTTTTTCTTCCTCCTTAGATTTTAGGGCTTTTCTGCATTGTTTGTGGTTATTACTTGAGTATGTAGCACAGAATGACAGTGTTGGTGCAGAAGCATCTTCAGGGATTTTTCATTTCCTACATCTTTTACAGCTTGCCAAAGTAATTCCAAAAGATCAGGACATATTCATATCTTTAACACAAATTTAAGAAGTTTCCCTGGTGACGGTAGTGCTGCCTTTTTTTTTTGTTCATTTGTTTTTAGTTTGTTTGTTTTGGGAGTTCCAACTCCTCCTTCTTTGTATGCAATGAATGAGCATGTCGCTTCTACTGCACCATCAAAATAAATACAGACATAAATAAATAAACAAGATACACTACAAAACAAATACATTAACATTTCAGTTCACACACTTGTGTGTGTTATGTATCTTTGGGAGTCTCATCTGCCCAAGGTGCTTTAGTGCTCAGTCTCAAAAATGTCAGACTTGCTAAGAAAGGAAACATCACAAAACAGAATCATCAGAAACTCCAGAAGGCCCCACCGCTGCAAAGTCTGCAAGGCTTTTTCCTGGGTTCATCAATCCAGCTTTAATTGGAGAGCTATTTGGTACCTCCATGTCAGCTGCTGCTCCAGTTTCACCGGGGCATCATTCATTGAAAAAAAATAACTGGAAGAATAACATTGTTTTCATGCAGGCTGCTAGTCCCAGTGGAACACTCAGCACTGAATAACACCAAAGTCTCACCCCCTTGCCCTCCTCCAGTGAATCATAATAATCTACTACAAAATCAAAGGCAAGTGCAGAAATTAATTGATACTGACCTTGTGGCTGTCATTTTCTTTTGTATCTAGTTCTAGCTTTGACTTTCTGCCACCCAGATATGGGGATGGGTAGTGAATGCAAGAGTGGGCCTGATTCACTCCATGATCTGCAATGGCTCCCACTGGTGAAGACTTTGTCATAGGGCCCCTGATGGTAGAAAGTCCACCAGGAAAAAGGTTGCAACCTTTCAATGCTGGTGAGGTCATCAGCATGGAATTTAAACTGCAGCAAAGGAGGTTTAGGTTGGGCATTAGGAAAAAGTTCCTAACTGTCAGGCAGGTTAAACACTGGAATAAACTGCCTAGGGAGGTTGTGGAATCTCCATCTCTGGAGCTATTTAAGAGTAGGTTAGATAAATGTCTATCTGGGACGGTCTAGACAGTATATGGTCCTGCCGTGAGGGCAGGAGACTGGACTCGATCACCTCTCAAGGTCCCTTCCAGCCCTAGAATCGATGAATCTATTCCCAGAGGGCCTCCAATTGAAGTGCTACCTGTGTCTGACCCTGCTTAGTTTCCAAAAGGGGAGTGTAGACATTAGTGCCACAGAGTGGCAATGTTACAGGGTGAGTGTCCCTTTAAGGGGTAACAGTCCACCTGTGACTCATTCAGCCCTTCTCCACATATGGGGAAGATCAGTGTAGCTACATGACAGGAAACTCATGTGGTTAAATCAGTCCTGGCTTGGAGGTAAAAGGGAAGCCTCCAGGGAGGCAAAGGAAGCAGTGAGGGCTACCTGCCTCTCCCAGGCCAGGGGGAAGGGACAGAGTTGAAAGGGGCCAATGTAGAGAAGCTGAGTGAAGGTTGAAGCCAGCCTGAATGACAAGCACAAACTCCAGAAGGAGGAGGGCTGTGGGACTCCTGACTGAAGGAGGGAAAACCTGTGGGAGTTAACAGAGCAGAGCCCCCCGTTTGGGATCCAGAATCAAGGGGAACAAGGGCAGGAACAAGGAGTTGTTTGATATAAGATATAATAAATTAAAATCCCACCATGGGGAATCTTAATTAAAGTATTCTGGCCTGTGGGTGACTGCTTACAAGAGCCCCAGAGAGAGCTGAGGGCCATGCACATGTTGTGCCACAGTGGGCATCCTGAGATGTCTGTTACAGGCTCTTAATCCCTCTCTAGTGGCTGGAACTCTGCCACTGTCTCTGAAGGTATGTCTACACTACAAGAGTAGTTCGATTTAACTTAGGTCGAATTTGTGGATTCGACCTTATGAATTCGAATTTGTGTATCCACACTAAGGACACTAATTCGACTTTGTGAGTCCACACTAAAGGGGCAAGCGTTGACATTGGAAGCGGTGCATTCTGGGCAGCTATCCCACAGTTCCCGCAGTCCCCGCTTCCCATTGGAATGCTGGGTAGAGCCCCCAATGCCTGCTGGGGGAAAAATGTGTCGAGGGTGGTTTTGGGTAACTGTCGTCATTCAACTGTCACTCCCGCCCTCTCTCCCTGAAAGCGCCGGCGGGAAATCTGTTACCGCACTTTTCTGGTCAGTGACAGCGCGGACGCCACAACACTGCGAGCATGGAGCCCGCTGCGATCATCGCTGCACTTATGGCCATTGTCAACTCCTCGCACCTTATCGTCCACCTCTTCCACAGTCAGCTGCTGAGAAATCGGGCGAGGAGGCTCCGGCAGCGCGGTGAGGACATGAAGTGTCAGAGTGGCACAGACCTCTCACAAAGCAAGGGATCCCACGCCGCGGAGATCATGGTGGCAATGGGTCACGTTCATGCTCTGGAACGGCGATTCTGGGCCCGGGAAACAAGCACAGACTGGTGGGACCGCATAGTGCTGCAGGTCTGGGATGAATCACAGTGGCTGTGAAACTTCAGGATGTGTAAGGGCACTTTCCTTGAACTGTGTGACTTGCTGGCCCCTGCCCTGAAGCGCCAGGACACCCGGATGCGAGCAGCCCTGACTGTGCAGAAGCAAGTGGCCATAGCCCTCTGGAAACTTGCCATGCCAGACAGCTACCGGTCAGTAGCGAACCACTTTGGCGTGGGCAAATCTACCGTGGGGGTTGCTGTGATGCAAGTAGCCCATGCAATCGTTGACCTACTGCTCTCAAAGGTAGTGACCCTGGGAAACATCCAGGTTGTCATAGATGGCTTCGCCGCGATGGGATTCCCAAACTGCGGTGGGGCTATAGATGGCACTCACATCCCTATCCTGGGACCGGCCCACCAGGCCAGCCAGTATATTAACCGAAAGGGCTACTTTTCAATGGTGCTGCAAGCACTGGTGGACCATAGGGGACGTTTTACCAACATCTACGTCGGGTGGCCGGGCAAGGTTCATGACGCGCGTGTTTTCAGGAACTCTTGTCTGTTTAGATGCCTGCAGGAAGGTAGTTTCTTCCCGGACCACAAAATAAGTGTTGGGGATGTGGAGATGCCTACAGTGATCCTCGGGGACCCAGCCTACCCGCTAATGCCCTGGCTCATGAAGCCCTATACAGGCACCCTGGACAGTGACAAGGAGCTCTTCAACTACCGGCTGAGCAAGTGCAGAATGGTGGTGGAGTGTGCTTTCAGACGTCTCAAGGGGAGATGGAGGAGCTTACTGACTCGCTCGGATCTCAGCGAAACCAATATCCCCATTGTTATTGCAGCTTGCTGTGTGCTCCACAATATCTGTGAGAGCAAGGGGGAGACCTTTATGGCGGGATGGGAGGTTGAGGCAAATCGCATGGCTGCTGATTATGCTCAGCCAGACACCCGGGCGATTAGAAGAGCCCAGCGGGAAGCGCTGTGTATCCGGGAGGCTTTGAAAGCTAGGTTCCTCAGAGAGCAGTCTCTTTACAGAGAAGCTGAACCTGCCCTTGTTTCAGTTACTATTCACTTTTTTCAGCGGTTACATAGCCCGTTCACCAGGTTTCCCCCCTTCCAACAGACGTTTAAAAATAAAGTTATTGGAACATTTTTAATTAACAAAGTTTTCTTTACTAACGAATTTGCGTTAAAGGGTTCAAACAGGGACGCAGACTGTGGTGGGTACGGTGTGCAGTGATGTACAGACCGCTTCTACACTCGAGGACTGACAGGCTCCTGCTCCTACAGCGGTCTCTGGGGGGAGGACGGTTACAGGAGGGTGTGCAGGAAGGGGTGGGTTTGCAGGAAGGGGTGAGGGGTGTGTGGGAAGGGTGAGTAGGTGTAGGGGGATGATGGCTCTGGCTGAGGCTCAAGGCATCGGAGAGGTTCATGGCTAGGGTGGAAGGGCATGGTAAGGGCAGCCTGCCTTGCCATTTGTGGATGCCAGGCGCTCGGACCCTGGGGCAGCATACACCTCCCAGACTGACCTGGGGCATCAGACACCTCCCAGAGTGACCCGGGTGCCTAGTGACTGCACTCTGTGTGTGACCTGCTGTTGATCCTGCCCCCATGTCTGTACCCTGGTAATGGTGGCTGTCCTATGCAATTAACAAACCCCTATCTCCCCTTCACACAAAGTCTTCTGCAAAGAAACATGACGGAAACAGTAATGAACAGCAAACTATTTTTAATACTCAACTACACAGTTGGGGGATGAAACTGGGATTTGGGATTGGGTGAGCCAGGAAGGGAAGCAATTCTCATACTTTAGGGAATGAGAGCTGTTTGGTACATGAGCGCTCTGCTGGGGTGGAGTGACAGTTTTCATGGCCCCTAGCGCCCCTCCTTCTTGTGATTTTGGGTGAGGGGGGGACAGGACTTTGTGGCGGGGGAGGGCGGTTGCAGATACAGTTCAGGGGGGCTCTCTGCTCCTGCCTGCGGTCCTGCAGAACATCCACAAGGCGCCGGAGTGTGTCCGTTTGCTCCCTCATTAGTCCAAGCAGCGTTTGAGTCGCCTGCTGGTCTTCCTGCCGCCACCTGTCCTCCCGTTCGCTGTGTGAGCGCTGCTGCTGAGAGAGGGTCTCCCTCCACTGGCTCTGCTGGGCCGCCTCGGCTCTGGAGCAGGCCATCAGTTCAGCGAACATCTCGTCCCGAGTCTTTTTCTTTCGCCACCTAATCTGCGCCAGCCTCTGTGAGGGGGATGCCGGGGCAGTTCGGGAAAGAGCCGCAGCTGTGTGATGGGAAAAAGGAAGTGATTTCCTTGCAAAGATACATGTTTGCGAACAGTGAACACAGTCTACTCAGTTTCTGTGAACAAGACCATACAGGGCACCTATCTCATGTGCTCTCAGGACAAGTCTGAATTTTCGGCATTCGCTTTCATTGCCTGGGGTCTTGCACTGGAGATCGGACAAGCGGGGCAGGACAGCAGAATCCGTGTAGCAGCCAGGCCTGGTAAGCCGTAAACTTTAGGCTGCTTAACAGTTAATGGATAGCAGTGCCCTCCTGCTGCAGGCAATCTGGAAAGCATAAAGTCTGACCCTGTTCCAGCCCCTCGCGCCTGTCCCCGGGAAAGATCCCTGTATGCTTTTTCTCTGCAGCCTCCACCACATGGCTGTTAAATGTCGGTCATTGTTATGCAAAGGAAAAGTCAAGCATTCACAATAGTAACATTACAGTAATTCCCCTAATTAGATGCAGCAGTCGCCGAGCGAGATCACCCTGAGGCGGGTCACTAGGAGAGACAGAGAGCGCATGCTGCGTGAATCCCTGCACAGACCAGGGCCCTATGCTGCCATGCTGGTCGAGGCAATGCTCCCACTTTACCTCAGGATGGCCTGGCGTGGAAGAGTGTGCTTCCACAGAGCACCCAATAAGGCACCTCTCCCCAGGAACCTCCTGCGGAGGCTTTTCGAGTACCTCTACGAGAGCTTCGTGGAACTGTCCCAAGAGGATTTCTGTTCGATCCCTATATGTATTGACCTTCTTTTCATCTAGTTTTTATTCCTGTTTCTAAAAAAATACATGTTTACATGTTTATAGCACTTACCGACTGATCCTTCCCCTGATTCAGAGTCCGGGTTAATGGCCGGGGAGGGTTGGTAGGGGATTTCTGTGAGGCTGATGAAGAGATCCTGGCTGTCGGGGAAAGCAGTATTGTAAGCGCTGTCGCCTGCCTCGTCCTCCACAAACCCTTCCTCATCTTCCCCATCGGCGAACATCGCCGAGAAACTGCCCGTCGACACTATCCCATCCTCAGAGTCCACGGTCACTGGTGGGGCAGTGGTGGCAGACCCACCGAGAATGGCATGCAGTGCCTTGTAGAAGCGGCATGTCTGGGGCTGGGCTCCGGAGCGTCCGTTTGCCGCTTTGATTTTTTGGTAGCCTTGTCTCAGGTCCTTGATTTTCACGCGGCACTGCGTTGCATCCCGGCTGTATCCTCTGAGTGCCATGGCTTTGGAGACCTTCTCGTAGGTCTTTCCATTCCGTTTTTTGGAGCGCAGCTCCGAAAGCACAGACTCATCGCCCCACACAGTGATCAGATCCAAGACTTCCCGGTCAGTCCATGCTGGGGCCCTCTTTCTACTCTGAGATTGCATGGACTCCTCTGCTGGAGAGCTCTGCATCGCTGCCAGTGCTGCTGAGCTCGCCCCGATGTCCAACCAGGAATTGAGATTCGAACTGGCCAGACAGGAAAAGGAATTCAAATTTTCCCGGTGCTTTTCCTGTATGGCTGATCAGAACATCTGAGCTCGGACTGCTGTCCAGAGCGTCAACACAGTGGTGCACTGTGGGATAGCTCCCGGAGCTACTAAGTTCGATTTGCATCCACACCTAGCCTAATTCGACATAGCCATGTCGAATTTAGCGCTACTCCCCTCGTCGGGGTGGAGTACCGAATTCGAACTAAAGAGCCCTCTAGGTCGAACTAATTAGCATCCTGGTGTGGACGGTTGCACGGTTAAATCGAATTAACGCTGCTAAATTCGACATAAACTCCTAGTGTAGACCAGGCCTGAGCTAGCAGACCTGGTCCTTTAACTGAAGATTTTCAGTCCAGGGGTTGGGTTCAGTCCTCAGATGGTCTAACCAGGGTCATGGTTGCACAAGGAGTCAGCAGCTTTACCCTCTGCTGGATATGTATGTAGTGCCAAAAGCATGCAGAACTGACTGGGGAGGAGGTGTGCTTATGGAAACTCGGGGGTTTATTGAGTTAGCCTGCCTCCTAGAGAACCTTTTCTGGGAGGCTTCTCTGAGCCCCTGGTAAAGAATGAAGTTGCTTGCCACTGGTAGAAACCTTAAGGCCATGGTGGGTTAGGTTGGCTTCGGGACACCCAATTGCATTTCCTTATGTTATCAAGAATTAATTTAGTCCAGTGACTCAGTCTGGATGGAAGGGATTAGTGGGACAACATGAACAGTGTCTCTGTCTTAAGTGCTCACTCTGCTTATGGTGGAACTTAATTAGAGCCAGTGCACATAAGAAACCATTATGGCATCACACATTGTGAATCAACTGGAAGAATCTGTTGGCTTTTCTGGCTATTTATTGACTAAGTCTAATAGACAACAAACCAAATCAACATTCTTAAGCCTTTTTCCCCCCTCTCTCAGATCTACCAGTGTTCTGAGATCCATAATCACCACAGAGGGGTAGCCGTGTTAGTCTGGATCTGTAAAAAGCAACATAGAGTCCTGTGGCACCTTATAGACTAACAGACGTATTGGAGCATGAGCTTTCGTATGTGTCTGACGAAGTGGGTATTCACCCACGAAAGCTTATGCTCCAATACATCTGTTAGTCTATAAGGTGCCACAGGACTCTTTTAAAAATAAAAGAACAGGAGTACTTGTGGCACCTTAGAGACTAACAAATTATTTGAGCATAAGCTTTCGTGGGCTACAGCCCACTTTTTTGTTGCTTTTTACATAATCATCACAGTTGCTAGTACAGTACTGTTTTTAGTCTGGACTGTAACATAAACTCTGACCCATAATGTCTAGAATTTCATTAAGAAAATGTGCTGCCCCATCTAAAATGCATTTAATAAGCTATAGAGACTCATTTTGAAATACCAGATGTAGTACATACATAAAGACAAGGCTGTGGCAGTATGGTTTACATACAGGGTTTGATACTTTGCCTTCTGACATACTCCGGGCTTGAATTTATTTACACCGAAGTTTCTTTACATCACTTTGGTAGCGTAAAAGAGCCTTACAATCAGTACATATAATTTATGCCTACTTTAAGGTCCCTTTGCACTGCCAAATGGAGTAGAGGGCTATAATGTTATTGAGAAGCGGATCCTCTGTTTCATTTTTTCTGTAAAAAGAAGTTTTCCCTAGAAATTGATAGTGTGTTAGCTCTGCCTGGCCATGGCAGGGAATGCTTTCCTCCCTTTATGATCTCTAAGTCTTGTTTAATGGAGCGCTACCTTATTTTAAGATGATAGTCTGCTTGATGGCTGTGAGGAACCATGTGAGCGATGGTTGCTATGTAATATAGTGTAGTTGTGATATTATATCCACTCTGTAATTTTTATTGACTACAGGCATAATACTATTATTTTCTTTATGTACTATTTCTATTTTACTGTAGCTTTGTAAAATACTGCATGAAAGATCAATAACAATACAATAAAAAGTTCTATACAATCAGACAATTAGAGAAACCAAATTATATATTTCAACTGACTGTCACTGAATTGCAAAATATTGAAGGTAGACGTTCATAGTCTACATTAGAGAGGCAATTAAAATTGGAAGCCAGCGATTAATATTGCACTCTGCTACATGTAGAAAAGTGACCAGCTTTTAAAAGATTCCCTAGTATTCATATGAAGCATCTCTTATCTTTAGGTTTATAAGAGTGAATGCATAAAGAGGGTTTTTAAGTAGGTGAAAATATTCCCTGCTTTTACTTGTGGTAAGGATTTCTCACCACCACTGTTCCAAAAAAGTGCATCTTTGGGGAAAATGTATCAGTTCATGTGTATACAGGACCATACTGGCAGCAACCAGGGCAGGTCTGATTCATGTGCAAAGTATGCGGCGCTACACAGGTCTACCCTGTCAGCACATCCTTATAACACCTCACACTAATTAGTCTGCTACCACATCCTCCCCCTCCCCATCCTAAAAGACAACTGGAGACACAGGTCTATGTAGTCATCACCACTGTGGTATCTGAGCACCTCACAGTCAGTAATGGATTTCATACTCTCATCACCCCTGTGAGATAGGGAAGTTACCTAATTCAGGGGTAGAGCTATAGAACTGAGGCACAGGGTAGAGTAAGTGACTTGCCCAAGTCACACTGGAAGTTTGTAGCTGAGGTCAGAACTGAACCTTGAGCTCTAGCCTGCTTCTGTGCCCACTAGACCAGCAAAGTATCTTCTGCTCAAGATGGGACTAGAACACACAGTCCTTGGCTAGGAATATCAGTACCTTACCCATTAAGGACTAAATCTCCTCTGACCCGCCCAAACTGAGTTTACAGATCAAATCCACATGATCACTGTTAAAACCTTCCTTAACATTTTTCCCACCCCCATGACAATTCCCATCACTGTTGACAAACCACCCTGAAGCTCCCTCAGCTCTCATACCCTTCCCCACTCTAATATATGGTGTTCTTTCTGGAAGCCGGACTAAAGCCAACACTTATGTCTTCATATAGGGTCTTATGCTTCCTATGGTGAGCTCTGGTAGCAGGACATGTAATTCTTAATGATGGGCAGTCCTCAAAAGTTTCAAAGATTTACTTGAACTGAACCTCTGGGAGTTTGGGGACACTTGTCCCAGTCTAAGCCAATTTCCTTTGTTCTGCAAATCAGGATGGAAATGAGGCTCCTTTCATTAATGTCGTTTCTGTATCAGTCAAGTAATTTCATTTGCAGCATCAGTCTGGAAAAATTGAAAAATAACCTATCTCAGTGTTTCAGAGCTACCACTTCTAGTCTCAGCTGAAACCTTGGAACTGTAGAATTAGGAGATGTGGCAAAGGGCAAGGGGGGCAGGAAAGGGAGAATGAACTGAGCAAACTTTAAAATTCTGTGTCAACACTACATATGGGAATGAGCCTCCCCGCGTAGGTCCACAGACCTGTGCTATGCTGAAAATAGCTGTATAGACGTTATGGCTCAAGTTGGAACTTGGGCTCTCAAGTCTCCAGCTGCAGGCTTGAGAGCCTGACCTCCAGCTCAAGCTGCAATGTCTACACAGCTGTTTTTAGAACGCTAGTGTGAGCCCCACTAGCACAACTCTGTGGCCCTGGGAGAGGAGGGATTCTCCCAGATGCAGTGTAGACATACACAGAGGGAGCTGAAGTGTTAGGCAAAGCTTCAGTCAATCTCTCTCTCTTTGGGTATAGGGTCATCTACTGCCCCCACAGAGCCATTTATGCCTCTTTAAAATTCAAAATTTGACTTTAACTCTGAATCTTTTTAAAAAAACCTTCAGAGTCAGCATTCATGTAAACACTTCGAGAAAGCCAGCATGTTTCATGGGATTCCTTGGGGGAGGGGAAAAGGATCAATTGTCCATCTTTATTATTGTGAAACCAACAAGCATAGAGGCAAAACCTTTATTAGCTAGTACAAGAACAAATGTATCCCTATTCCATTCCATGCATAAGATCAGAGGGAGACATTTTAGGGATCAGACTGAAACCTAATGCATCTCCGTGGAAGTTGTTGTTATTTGATATATGGGACTCTCTCTTTAGGAGCTCAAGCTAAAGTGCACTGAAGTCTCTGGGAATCTTTCACTTGACTTCAGTGGATTTTGGGTCAGCACCTAGCTGTGCTCGGTATCCACCGAGTGGGGGAAGCTGCAAAAGGAGCCATTACTTAGGGATGCCAGGGGTTCCTCTTTTGACATCGTGGCATGCTAAAGGCCTGATCCTAAGCCAACTGAAATCAATGGGAATCTCTCTGTGTGGATTGGTGCAAAGCATAACCGTGGTCCAGAAACACCACATTATCTACATCACTTTGGGTTCTAAAGGAAGAAATGCCACTAAAACTAGAACTGGGCCCTATGCACCATAATCAAAGTGAGCCTCAGGAGCATGGCCCAGTCCTTTTGTGAATTGCTTTCCTACCAGTGTAGGGCACTGATTCGAGCCTATGCCAGTTGGATCCACAGAATCCTTTTTTTTTGTTTGTATTTTTAAACTTTTTGGACTTGTATGCTTGGATTTAAGCCCAGAAACAGTGAGAAATGGACAAGCTTTCATCTCTCTTCTCCAGGATCTCAAGAATTTTGATGCTGCAGCACAATTACAAATATCCAGCAAAAATTGAAAATAATCGGATGACCAACTTTTTTTACAGTCACCAGCTGAAGCCAACAGATTTCTATAAGACCTTGTAAAGTCTCAACAAAATCCTAGATGAACCACAGAATAACATGAAAGGAGACAGAATAACATGCAGAGCTGCAAAGAAATAAGATTTTAGAAGAACAGCAAAACACAGAGGAGACAAAGAAAGGAAATTTTTTGGCAACATAGCCATTTTGTTTTTAGGAAACAGTGCTATTGATTCTTATGCAGACAAGGCAACCTTAATGAAATGTGTTTCAGTAATTTCCATTCCCCAGAGTTGTTAATAAAATTGTACTATTAATAGAAAAAATCCCTGTGTTTGACTCCATATTCTATTGATTTTGAACAGAGAAGGGGGGAGCAGTGGGAACAAAAAATATTGTTAGTATTAGTCTATGAAAGCTCAAAAAGAGAACCAATCCTCTCTATAAAAATTAAATTAACTTTGCTATAAAACAGTTCCTGATGATTATGAATTTTTTTAAAAGAAGAAATAGACACAAAATATCTGAAATACTCTTGCATGTGTTATGGGTGAACCTAATGTGAAACTGTGATCTGGAGCACAAACAGAATTATTAATTACACCCAAGACAGAGCTGTGTTGGAATGTTTACACAATGATGCAATTAATATTGCATGCCTGAAACAAGAACATAACACCAGTGAATCTGGAATTAAAAAGGCACAAGTGTGTCAAAACACAAGTGCGTGAGTGAAGCCAACGTGAAATAAAGTGGCTCATGCCACAGCAAAGTGTGAAGTTCAGTTGACAAGATCTTAGTGAAATGAAAGTACAGCAATGTGAATGATACTAACACCAACCCTGATTTGTAGCACAAGTACTACTGATGACCAGGCCTTCCACGGGCTGACTAGACAGGGTATAGAAGGAAGGGAGCTATGAGGGCTAGATAAAAGGTCAATTCCCTTTCGCCCTTTCAGCAGTGCAGGCCAAGAAGGTGAGTGCAAACACTGATCAGGAGAGATTCTGGCCGAGTTGCCAGTGCAAAGCAACTCCCCTAAATCTCCACCAGCATGCCCTTTGGGGATAAGAGCCAGGAAAACCTGCTTCTCCAGTTCTTTGGACATGAAGAGTGCTATGTAAATGTTAGACATTCTAAAATTCATAATGTGTACAGATTATTTGGTAGCGGGTTTTTGCCTTTATAATCTAAGCTATGATGTTGTGTTGCTGTGTTCCATCCAAGAGGTAACTGACATGGCTGTATTTCAGTGATGGATTAAGGGGGTTGATAATCCTTACCCGTCTCAGGTTTACAAAGATCCCGATTCATCTGAACACTTAAGAGCAGTCCCAATTGACTTCAATGGGACTACTCGAATGCTTATAATTAAGCATATACTTAAGTTATTTGTTGAGTTGGGGGCTTAGTTAATAGCTGTAAACCACTTTGAGATCATTAAATGGGAGATGATGTAGAGTCACATCCAAAACTTAAATGTGAGTAGAAACCCATACCTCAAACTACAGGACTTCTCAGATTTGCACCCCCAGTTCAAAAATTAGGATATAGTTTGCACCCTCACCCAGGGAAGCTAACCTCAGATCAGGAGAGTGCATATGCCCAAATGTTTTGCTGGTTGGGATCTTGACCAGGATACAATTTCATTATACATTTTGGGATTTCAAGCAAAGGCATGTACTTAAGGGAGTTTGACATTATAAAATGCATCGAGACAGCTCAAAGGTAAATGGACAATTTACAATCAAGCCATCTTTAATTAAACTATATTGGCTATTGAATAGTTTCTCTACATGACATTGGGTGTCCGTGGTCCTTTGGGTTTAAATAATATTTCTTAGTTGTAAATACAGATAATCAGGATTTTTTTTTTTGAATGAGAAATTTGCCCATCGATAAAATGTCAATTAATTGAAACCAAAACTGTTGCAGGTACAGGTCAGTTTTGATGAATTTCTCAACTAAAAAACATGTTAAAATTTAAAAATTGCCAAATCATCCTGTTTCAAATTTTCGTAATGAAAAATTTTGATTTGTCTGTTTGAAAAAACATTTCAATTTGAAATTTAGGCTAACTAATATTCAAATGAAACAAAATGTTTTAATGGACCCGAGTTTGACGTCTGGCTTTGAAAAGCTGCAAAAAAATCGGAGACTTTAAGTAAAAATCCTGCAATCAGATCTGTATATAGGGGCCCCTGTGTCTAAGCTGGTTCCCACTAAATTCAGGGGTGCTCTATAAGGGCATATGGGTCTGCTCACTTAGATCCAGTTGCAGGATCACGGCCTAAAAGAGAGAGAATCTGAGAGACCAGAAGATAAGGGACAGATATCCTGTATAACGCTGTGGAGGGTGGTTCATGGAATTTGCTTTTGTAGTCCATGAATGAATGTTTTTGTGAATCGTGCAGGCACAGTGGGTTTTCAGGAGGGATTTGAATGATGTGCCCACTGAGTCAAGGGGAGGAAGCTTTCTGCTTATAGGGGTAAACTATAAAGAACTAAAAAGGTCAGAACAAGAGAAGGAAACAAAGGGGGTGGTGAGTTTGGCATCACTGGCAGAGCAGAGGGCACAACAGAGGATGAAATTAGAAATGAAAGCAAATGTGTCAGTCAGGCTGGAGCTGGGTGGAGCCTTGGAGGTTAGGATGAAAATCTTTAAATTGATACAGAAAGAGCTCACTGGTGTATTTTAATTATCCTGTAAGAAGAATAGGGACAGAACTGACCACACATCTTGAGCATGAGCATTGTTCTGGCAGTAATAATAGTAAAAATACTTGCACTTTATATAGGACTTCATATTTTCTAAGATCTGTGTCAGCAGAAGAGGGATCCTTCCGGCATAAAGAGCACATTACTCAGAACTGGCCATTTAGACAAGGTGCTGATGCAGTTGTACTGCTCAATAACCCTCCCTCAAAGGAGCACCCTCATTCCCATTTCATAAACATGGTGGAGTATCTGTGGCAGAGTGGCCACCTCCGTGGCAGAGAAACGGGCCCACTTCTGTAGGTGATCTCATTGGGATGAAATAGTAGAAGGGCTTAGTTTATCTGTGGACTGCTTGTGCTTTGCATGCAACTATAAAAAGCCTCACTTTGCGAGTGTGCTTCAGAGGTGTTCCTCAAACTAGAGGCTTTCCCTTGGGGTTGTCTAGAGCGAAACTGAAGGCCTTTGAACTGGTGGGATGTGTGAATTGAGTTTGGCTGGTTAAATCTCCGCACGGGCTCAGTTTTAGTCTCTTACTTGAGAATCTGTATTAAATGTGCCTGATGTGAATGAATTTCCTTATGATGCAGCATTTTAGTGACATTTTAAAAGTCATATTCTAGTTTTATTGGACTTGCACAAATAAAATACATCAACATTGAATGAATCAAGCCTGTTTTTCTCTCTACATCACAATAACAAGATGGAATATCCAGACTTGTCTGGCATTTGTGGCTAATCATATTTACAAACCTGCAGAAGATAAAGAAAATGCAGACAAAATAGGTATCTTAGGAGTAATGGAAAATTCTCCCTATGTATCCAGATGCAAATATACTGAGTGGAGTAAAAAATTAAATGTGAGCCTTAGTCATCAGTTTCAGATCTAGGTTCAGACGAAGTTTTAAGAGGCTTGGATCATGTGTTCCAGTTGAAGCCCTTCTTGATCTACAGTTAGAATATGAAAGCCAAGTTTCACAAGCTATCACATAGCAAAGGCAATGCCCCCCAGCTCCCGTTGGCCACAGTTCCTGGCCAATGGGAGTGCAGAGCCAGTGCTTGGGGTGAGGACAGCGTGTGGAGCCCGTGGCCCTCCCACCTAGGAGCCGGACCTGCGGGCCACTTCCAGGGCACAGTGCGGTGCCAGGACAGGTAGGGCCTAGCTGGCCTTAGACCCGCAGCACTGCCAACTGGACTTTTAATGGCCTGGTCGGCGGTGCTGACCGGAGCCGCCATGGTCCCTTTTTGACCGGGTGTTCTGGTTGAAAACCGGACTTCTGGCAATCTTAGCTGAAACCTAAATAGCTAGGCCAAAACATCCAAACTTGGGTGTCTAAAGTGAACTAGCTAAATCCACATTTCAGGGCTGAAATAAATTTGATCTGAGCACTTACAGTTTCAGTTGATCCAAGTGAGAGTCGTGGGAGCTTGATACCTCTTAAAATCAGGCCAGAATTACTTAG
Organism: Mauremys reevesii; assembly: GCF_016161935.1. Classification (NCBI taxonomy): domain Eukaryota; kingdom Metazoa; phylum Chordata; order Testudines; family Geoemydidae; genus Mauremys; species Mauremys reevesii. Next base: position 62,616,659 of record NC_052633.1, on the reverse strand, counting down.
GTGCCTAAATATGAATTAAGAATCCTAACTTAGATGGGCTGGGATTTTTGAAAGAGCCTGAGGGAGTTACATATCCAGCTCCTGCTGAGTTTCAGAAGGAATTTGGCACTGAACTTCCTTGGCTCCTTGAAAATCAAAGCCCAGAGCTTTACAATGTTGGCCTATAGATAAAAGGTATCTGAATGACTTAGGAGCCTAATTCCCACTGAAAGCCAATGGGACTTAGTTTCCTAAGTCACTTCAGAACTTGGAGAAATTTGCCTTGTACTTTTACCTTATTTACATGACATTTAGGGAAAAAAACATATCTAATTACTTCATACGCTTCAGCTAGTTGGCTGTTAAGTGTCTGATAATATTCTGGGTAGTGGGTTTTTTTGTGATGTGCGTAAGATTATTGTTGTTTATAAGATTAGTAGTCTGTCTATATGATTTTTTCTGTGTGCATTCAGCTATGTGAAATATGTATTTCATTATAGTATGCTGACAAGCTATTAATAGTGGAGAGAAAAGTGTAAGTTCATCATTGCATGTCTCACCTTTTCCATCTTGATTGATTTTTCCTTTTTCTTTTTCTTTATGGCTGAGTACGCTGATGGTTATATAAGCAGGATTTGAATGAGCTCCTCTGACATCTAGTGATGAGCTGGAGGAAAAGACTCCAGGAGCAGACCATGTTTGCTACTCTGTCTAGGTGCACAGCAGATGAAGCTGGTTTGGGGTTACAAATCATTCTAGTATTTGCATGCATGGGGTAATGAAATGTTGTTATCCTTAGTGTAGTAGAAAAGGCAACAGAAATGTGCTTAGCATGTCCTGAGTGAGGGGGTCATCCTCAGCTGAACCTCACTTGCTAAGAAGGGGTAGTGATGCCAAATCCTTATGGACATGAGTGTGGGGAGGAACAGGTGTTCCTACCTGGAGGTATGGATTGTGCCCGAAGAGTTCTAGACAGCATTTGAGCTGTCTCTCTCCAGTGTTTAATGGCAGAGCTGATAAAACTCAATTGAGTCCTTGTTTCTGGTGGGTGATTCCTAGAGCTGACGTTACTGTTGTGCAGGTGTAGGGGCTAAGCCTTACACCTTGTGTGGGGCAATGGGAGACCATACAGACATTACATTGGCTGTGAAGTTCCCCACTCTCTGAGGAAATCGCTGAGAGCTGAAATCGCTGAGAGCTGGGTTAAGTGGTGGAACCTCGGAATGTGACATTGCAGGAGCAGTAAGCAGTGGTGGCTAGTGGCAGCAGAGAGACAGTGGCCACCTGCCATGGCAGAGAAGCAATGGCGGCAGAGAAGCAACAGCACCTGTGAGCCAGTTGCAGAGGCAGCAGCAGAAGCATTGCTCGACGCCACCCACTCCAGGGGTAGGAAGTGAAACCCATGAATGCACCTCTGAACTCTAGATCTTCACTAGCCCAGGACAGCCAAACTGTGAGTAGGTTGCAGCAGAGGGAGAAGAGAGCAGTATGTTAAGGGACAATTATTCATCGGACTTTCCTACCACAAGATGGGAAACTGAGACAAAGGACACTGCTCAACATTGCTTATGGTCCCATGCTTTTGAATGGGGTTGTGATGCTTTCCCAAATTAATGCTGGGTTCCCTTCCCCTTGAGATATAAGTTCTTTGTTATTGTAGTGGGGCAGACTGCCCCACTCCCTGTGAGAGAGGGCTGCAGCAAGCCAGGGCGCCTGTGCAGACAGGGAGCCAATCAGAAAAGGGCTTACTGTGAGCCAATCAGGGCCCAGTTTGGAGACAGCCAATCAGGGCCAGGCTCAGACGTATATAAAGGCTGCCCAGAGCTGGAGCAGTCAGTCTGTCCCAGGCCTTTGACAGGGGAAGGTCAGTCTCCAAGGGAGGAGACTAGCACCATGGACAGCGCAGTGCTGGCCAGGCTTGGGGAGGCTAGGGAGCTTGAACCCATAGCCTGCCAGGCTGCAGGCCCTGAAGGGAAGGGCCTAGTGGGTGCAAGGGGCCGTAGGGGAAGTGGCCCAGGGCGACAGGGGACAGAATGACGGACGGGACACCACCAAGAGGGGGCGCTCCACTGGAAAGAGCTAATTCCCAGAGTCACCAGCAGGAGGTGCCGCAGGGGTGAGTCCCAACCTGTTTACAGTTATACACAGATGCAGTGCTTGTGAGAGGGGACGTATTGCCTCTTAGAAGTATTAGATTTCCCCACCTTACTGGGTAGGGGCTTGAGCCAGTTCTGTTCTGTGTTGTTAAGAGGAACCCCTAGATACTGAACCTTGTTGTTGCTGACTTCATCTGCCAGAAAGGTTACAGCTAGAACATAAGGGAGGGTATAACAGCTTCATTTTTTTCATTGCCTATAATTATTCTGGGACATATAGTATTTTAGAAATTCTGTGAAACAGCATCAGAGGAGTAAAGTTTAAAAGAACTGACTCAAGATTTCTGTCCTATCATAATGAGAAGGCGCACAGGCAATAAATTGAGAAAACAACCTCAGTTATGTGGGGAAATCAAAAACCCACACTGTGGAATATAAGCATGATTAATATTTCTATTTACATTAACATAATGACTCCACAAAAGAATCATAGGGTATTTTGCAATTTAAACACTCTTAAAAGAAGAACTGAATGTGTATTTTGTACAATTTTACTTAAAATGCATATAATAAATCCATCACACAAGAAGCAGCTTCCATGTCAAAGGGGAATAAAGAGTAAATACGCTAGCTCTAAATGTCTTCAAATTACAATTAGGGGAAATCAATATATCTTTGGCTTCTAATTTGAAAACACAAGCAAGAATATAGGAAATAGAAATTGAAAGAGACGTTCTAATCCAATGCTTTTTAGAATCTTATGGGCGATATGTGAGGAGTAAATGTCAAAAAATTCAGGTCCAGATCCTCAGCTGATGCAAATCACTATAGCTCCATAAAGCTCCATTTTATGCCATCTGAGGATCTGACCGTCTGTTTAGATAAGTGGTCAAATTTAAGACATTGCTGAAACCTTTGGGGTTTGCCAAACTTCATTGGAAATCATATAGGAACATGCTTTCTCAAAAGATCGCAGGTGCTTTTTGCTTATGTTTGGGCCAGAAATACTACAAGAATAACTTTTCTAATCTGTTCACCTCTTTTGCTTCTGTTCCTAGACAGACCAGGATGCACAGATAAAATGATAAACAGTGGGGAAATTAAAAACTCCAGGCTTTTCAGAACTTCAACGAAATTTCAGTTTGAGTTTTGGATTCAGACTCAAAAGAGGTTTCTATTTCATCCAGATTGGTTTGTCACCTTTAATAGGAGAAAAGCAATCCTAGGTTTAAAGAAGAGGCCTGGGACAGCAGAGATCTGGATTCTAATCCTGGCTCTGACACACAATTCTGTGCTTCAGTTCCTCCATCTGTAAAGTGAGGAAAATATTTCCCTACCACAGAGGAGGGTGTTTTCTATTTAATGTTTGTAAATAGCTTTGTGATCCTTCAAAACAAGGTGCTATAGAAATGGCAAGTATCATTTATAAGTAAACAAAAGTAATATATCAGAGGGGTAGCCGTGTTAGTCTGGTTCTGTAGAAGCAGCAAAGAATCCTGTGGCACCTTATAGACTAACAGATGTTTTGCAGCATGAGCTTTCGTGGGTGAATACCCACTTCTTCGGATGCAAGCGTCTGCTTGCATCCGAAGAAGTGGGTATTCACCCACGAAAGCTCATGCTGCAAAACATCTGTTAGTCTATAAGGTGCCACAGGATTCTTTGCTGCTTCTACAAAAGTAATATGAAATTTCTAGCATATTTTGCATACAGCACAAGGATTTCAGTAGCAGAATAATAGGCAGGTTGGATTTTTTTTCCTGTGAAAAAGGACAATTGAAATTTTTTGTTCAAATTTTTTTCTTTGTTTTTCTATAGGAAACCTCTAAATGAAATGAAACAATTTTCATTATGTTTAGCTTCAAACTGAAAGTTTTTCATTTAGATTTGATTTGAATTGAAATTTTTGGCTTGACATTCTCTCCAGCTTTGAATACCGAATTGTAACAAATGAAATGAAAAGATTTCTTCTTTTCATATATAATGTAATATTTTATTTCATTTATTTTGATATTTCCCATCCAAAAATCAAAATTTTTGGTCAAAAATGATATTTTCCTACAAAACATTCTTTTGCTGAAACCGCATATTGTGGAGGGAAAAAATTTCAATTGAAAATAGGACCAAACAAGCTAGAGTTTGAGAACTTGACCATGATGGTTCTTTATTAGCTACAGTGATATCAGTGGACCCAGGAAACAGATTTCAAATTCAACACTGTAGGCCCTACTTGTAAGCAAACATGTAAGCAAATACTTACATCCATTGAAGTCAATAAAATGTAAGCACATAAGTATATATGACATTCCAGGGTGCAATCCAGATCTGTAAGGGGCTGAGTCATCACTTGCCCTGCAAGCTGGGTGCCCTATAAAATTTTGCTGCTTTGGCTCCCTACCTGAGCTCCCCACAAACAGCATGTAGGTCACACCCTAAGTATCTGTATAGCCACAGCCCTGGTTCAGCAGTTCTGACCCCAGCTGCCTGTCAGCAGTCACCAGCCACACTCCAGCTTCCAGCAGCCTTGGTTTCTACTTGCAGGGTGACCCCAACACACACTCAGTTCCAGATCTCCCCGCCCCCACGCTCAAAAGAACAACAACCCAAAAACCCCTTGTGTTTTGCACAGTCCAGCCCTCTCCTGAACAGTACAGATATATTAGGTCCATTTGCCAGTCTAAGGGGATCAACATGCAGTAGTCTGCCACCTTAAATGGAGTTACCCAAATAATTCACAACACTGGATTTGTTTTGATTAAAAAAAAATACAAGAAGTTTATTTAACTACAAAGAGAGATTTCAAGTGAGTACAAGAAATGAGGCAATAAAGTCAGAAATGGTTACAAGAAAAATAAAGATAAACCGGTTTCTAAATTTAACAGAATAGGACTTGGTTCAAGATGAAGTTGCTTACCACATATTTTCAGTACATTGCTGATCAAACTCTCAGGCCAGGATCTGTCCCCAAAGTCCATAGGCCGTTTCTTTTGTCATCTTAGGTGGAAAAGATAGTTGGGCAGGGAGAGAGAACTTGGGGTATTTTTGCCTCTCATTTTATAGTTCAGTCAATTCCTGCTGTGAGGATGGAGTCAATGAGTCTGGTGGTGAAAGAAGATTCATGCTGCTGTTTGCTAAGCTGCAGATCTATTTGTTCCTGTCCCCCTTCCTTGCCAAAGATTGACCACTTGAGAGGTGATTATCCATCAGATTTGATGACACCTAGCTAGAGGCATCAGCTTTGACTTTTGTCTTTGAAAAACAGGTTTACCCATTCTCCAGACTTGTCTCATAAACACACTTCAGTCATGATTTCAGCTTATGTTCATATTATGTGTGGTTAAGTGCTTACCCAACCTCTCTTTTGCGCACACATTCTCTCTCTCTCTCTCTCTCTCTCTCTCTCCCCCCACCCCACTCATATCTTAGGTTATTATATTGTTGGGCTATTGATAAGAGTAATACTTCTCTTACAGTCTATTTTTCTCTTTCTCTGTGTTTCTCCCCAGCTAAAACTCAGCACTGCTACTACCAGTATCTAAGTTCTTCTCTGATATTTAATTTAAATGGCTCCAAGCTGATTTTCTGATCCTATGTTTCATCCTACCATCCTTTTAAAACAAAAAAAACAAACACCCCTCCCCCTAAAAATAAAGGGAAAGAAATGGCAATAACCTAGCATTTTCTAGCCTCCACAGACAAAAATAATTTTTTGAACTCAAACATCTGTAGGAGGAAAACAATCTCCTATGTGAAGGTAACTGTGGATACAGAAGTGTTAGGAGACTTTAAGGCAATATAATATCCTGCTCCAAAGAGGGTGCCCCCCCCCAAGTCTGTCAGCACAGCGATGGAGAGTGATAACTGATCACTCCCAGAAGTATCTCTTGTTTGAGGTGGTGCTTTGAGGAAGTGTATAAGATTTCCTCCTTCTGCCTGCTTTCTAAGAACTTGTTATGAAGTACCTGATGATGGCTTGAGTTTGGGGAGGGAATAGTCGATAGCCACATAGTTTGAGCAACATCTGCCCACACCTTTAAGTCTTCTTCCACCTTTGCTCTGACATCCTCTTTTTGAATCTCCCCATTGATTTCTGGTCACCTACCACATTACATTCAATGTAATCCTATGTAATCTTGCCCACGCCTACATCTCTACCCTCATTTCCCTCCATTCACACTCATGTCTCTTTTCACCCTATCACTACCTTTGTCTCCCTGAAATCTCAGCTTCCAGCCTTCTGCCATAGTACCACTGATGTGGTGTCCCTGTCCTTGTCTGCCCTCTTTTTCCCTTCCTTCAAATCCCTCCTTAATCCCACTTCTCTTCTGTCATCATCACTAACCCCCACACCTTGCTTTCCATGATCTCTTGTCCAATATTTTGCATTGTGCTCCTCGTGTGTCTTACTCTGCTTGCAAAGAGCCATGCAAATGCATGGCATTGTATTTGTGAGTTAAGCAGGAACTAATTTGGTTAGTTGCTAATACTTAAGTAGGTTGCATTGGATTGTATCTGTATCTTTGCTTAAAAAAAAAAAAGAAGCAGGCTTTAGAAATTAGCTTTCACATTCTTAGCCAAGAACTGTGCGTGGTTTCTGTTATATTCACAGCATAACAAAAGTTAAATAAAAACATAAATACTCTTGCTGGAAGGTTGCAACACACCACTATTTTATTTCTTAGAATTTGAGAATGATAACATACAAGAACTCCAAAACAGGGAGAGACAAAACAGGCTGCTCCCTAATGGTATGTCTACACTGTACATGCCTTACTGCACTGTCAAACACTGCATTGTCCTCAGCATGGGTATAAATAGCAGTGTAGACAGCAAGGCACAGCTGAGTCAAATAGAATATAAACATACCCAAACCTACATAGCTCTCTACATGTATAAGCAGTGCCCCCTCCCATCTACACAGCTATTTTTAGCAGTGTAGTGTACTGCTTCCTGTCCCTTTCCCTTCCCCAGGGAAAGTCTCCAGCAGTGGGGAAAGGCTCTGGCAAGCATGAGGGAGCGAGCTGAACTCCAGCAGTATCCCTTCTTTTGTTAAGAGTTCTGGTGTATCCCAATCTCAGATGCCTAGAAATTAACATATAACACAGTAGATCAATTTCTCTTCTGAGATCCAACTCTTTTCACTACTTTGTGGGGGGAAAAAAGGAGGCCGAAATCCAGCTGTCAGGGATGAACATAGGGTTGCCAGCTTTCTATTGGCACAAAACCAAACACCCTAACCCCACCCCTTCCCCGAGGCCCTGCCCATTGCTCACTACATTCCTCCTTCCTTGGTGGCTTGCTCTTCCCCACCCTCATTCACTTTCCCTGGGCTGGGGCAGGGGGTTGGGGTGCAGGAAGGGGTGAAGGCTCTAAATGGGGGTGCAGGCTGTGGGTTGGGGCCATAAATGAGGGGTTCAAAGTGTGGGTGGGGGCCCCGGGCTGGGGCAGGGATTTGGGGTGTGGGAGGGGGTGAGGGCTCCGGCTGGGGGTGTGGACTCTGGGATGGGGATGAGGGGTTTGGGGTGCTGGCGGGGGCTCCAGGCTGTGGGATTGGGAATGTGGAGTGGGCTGCAGGTTGAGGCGGGGGTTGAGGTGTGGGAGGGGTGAGGGGTCTGGGATGGGGTGCTGGCACAGGGGATGAAGGGTTTGGGGTGCAGGAGGGGCTCCAGGGTGTGGGGTGGGGCTGAGGATTTGGAGTGTGGAGGGGCTCTGGGTTTGGGGAGGTTGGGGTTGGGGTACAGGAGGGGGTATGGGCTCTGGGATGGGGTGTAGGCTCTGGGGTGAAGGAGGGGGCTCTGGGTTTGGGGAGGTTGGGGTTGGGGTACAGGAGGGGGTATGGGCTCGGGGTTGGGGGTGCAAGCTCTGGGCTGAGGCCAGGGATGAGAGGTTTGGAGTGCAGGAGGGGGCTCTAGAATGGGAAGGGGCTTGGAGTGCATAGGGGGTGAGGGCTCTGGGATGGGGCCAGGGATGAGGGGTTTGGGGTGCAGGAGGGGGCTCTGGGTTTGGGGGGGCTCAGGGCTGGAGCTTGGGGTAGGGGTGTGGGCTTACCTCGGGAGGCTGCCAGTCAGCGGTGCAGCAGAGGGACTAAGGCCGGCTCCCTGGCTGTCCTGGCTCCTTGCTGCACCTGGAAGCGGCCAGTAGGTCCGGCTCTTAGGTGGCAGGGGGCAAGAGGATCTGCGGTACATGCTGCTCTCACCTGCAGGCACTGTGGCCCCCCTGCCTAGGAGCTGGACCTGCTGGCTGCTTCCAGGGCACAGCATGGTGCCCCAGGACAGGTAAGGACTAGCACTGCAGCCCCATTGACCGGACTTTTAATGGCCTGGTCGTCAGTGCCAATCGGATCTGCCAGGGTCCCTTTTTGACTGGGTGTTCCTGTCAAAAACTGGACACCTGGTCACCCTAGACCAACAGTGAATTCCTTGGTTAGAGGGGAACTCCCCATTGGCACGTCATCTATGCTGCTGCTGGTTGCATTAGTTCTACCACATCCACCCGATGGGATAGGAGGGGTGCAGGAGAAGAAGCATGGCAGAGCTACACGACACTGCCTATTTCCCCACTGGAGCAGAGCTCGTAGGCCCCTATGCCAGTGATGTAACTTAAAGCTGCCTGGTAACAGTACAACCTCAAAGCATGAATCTGTAACCTTTTCCTTGACAGCATCCTCACTGCCCTGCCTTGAGCACAGACAGTCTGCCTCAATAAATTAACAGCAGCAAATTTGTGTTTAAAATGGCGAAGGGTTAAGTTACAACTTTTTGCCACTTTTCTTAAAGAAAAATATGTTTGTTGAACTGAGCAACCCTGGAAGAATAAAACCCACCATTTACTCACCACAGTATTAGAAGAACAGGAGCGCCACACATCTGACAGCAATCAGCACCTGCATTTGTACTGCCACGGTCATCTTATGGGAAAGTAGGTCTATTCATCAGGTAAAGTGTAGCCTCCGAGGTGTATGCCCAGAGCTACTGCACAGCGCCTGAACTGACTGAAAAAAAGACCTAATGATAACTCTGAGAAGAGCTGTACCTGAACAGTCATGACTGTTGAGAATAATCAGGAGAAAATAACTGTCCTCTTATTTCATCACCTCCCTTTTCAGCAGGCATAGAAAGCCCATGGTTGCAGCACAGGGTTGTAAGAGCAGGGCCTATTCTTTCCAGTCTGGCTCCCAAGCTTTGACTTTTTCAAAGTTTCAGAGACTTAGAGGGTTTTTTAAAGAGAAAATACTTCACAATGAACGAGGAGCTGGTGTTGAAAGGGATAAGATATGAGAGATCAGTCAGAGACAGAATCATGGCAAGGAGTCCTGGAGCAACTCCACAGGAAACTGTATAGCTTGTACCATCTTGCACTTTTGCAGTCAAACAATATTGCCTTATTCAGATGTCGAATGTTGAGAGGAAAAGCCCAGCTAGCAGCAGCAGCAAGCCAGACATGATTACTAGTGCTTGCTGCTTAGTAACTGACTGTATTTATAGTTGTTTGCAATGTTGTTGATCCCAGGATATGAGAGAGACAAGATAGGTAAGGTACTATCTTTTATTGGACCAACTTCTGTTGGTGAAAGGTACAAGCTTCGGTGCTACACAGAGCTCTTCTTTGGCTGTGGGAAGGAAGCAGAGTGTCTGAGCTAAATACAAGTTGGGGTAGATGGTTAAGCAGAAGGGTAACATGTGAAGGCAGTCACTTGAAATGAAGTTGGCAGTTGGGGTGAGATTGCTATGCAAAAAGGATTTGAATTTAGGGTGACCAGACAGCAAATGTTAAAAATCGGGATGGGGGTAGGGAGTAATAGGAGCCTATATAAGAAAAAGACCCAAAAATCGGGACTGTCCCTATAAAATCGGGACGTCTGGTCACTCTATTTGAAGTAGGCAGACAATTTGGTGTGTTACAAATTGTTACAATGAGCCATAAAACCAGTGTTCCTGTTAAATCCATGGCTTTTGGTGTCTAACAGAGTTCTGAATTTAAGTTCCCAGGCTTTCCTCTTAAAGTTGTTGTGCAGGCTTCCCTTGAAGACAAGTACTGAAAGATCAGATATGGAGTGATCGCTTTGTAAAAAGTATTCATCCGTAGATATCCTTGTACTTAAATCAACTGATTATTGAATCAAGTCTGGCTGGGGCTGACAGTTCTCTATCCAAATAAACATAAAAGGGAAGATTAGTTAAGTTTTTAAAATGAAGATGACTCTGTCTTGCATATACCTCTCCCACAGTATTTAGGCATAAGACCATCCCTGGCTAAACTGTCAGAGAGCTTGTAGAGGTTATGAAATTTTAAAAAGTAAAGTCATTTCAGACTAAAAAATCAAAGCATTTCATTTAAAAATGTCAAAATGAGACGTTTCCACATTGTCAACATATTTTTGTTTTTTTTTCTCCAAAAAAATTTCAGTAAAATTGACGCACTTTCATCAAGAGTTTTTACTTTGGCAAAACTGCATTTTCCAACAGAAAATGGTTCTGTCAAAGTTTTCTGACCAGCTCTATTAATAATAATGAAGAAAAGGCAGACATGCTCAGTAATTATTTCTGTTCTGTGTTTAGAAAGAAGTAGGATGGTGTACTTGTATCATATGAGGAGTTTTTTTCTGTCCATAAATAACTGAGGAGGTTCTTAAGCAACATCTACTGGGGTAAACATTTTTACATTAGTGGGCCCAGATCATTGGCACCCAAGAGTCCTAAAAGGCTTGGCTGAGGAGATCACTAGTTAGCTGAAGTTAATTTTTCATAAATCTTGGAATACCAGGGAAATTCCAGAAGACTGGAAGAATGCTAATGTACCAATAGTCAAAAAGGACAAACAGGATGACTTGTATAACTATAGGCTGGTTTGCTGTGATGATTTGGAAATGTCTATACAATGTATGGATTCTGTGTGAGATTATGAACTCTGTCAGGCTGCAAACTCCATTTTTGAATGTGGAGGATAGTTATCTTCTCTGTTGTGTTATTGCCTCCACAGTGGACTGAAATTTCAAGCAACAGTAATGCAAGGCTGACACTGATCGTCTTCATTTGGGGACAGCCATTTTTAAAAATTTATTTACATTAGATAATGGACTAACTCTTACCAGGACCAGCTCCAGGAACCAGCCCAGCAAGCAACTGCTTGGGGCAGCAAATGGTGAGGGGTGGCACGTCCGGATCTTTGGTGGCAATTTGGCGGAGGGTCCCTCTCGGAGTGAAGGACCAGCCGCCGAATTGCCACTGAAGACTGAAGCAGCGGCAGTAGAGCTGCAGATCGCAATCGCGGCATTTTTTTTTTATTATTATTATTTTTTGCTGCTTGGGGTGGCAAAAACTCTGGAGCCGGTCCTGGCTCTTACCCAGTGAAACGAGGTTACCTTGGCAACAAAGTCACCTGGCAGGAGACTGTGATCATGTGGGAAGCTGGCAATGGTGTCACCTGACAGAATAGCCCTGAAGGTTATAAAGTGGGAGGAGCTGAGTTTTCTGGGGTCCTTTGGCCATTTTGTGTCTATCTCAAAAGAAGAGAGAAGCAACTCACCATGTAGGGGCCTGCATCAGACATGGGGCCTTGCCTGCTTTATTGAGCCCGGTTGGTCTTGAGGACTCCAAGGGAAGTGATCAGAGTGGTCAAAGGCAAAAGAAGCAAGCTGACCTAGGAGGAAGGCGGCTTTATGTTCCAGCCCACAAGCCATGTACTGTGGCAGAATGTCTGGTGGGCATTGCTGAGTCCCCAGGCAAGGTTGAGCAATTCCCCTGGTCTGGCCTTATGCAGGGGAGTTACTGAATTGTAGCTCCCTTGCTGGACAATGGCTTTTGATGGGTTATTTGACACCCGCCTGGGCTTTGGTTACTTTCCTTGCTGTTGTCTCTGGGGAGTTAATATCTGTCTGATTCCCCAACTTACAGCATGTTTTAGTGACAACCATACAACACAATTCTTATAACTTCATATGCATTAATGATATACATATATGGATAGAAAAATGACTTTCAGCAGATCATAACCTTTCCCCTGATACCGGACATGGCCTGCTTTATATGCAAGATTACAATTATATATAACTGAGGAATTGGGGGCTACAGGGTGCTCCCCCAAGGTACAGAATGTCACACCAGTTATTGTTTTTTTATGTATTTTTTCTCTGTGATGCTTTTGTTCTTAAAATAAATGTACTCTGCTGAGACAGAGTTGTGTGGTACCATGTAACCTTCTGGCATACACAGTTCGCCATCCTCTGAGAGAAAGCGGTGTACAGGTTCTAGCCTTTAGGCAGACTGGCTTGATGCTAATATGACAGTGAGCTATGGGGGGCTTCAGCCTAAAAGCCCCAGTCAAAAGGAAGTGGGCTTGGGTCCCTGCCCAGAGAGACGTGAAGGCTAGAGACCTAGGACCTCACGAGCATTTCTGGAGTGGACCCTGGAGGGGGTCAAAAGTGCAGTTACATTTGAAACTGTGACACTGTATTTAAGCAACTGGGTAATCTTGGATGTCAGTGCTGGTCTTGGGGGCCTACGTGAGTGGACTTTGGGGCTCCATTTCCATGAAGCGGTAACAGGCTGAAAGTCAGTGCCTGGGAAATGTGCCAGGGAAGCCAATGGAGTAACTATTGAGGTCCGGGAAGTGCAGAATTCCCGGGGATCCAGGGACACAGAGTCTTGGAGTCCCTCGTAGCAGCCCAGAGTGTGGCTAAGAGGTCACATCCCCTCATATCAATCCTGTGCAAAAGAATGGGAAGGCTGATGTGGGATTCAAATAATAAAGAATTAAAGGATAGGGATATAATGAATGCCAGTCAACCTGGATTTATGGCAAATGTGCCTTGTCAAACAAACCTGATTTCATTCTTTGAAGAGATTACACATTTGACCGATTACACATTTAACTGCATAGATGTAATACAGTTAGGCTTTTGTAAGGCATTTGATTTAGTACCGCACAATATTCTGATTAAAAAATTAGCACTATACAATATCAACAAAGCACACGTTAAGTTGGTTAAGAATTGGCTGACATCTAAATCATTGGTTGTCAATGGGGAATCATCATTAAATGGTGGAGTTCTGCAGGAATCGGTATGAGGCCTGGTTCTATTCAACATTTTTGTGAATGATCTGGAAGTAAATATAAAATCACTGCTCAGAAAATATACAGGTGGCGAGGACTGGCAGAGTGGTAAATAATGGTGGAGATTGGGCAAACTGGGCCCATTCAAACAAAATTAGTTTTAATGTACCCAAATGCAAAGTTATACATCTAGGAAAAAGAATTGAAGGCCATGCCTACAGAATGGCGGACTATATCTTGTAAAGCAGTGATTCTGAAAAGGATTTGAGGGTCATAGAGGAGAAGAAACTCCACATGCACTCCCAGTGCAATGCTGCGTCAAAAAGGGCTAATGTGATCCTTGGACATATAAATAGGGGAAGTTGTAAGGAGGAGAAGGAAAGTTATTTTTACCTCTGTATACAGCATTGCACCATTAGATGTTTTCTTTTGCACAAGAAGTTAAGCCAAGGTCCAACTCTAATGGGTGTACAGTTGGAATTTTCCATGATGTGTTTCACTTGGAGCAGGAAGCCATATTATTATTCCTGTGACTGTTCCCTCTATCAGCAAAGCATTTCCTAATTCCCAGGACTATATAAGTGTGCATTGTTAAGTGCATAAAGACTGATCCATTCATGTTTATGCTCATACAGTGCAATTTGGCTTCATTATTTGAAGAGTAATTTATGAGGAAAAGTGGCAGGGCTCAGAATAAAAGAGGGGAAAGTTCATGTATACTTTTTTAGGGTCCTGAGACACCCTACCAATGAACTAGAAATGAACAGAAAACCAGTCAAATTTTCAGATCTGCCATTATTTGAATGGATAGTTATGCCTCTACTCCTGTGTTCAGTGCTTCTCAAACTTTTGTGAGGTTTTTAGGTGTTTAAGGATTTTGGAAGGCATTGCTGAATTTCTCAAGCGCCAGTGTGAGTTTCTGAACTCCACATTGATTTTTTTAAGATTGTCCACAAATAAAACATATAAAATAAGTCCATGTCTGAAATTCATGTTCCTGCCAGACACAGTTCAAATGATGTATTGCAACAATACATCAGAGGAAAGCAGCCCTGGTGATCTATTACAGAACATCCTCATAGGAGAAGCAAACAGGAGCTCAAATCTGAGAAGCTGAATTGCTTTTTGAAGTTATCTGCCAGCTAAGGATGCTAGTGCCTCTTTTGACTGCAAAAGAGTAAACCTCCAATTAAACCCTTACCACGCTGCTGAGATACTGAGTGGAGACTTACAAATTTTGTTATCTCTCTATTGGCAACTGTAAAATATAAATTGAAAATCTTCTGTAATTTTCCAGAGATGCATGGTACCAAACAGATCAATCATTCACTTGCCCTGGCAAAGTTTAACCACCCCTCCTCCAGTTATCTGAATATTCTAAGTCCTTCTCTGATGTCAATATTGCCCCATTGAGGTCTGGAGTACATGTAGGTTTGATCCCACACCTTTTTTTTTTTTTTTTTTTTTTTTAGCTATACTGAAATATCTTGAACTCCTCCTAAGGCTTCCGCAAAATCGTGTTGGCAATTCACCTATTGGAGCACCAATCTTTTTAGGATAATCTTTCACTTCCATTTTATTAGAGGAACTCCAAGAAATTGCTGCTGGAATTTCTGGTGCTGATGGTATCATTGTGCAGACCTTCCGTGTCTTCTTGCAAAGATATATGAGAATTCTTAACTATAGGAATACTTCTTCCTTTTAACCTGGAATTATGGTAATAACGTCACTATCCACTTAGGCTCTGATTTTTAAAGGCATTTAGATGTTGCTTTGCTCAGTGTTACAAAATCTAAGTAAGTTTAGGAACCTATGTCTATTTGACTTTCAGTGAGACTTGGGCTCCTAAGTCATTTTTGAAAATGAGACTTGGGTCCAGCAATGCTGAGTGCAGCACCTAAACGCTGTAAAACATCTTGGCCTTACTTCCTTCTGTGGTGCCCCGCCAAGTCATTGGAAACCATTTTAACTGGAACCATGTTGCATCTGGGAATAGAATCAAACCCTGGATCTGAACTCCCCTGAGGAACATGGGAGATCCAGATCTGAACATGGAAGCTTGGGCCTATTTTTCTTTTAAACTGAGTGAAAGACCAATTTCCAAACATAGTTTATAGCAGAGCAAAGATGGGGCTTCATGTAGCGATGGCAATGGGAGTTTTCCTATTCTTCCCATTCTTGTCTCTTTCCTCTGGTGCCCTGTAATTAGTGCAGAGGTTCTTGAACTTCACTGCACTGCGACCCTCTTCTGACAACAAAAAGTACTACACGACCCCAGGAGGGGGATCGAGCCTGAGCCTGCCCAAGCCTAGCCGCCCCATGCCCTGGGCAGGGAGGGGACAGATGGGGTGGAAAACCAAAGTTCCAGGGCTTCAGCTCCAGGTTGGGGGCCTGTAGCCTGAGCCCCACCATCCAAGGCTAAAGTCCCCTCAGGTTTCATCTTCAGCCCCGGGCCCCAGCAAGTCCAATGTCAGCCCTGGTGACCCCATTAAAATGGGGTTGCGACCCACTTTGAGGTCCCGACCCACAGTTTGAGAACCGCTAAATTAGAGTGCCAGTGCGTTTGCTCCCATGACTGGTGTTCCTGTTATTGCATTCTCCTACACCCTACACATTCATCATTTCTACTCTTCAGTTCAATGGGAGTTCCTTGCTTCTCAGCATCACTGTAGCTCATATTTCTCATCCCTCTTCCTCTCTGTCAACAAAATAATACACAAAAAAAAACAAACAAAATGTTCTTTAGAAATAAACTTAACCAAAATACAAGACAGCACTTAGGAATAAATACTCCTTCTGGCTTATCTAAATTTCTTCTCATTTTTCTTTCAAAGCCCAGGCCACCTGTTTGTCTTCTAAGGTCTCTCTGCTGAGATAGTGTGAAATGTTGAGCAGGCTGATAGGGCTCAGATGAAGAGACAGGGAAAATACAAGATAAACTAATGTATCATTTTGACTTTTTCATACCAGTCTCCCATTCAACGTTGATACATAACTTTTTTTAGTTTCACTGGAATTAAAACTTATTTTTGATGAAATCTTTGAAACCATATTTTTTTCTTTTAAGAGGGAAGTATTTTTTCCCCATTTTGTCAAACTGCTTTGAAAGACACATTTCAATATTTTCACACTGTGTGATTTTTTTTTTTACAGTTCTGTGTAGAATTTTTTCAACTTAAAAAGAACGACAAACCAACCTATACCTTAGCTGACTATGAAAAATAGCAAGTATTAATTTTATTATATTGGGAGCATATTGCTCTCTCAATCAATGTCAAGAATCCATCCAAACTGATGAATTCATAGAGCTTCCAATTTTAGTACAGATGTTCTGTATTTGTAATATCATATTTTACAAACTTTTCTACCAAGTGTGTGTTTGTTTTGCATTAATTCTGGGGAGACAGCACATTATAGTTTATGAAGAAGTGTGTTTCTTTCCTAAGCACATACAATGAGAATCAGCTGAAGAATAGAGAATAAGGGGGGACCGCTAGCGTGGCTGGGTGAAAAATACTGATTCATGAAGATGGGAAATGGCCTGAATAGTTTGGTATATAGCCTGTCTTCTGCCAAGAACATATAGGGCTGGAAGTTCTAAAGTGGATTACACAGGGTCATTGTCTTAACAGACATCATTTCTGTAAGATTGAACTTTCCCTGAATGCTTTCTCCAATGTACACTTGCACAAGCAAGTTTTCAATATTAGACAAGAGTGTTTTACTTTCCTGGCTACATTTACTGCAAGGGTATCTTTACCCCTCACCACCTCTTCTCTGCCCCCCCCCACCTCATTTACTCCACACTATCTGTGAGCACTTGAAAACTTCTTTATACACTTTTGTAGGAAGAGCACTATAAGTTATAATGGTAAAATAGTATACGTTATTATGGGTTAGTGACCATGCTTACCAGTACTTCTGTCTTGTCCCTTCTGAAACGGGTTATCTTTCTCCTGAAGTGCAGAGATAAAGTATGCACAACTTGACCCAATGCCTGGCATTGACACACACAGTAGAAGATATTGTGACAACATAAACTAGTCACCATGACAAGTAATTTATGGTAGGTTATTTTTCCACCCTACGTTTTAAGATCAACATATTTATCCCTATTACATAAGGTTGGGAAATACTACTTTATTGATAAGCACAAGGAAGTAGTAAGCTCATATGAGGACATTCACCTTGTGCCACAGAGCTAGCAAAGGGTTTATCCCAAATCCCTTATTGGTGCATATAATGACACAGCATTCGTTTTAACTTCCTATCTGACCAACTGCCAATAAAGGTTTCTTAAGATCTAAGGTTAGGGCTTGTGTAGGAGACAGAAAATTGATTTGTTTGCTCAACTATGGTATCTACAAAATCTCAAATAGTAGGTTCATTTCATGTAGTGGGCAAACTAGTTTATGTTAATTTAAGATGTCTTCCCTTAGAGGCTGATTGGATGATCTCCTGTTGCAGAAAATTTCCTATGTTACAGAGCGAACTGATCGGATTCAGACTGCACAGTCTGTGTCTGTGCTGGCAGATGAGGATCTTGATGGAAGGTTGAATGTCTGCTTGAGATTATCTAGGTAGTGTCCACTGAGATTCATGACATGCTAGGATGTCTGTGCTTCAGACCCATCTCTATCTTGGCTGTTGAAGGGTAGTAGGGGAAATAATGGGTTCCTTGTCAGTGGAGATTGTCAGTGCCTCCTGTAAGCAGAGCAGGATGCCATCTTTTAAGGAAGCGGGTATACAAACTTTGTTAATGCAACCAGCCATCCTGGCCAAATATAGATTGTTTCAAACTTTACAGTTCTGCCTAAGATTATGAACAAAATTGTGGCAAGAAAAGGGTTGTTTTGGGCAGTACTTGTCTGCCCCAGGTCTCTCTCATGTGGATTTTCACAAGGGTCCACCTTATTACCTTTCCTCTTTGGGACTGTTGGGAGAGTTAGTGAAGAAACATGGTGTAAGTGTTTTCAACATGCTAATGATACTCAGCTCTGTCCCTCCATTTCATCCAACAGAGTTTCATATTGCAAAAAAGATGCATACTCCCTTCATGGCAAACCTTCCCATGTTGTCAGGGTGAAGGTGACAGAATATGACTCATCTGTTTAGATTAGCTACCCTTCTAAGATAAGATACACAATCTTTCCTCTTCTCCATAATAGTATAGCTGACAATTGACTTCATATACCATCATTGTCTCTTGGGCATAGAGCACAATTTTTTTCTGTAACAATTTCCACCAACTTGTAATTTTGCCTTTTATTCTTCCTGCAAGAAATGAATGTAAGAACGTCAGAGTTAATGTATTAGTAGTCTTAAGATCAGTAACATTTTATTTGAAGCCCCTTGACAAAGCTCTGCTCTGTTTTGTTCCAGGCCCTAGCTGAAAACTGCACATCACTATAATGGAAATTATGGGGGGTTATTACTCGTGATTAAATTAAATTGCAGTTGTCAACTAAAGAGAGATTTAATTATCCCATAAAAACTGTCAGCTTTTCATTTCTAACATCTGTTAACTATACAAGCCAATAGTAATGTTTTGGAGTATTTGCCAGATACCTTGTCAACAACCCCTTTATATCAAATGATGTTTTCCAGTCCTGACTATATACCAAACTAAATAGATCTGAAGTCTTAATGATATTCCGTCAACTCTTGCTACCAATGAATCCAGTCCTTTGGGATTATTTAATTCTCAACTATTTTACCTGGAGAGTCACTCTTTTGTGACACCATGAGAACTCTGTTGGCTCTTACCTTTTTGACCTAAAGGACATCTTTGTCCTCCCTGCCCTTACCTGTTTATGACCCAGATCCTCAGCTGGTGTAAATTATTGACATCAATGAGCTGAGCTGATTTATTCTGGCTGAGGATCTGGCCACATGTGTCTAGCATGAGCGACCATCTAAACATATACCTGTGTTTTCTTAGCTCCATGTTTGAGAGGCAGACAGAAGAGAAATAATCAGCTCTCTCTCTACCAACTTCCCTGCTTCTTCTCTGTAGAAAGCAAAACTTCACCAGCCCATTTGAGCTCTGTTCAGTACCAGCAAAAAGTGATGTGTTCACACTCTCTCAGTTAAGTATTTAGGTATCTCTAGTTGCTAAGGCCTTTTTGTATCCAGGATGCTGGTGAAGGACAGTGTTCTAAAGGTACGTCTATGCTAGCAAGTGTACACGTGCCATAACCCCCATATTATCCACTCTTAAACTCTAAAAGCATGTGTCTCAAGGTGAGCAGAGGGCAAGTAATCTAGCATGTCTGAGGGGAGTGGGTAAGTACACGCCTTAGCTTTGACATGGCCCCATAGCTGTGCCAGTTTTCAGTGTGATCAGGAGTAAAGGGCATATGCCAGGTCTCAAATATAGTACCTATCTATAAAAAGGGGAATAAGGACAACCGAGGGAATTATAGATCAGTCGGCTTAATTTAGGTACCTGGAAAGATAATGGAGCAAATAATCAAACAATCATTTTGTAAGCACTTCGAAGAAAATGAGGTAATAAGTAACAGTCAACATGGATTTGCCATAAACAAATCATGTCAAACCAATCTAATATCCTTATTTGACAGGGTAACAAGCCTTGTGGATGGTGAGGAAGCAGTAGATGTCATATCTTACATTTAGTAAGGTTTTTGAAACAGTCTCACATGATCTTCTCATTTAAAAAAAAAACCTAGGGGAATATAGCCTAGACAAGTCTACTATAAGGTGGGTGCACAACTCATTGGAAAGCAGTAGTCACAGATACGTTACCAATGGTTCAAAATCAAGCTGGAAGGGTGTATTGAGTAGAGTCCCTCAAGGATCTGTTCTGGGTCCAGTTCTATTCAATAGCTCCATAAATTGTTTGGAAAATGGCGGAGAGAGTATGCTTCTAAAGTTTGCAGACAATAACAATCTGTGAAGGGTTGCAAGCACTTTTGAGGACAGGATTAGAATTCAAAATGATCTTGACAAACCGGAGAAATGATCTGAATTAAATAGGATGACATTCAATATGAACAAATGCAGAGTACTACACTTAGGAAGGAATAATCAATTGCACAACTACAAAATGGGAAATGACTGCCGATTGAAGAGTACCGCAGAAAAGGATCTGGGGGGTTATAGTGGATCACAAACTAAATATGAGTCAACAATGTAATACTGTTGCAAATAAAAGTGACTGTCATTCTGGGATATATTAGCAGAAGTCTTGTAAACAAGATATGAGAAGTAATTCTTCCAGTATTCTCAGCACTGATAAGGCCTCAGCTGTAGTATTGTGTACAGTTCTCGGCACTACACTTCAGGAAAGATGTGGCAAAACTGGAGAAAGTCCAGAGAAGAGCAACAAAATGATTAAAGGTCTAGAAATATGACCTACATGGAAAGACTGAAAAAAATTGGGTTTGTTTAGTCAGAAGAACAGAAGACTGAGCAGGGACATAATGGTTCATATAAGAGGAGGGTGATAAATGTTCTCCTTACTCACTGAGGACAGGACAAGAAGTAATAAGCTTTAATTACAGCAAGGGCGGTTTAGGTTGGACATTAGGAAAAGCTTCCTAACTGTCAGAGTAGTTAAGCACTGGAACAAATTGCCTAGTGAGGTTGTGGAATCTCCATCATTGGAGGGTTTTAAAAACAGGTTAAACAAACACCTGTCAGGGATGATCTAGACAATACTTAGTCCTGCCTCATTGCAGGGGACTGGACTAAATGACCTGTTGAGGCAGGGCCGCCCAGAGGGGCAAGGGGGGGGGCCCCCCGGGCCCCCTCCGCAGGGGCCCCAAGAGAGAAGAGTGGGAGCTCCGCCTCTCTCCTCCTCCTCCTGCCTCGCAAGCGCATCCGCCGCCGCTCTCGCCCCCTGAGCCCCCCGCCCGCTCAGGTGTGGTGGTGCGGGGGGGGCGGGCTGGGCTGCCGCCTCGGCTCCCTCCGCGGCTCTCGGCCCCTCCCAGCCCCCCCCACCCCCCAGACGCGGCTCGGCGCCAGCCAAGCGCGCGCGGGCGGTGGGGCGGCCCTTTCGGCGGCGGCATGGACCTCCGGCAGGCATCATGCCCATGGGGAGCCCGCGAGCGCGAGCGGACGACGGCGGACCGGGGGGGGGACCGGGCGCGCGGCGGCACACGCTGCTGAGCCCAGCAGCCTTTTCTGCCCCTGCCCCCCCCTCCCTCTCTCGGGGCGGGATGGGCGGCCCGCCAGGCCCCGCCCTGGCTGCGCTGCGGCTGGCGGGCGGGAGAGGAGGGGTGAGGAGGGAGGGGGGGGGGGGGGCGGGGGGGGCGGGGCGGGGGGAGGGGCGGCCCGCGCAGGCGGTCCGGCCCTTGGCGTTCCGCGCCCTCCCGACGCCGGGCCACGCCGAACGCGGCGGGGCCCCAGCGCCGAGGCGCCGCGGGACCCGCCGGGCCGGGGGCGGCGGTGCGGCGGGGCGGGCGGGGCGGGGGGCGGCGGGGCGGGTCTTCGGTTCGTCTTGGCCGGTCCCCAGCCCCCCCCCCCCCGCCCGCCCCCCCCCCCCGCCCTGTGTTGAGGTCCCTACCAGTCCTACGTTTCCATGATTCTGTGTCACATGAACAAACAGCTAACATTCTTTAGCTACACTGGAGCAAAACCCTCACAAAATTAAGTAGTTGCATAAGTATATACCAATGTTCCTTTATGTGCATTTCCAGCAGCTTTACAGAGTGTGAAAGTGTCCCTCAGCACAGGCAGATGTTATCCTCTGCCTCCCTGCTGCGTCAAGTTTAGTGGTTCCTTTGGCTTGGGCTCAGTGAGAGGCCACTCTGTCTCGCTGCATCAGGCAATAAATGACAGTCAATTAGCAGCCAATGACTCTGGCCCTCTGGATAGGGTAGAGTAGGGAGCTGGCTTTTGCTTAAGCCTCCTGGCTAAGGCAGGCAGCGGGTCCCAACCCAGTGCCCTAACTGTGGCGGATGGTTCTGCCACTGGGTCAGCGGGGATCCTACCGAAACACGCTGACTTGCTTTCTGGCAGCAAACCAAACCAAACCAAGTAGGACTACTTTCTACTACAGTCTAGGTATAAGGTTCCATAGTGCAAGGGTCTCCCATCTCCTCAGGGTACACAGCAGGCCAGGCAACTCCTCTCCAGGGTTGATCTCCTCCAGGAGCAGGGTGCTGCACAGCGCAGTTTCAGCTCTAGAATTCTGTAGCAGGCTGGAGGCATCTGCCTCTTTCCATGGTTTTGGGCCAACTGAGCTGCAGGGCCAGCCTTTTATACTTCCTGCCACTCCCTTCTGCTTCCGGCACGGGGACAGTGATGATCTGGCTCCACTCACCAGGGGTGAGTAGTGGTCCCTCAGGCTGAGAGAGAGGCAACTCTGTGTTACTACACAAGATGTGTGCACATATGACATCCCTGATTTCCTTCCCCACTGGAACCAGAACCAGCGAGTACATAAGTGGGATCTAGCTGCCTATACAGAATTTGTAAGCCAGACTGGATCTGAGCCCACTCAGGACAGAACCTTTCCCCTTTACATTTACAGATATTATGTACTGCACAGCGGATGATGATTATATGACTAGTGTGTGCCACATAGCCATCCAGACAGGTGCATAGCAGGGGCGGCTCCAGGCACCACCGCACCAAGTGCTTGCCTGGGGTGGCCAGCCACGGGGGGCGGCCTGCTGATCACCGTGAGAGCGGCAGTCAGGCTGCTTTCAGCAGCATGCCTGTGGGAGGTCCTCTGGTCCCAGGGTTTCGGTGGCAATTCGGCAATGGGTACGCCAAAGGCGCAGGACCGACGGACCTCCTGCAGGCATGCCACCGAATCCGCATTACCAGCGGACCTCCTGCAGGCATGCCACCGAATCCACGTTACCAGCGGAACTCCTGCAGGCATGCCGCTGAAGGCTACCTGATTGCCGTGCTTGGGGCAGCAAAATACATAGAGCCGCCCCTGGTGCATAGGCAGTGCCAATGAGCCTTCAGACTACCAAGCATACAGCCATTCTAACAGCTTGTAACGGGATTCCTATTTTCCAGGATCACTGATGTCAGGATATGGTTTAATGAACCAAAGCAAGAGTGAGTATTCAGGGTCACCCAAAGTAGCTGTTGGCACAGACACACTGTACACAAATGTATAATTTCTGGGGAATGAAGGCCCCTCTTACCTCTTCAAGTAAAATCCTGATCTCTTCAGCACCTCCATGTTCTGAATCTTTCCAGTGTTTCCCAGATTTGTATTAATAAATCTACCACTGTGGTCCAGTAAGCCTTGCAGACTGATTTAAATAGTAACCTTTTCAGTTCACATACTCGCTTGCCCCTTTTGGTGGGCAAAGTATTGGGATTTGAGTGCTATTAATGGCTCCTGCATGGTTTGGAAACCAACTGTTATTTCTGGAACTTTTCTTATGACAACCACCCATAGGTAAATTACTGTACTAATTGTCTCTCAAACCTGCACAGCCATGACTCTCTAGCAGTGGACTTTCTGACCCCAAGGTGGATAGGTGTAGCCAGCTTCCACTAGCTAACAG
Source organism: Mauremys reevesii (assembly GCF_016161935.1). NCBI lineage: Eukaryota > Metazoa > Chordata > Testudines > Geoemydidae > Mauremys > Mauremys reevesii. The sequence continues at coordinate 62,593,033 of NC_052633.1, read as the reverse complement.
TCTGCTTCTGAATTTGTATGGCTTCCCTGGATTGAGTGTTATGGCACTGAAGGATTGGTGCAAGCTCATCACACAGCTCCATGAAGGTCTGTTTCCTCATTTGGAAAGTCTGAAACCACTGTTGGTCATTCCAGGTTTCCAGAATGATGTGATCCCTCCACACCTTGCCGGTGTCACAGAGTTTGGGAGAGACAAGGCCGTGCACCCCCGGCTTCCTGCGATTCACCATGACTCTCAGCCAGCCAGTAAAACAGAAGGCTTATTTAGACGACAGGAACACAGTCCAAGACAGGTCTTGCAGGTACAGACAACAGGACCCCTCAGTCAGGTCCATGTTGGGGGGCCAGGGAGGCCAGAACCCTGGCTCCCCTCCATTTTCCCAGCCAGCTCCAAACTGATCATCCTTCAGCCCCTCCTCTCACCTTTGTCTCTTTCCCAGGCCAGGAGGCCACCTGATCTTTGTTCTCCAACACCTTCAGTTGGCACCTTTGCAGAGGAGGGTCCCAGGGCATCAGTTGCCAAGAGACAGGGTGTCGGCCATTCTCTGTGAAGACAGCATCACACTGGCCCCCTAGGGCTCTGCAACAATCACACACCCCTAGACACCTGAGAAATACATAGGGGAAACTGAGGCACCCACACAGCACTCAGAGAAAACATTAAGAACATTCCCACTTCATCACAGCCAGTTCTCCTGCTCCAGCAGCAACAGTCAACCAAAGGGCATACCATAACAATACAGACATTCACCAAATATACAGTGTGAACTGAATGAATTTTCATTGACCCTCAAGGTCAGCCATCTTCAATGTGTCCTAAAATTCTGCCCAAATTCTAGCCAGCATCTCACTGAGCACCTACTGCATAACCACTTGTCCCACAATATAGAGCAGGAGCAGAACTAGCTCATCATCCAATTGCTTGCTGTCTTCCACTGAGTTTTGTAGGGCATGACAATGAGAGGTAACATGTTTAGGAGCTGCCATCAGCAAATGTGTGCAGGCAGGGGACACTACCAACAAAACACAGTGAAGTGGTTCCTAAAGTATCTCCCTCTGCTATAGAAAATCCAGGGATACCAGCTTTGAAATGGTGGCACTATTATCATGTACCTACAGCAGCAGTGTGGATGCAGATGTACACACACACACACACACACATGTGTTCATACCAGTGTCCACTAGAGTATATCTCGACTCTTGAGCACAAGTATGGGGAGCACACACAAGCATACACAAAATCCAGTAGTCGGGTATGCACTCAAGTATGGACACAGCCTAAGGTTGTGAATAGACAGGGATAGTGCTAGACTAGAACTGATCAGAAAACAAAACTTCCACGCTGTGAGAAATTCTGACATTTCAACATCAGGTTTTAAACATCAAAATATTAAACATTTTCATGTTCAGAAAAATGTTGGTTTGCAAGTATTGAAGTGAAAAAACATCAACATTTTTGGTTGAAGTGTAATGTCAATTTAAATCAACACATTTTGCTTTGAATTGTAAGTTTGGAAAACTGAAACATTTCAGTAAGATCGACATTTGCCCATGGAAAATTTAGATTTAGATTAAATTGTATTTTCCAATGCAAAAATGTTTCTTTGAAAAATTGTGATCAGCTCTATGCTTGACTTTTCCTCTATTGGGGACAGGAATACTGTATTATATGCTTCATCCAAAAGACAGCAGCAAGAGAGTGCCCCTTACATTCTAGTGGCTCATTTGGTTCAATATTGATGCAAATGAGAAAATTAATGAATCTAATGAATCATCAGTACCATTTCCGGCAGCAGCTACATTTTTCCTAGAGGCCTCCTTCCCACTAATGCCCTGGTCCAGTGCTGCTGAGCTTCTGAGAGATGTTGAGCTCTGAGCTTGAAATGGTTCAGTTGCCGTGACATAATAAAGTTAGGTCTGGATGTTCAGATAGGCTCAATATGCTGATTATTTAAAAAGAAAACTAATGATGCTATAATATCTGGAAGAAAACCTACGTTTTTCCACAATACATTCTTTAAACACTGATAAAGATGTGACAAGGTTCTTGCTTATTATCACCTTTCAAAGAAAGCACAAAGAAGAGTAATCACAATATCACACACACACACACACACACACACACACACACACACACACAGGAATTGCACAGGCATTAAAAGCTATTCCAATTTTGCACAGCAGTCCTTTTATCAGTTTCAAGCAAGTACTATCTACTCATCTCAATTTTGTGGGAGATGGACATTAAACTGATGTTTTTCTAAAGTAAATTACTCTCCCGTCTGTTTTTGTTTTTTGAGTTTCACATTCTAGATGCTAAAATTCCTCTAAAGAGATCAAAACTATCAAATATATTTACCGACAAAATCCTGATAAAAAGAACTCCAGGGCTAGACAGCAGAGAGGATCACATTGCTTTAAAAATTACTGGCCTATTTCCTTGCAACAGTCTAGCAGGATGGTTTGTAATCTTGGCAGCCATTTACCAGTTCCAATGTTTGATTCATGACACAATAATATTTAGGCATAAAGAAGGAGGAGAATGCCAATGAATGTACCTTCATATGGGCTGATTTCAGTGCTTTACAGTGAAGTTAATGCCTTAGATCAAGTAGGAAAAGATCAGACAATGTATTATGTGATACATATATTATTATTGATTGATTTATATAGTGCCTTTCGAAGCCTCAGTGGTTTATTATAATTGTTGTTGTTGTTCATTTATTATTTATTGAGTATCCTTAGTGTGCTTGGCATTTAGAGCAATACAGAGTCTCCGCATCAGGATGCTTTACGGGAGTACAAAATGTTCACCTACAGAATTTCTTTCCTTCACCCACTGCTGAAATGTAGTCACCTCTTGGATTAAACAAAACCCATTATAATGGCATCAGCAACATGACTGAACGGTTTAGGTCAGGCAGTGACCACCATTGATCTAAATGTTAAGGAACATCTATACTGTGCGGTAATGCGTACTACAGGGATGTGATTTCTAAAGCACACTAATGTGTTATGTATTAACTGGTCTCTGCTGGTGTGCTGCTGCTGGTGTGCACTAAAAGTTTCCTAATACACTTTTACATAATACACGCTATGTTAACGTGCACTAGGAAAAGTTTAGGGCTTGTCTACACACAGTGCTGCAGCTGCACCAATGCAGCCGTGTCACTGTAGCACTTAGTGAAGATGTTATCTGTGCAGATGGGAGAGCTTCTCCTATTAATATAGCACTGTCTATACTGGGAGTTAGGTCGGTATAGCTGCATCACTCAGGGGTGTGGATTTTCCATACCCCATAGCAATGTAGTTATACTGATGTAAGTCTGTAGTGTAGATCAAGCCTTAGTGTGCATCAACAGACCTTCATGGACCAATTAATGTGCAACACATAATGCACTTTAGAAATCACACCCCTGTAGTGTGCATTTAACCCACTGTGTAGACAAGCCCTTATTCTTCTATAATAATGTGACTGGTCTCCCTCTTGGTTGGCACACTGTGGCCCACAAAAGCTGAGTGCATGACTTGTGACAGCTTGAGCTAAAGAATCAAGGTGCTCCACATGGAAGCTGTCCCAACTCATATCCTGCCACAGAGGGGTACTGTCATGGGGTGTATATATACCATGCTGGCCCGGCAATAAAGAGGTTAATGCATGTACTGCCAGCCAATGATCATTGGCAGCCTCACAGCAGGTGGCAGAATAAAAGAGCTGGGAAGCAGAGGGGTGAGACAGCTCCCAGAGGAGAAAGCAGGCTGGAGAAGGGAACTCTGGCCACCAAGCTGCTGAGAAACTGCCCAGAGACAGCACCCGGAGAAGAGATGATGAGACTAACCGTCTAAAAAGCCTACAGAAACCAGGGGAAGTAGGCAGGAATTCAGGGCACAGATGGAGTTGTTGAGTTCTCATTCTGCCTGTCTGAATTAAGGGCCTTGAGCTGGAAACCCATGAAGTGGGCAGGCCTGGGTTCTCCTACTAATGGCCTGAGAGACTTAAGACCTGAGGGATTTCCAGACCTTCTGGGCACCGGGACAAGCTGACCTCACCAGGGATAAGAAGAAACCCCAGAAACCCCAGCAGGATTTGGGCAAGAGAGACCGAGTGGCCACCCTACCAGACTGAGTGCACTGTGGTGCATGCTCTGCCTGGCCGGATGGGCCACTGTGGCATTGACACACCAGCCCACAAGGACCTATAACACAAACTCACCAGTGAGTTACAGTAACAGGTAAGGAAAATGAAATCAACCAATCAGCACTGTGGTTTAATCAGGACACTAGAATTTTAGGGCTTGCCCCCATATTCTTGAGAAATGTACTACAAGATCTTTAATGAATTTTCAAAAGCAATTAGTGATTTTGTGTGCCCTATTTTTGGGATGCCCAGCTGAGGAAATCTAAAAGGGGATAACTTTTAGAGGCTGAGGCACCCAAAATAACTATTTGCTTTTGAAAATGGGCCCTTGATTTTATATATCACATTTAGTTAATACTTAGTCCTGCCATGAGTGCAGGGGACTGGACTAGATGACCCCTCAAGGTCCCTTCCAGCCCTATGATTCTATGATTTCCATCAGCTCACTGTTTCCCAATAGCTACATGTTGTGTCATTGGTTTAATATTGGTTCCAGTGGGAAAGTGCCACCGGATTTCCAACATTACTTGCTGAGGTAACCTGAGACTAGGGTGACCAGATGTCCCAATTTTATAAGGACAGTCCTGATATTTGGGGCTTTGTCTTATATAGGTACCTATCACACCCCACCCCGTGTCCCAGTTTTTCACACTTGCTATCTAGTCACTCTACCTGTGATTCACCTTGAACCATGTCTCCCATCCCAAAAATGTTTTTTCCTGGTACTTACAAAATAATTAGTGGTGAAATTCCAAAATTGAAAACACACATTCCAAGGATGGATTGTGGAAATCTAAGGGCATGAGACTTCACTCCAGGGCAATTTTTTAGGGATGTGTATCAGCTTCTTCATGATGTATTACATAATCCATTTTCCACAATGTTGCTGTGCTGATCACCTTCTGCATTATGGACTGGGGGACCATGTCAGAGAGACTATTACCAGTGGATGTTAATTTAGACCTAGTAACAGGCACATAGGTGCTTGAGGTAGGCTAGTATTTAGGTACCTAGGATACTACTTATTTGCCCAGCTCCAATGTCTTACCTGCATCACTTTGAATTATTGTTTCTGAAGTGTGGTGGAATCTCCTTTTACCTTGAATTACAGAAAAGACTTGCAGCCTGAAATGCATGTAAAGGAGTTAAGTCTTAAAGTTGAAATAGGGAGCAAGTGTATAATTCTCCACCTGCAGCCATTACGTATGTAGAATAGGATTATAAGACCTACATTTCCCACTGTCTGGCCCCACCACATATAGTAACTCCAGTGTACATGTTCCTCAACCATTCTCTACCACCAACCAGCTCCATCTCTTTACCACAAGTGCTCCAAATAAAGCCACACACCCCTTCCTCGTACCAAGTCCTTCTACCAAGTCCTCCCTTGCCCCAAGAATCCCGGCCACATCCTCCTATTCCCCAGCTCATCCTTCCATACATTCAACTCCAATTCCCTCTCCATGCTATTCTGGGCTCCAGGGACCACTGTGCCCTCCCCTTCCCTTTCCCTCCTCCTTGTCATTAGCTCCCTTTTAATTGCAGTCTCAATTAAAATGCTTACAGGACTGAAATGTTGCCAGCTCCTATTCTCCCTCATGCCTCTTGAAGAAAACATATTGCTCTCTCTTTCTTCAATGCAAGCACCCAACAAACATAACATGTATATGGATGTGCCCCAGGGAAATTATTAATAAACTATAGAGGTTTGTCATTCACTTATCGAGGAATGGAAATTATAAACAAAATTGTACTTGTTGAAGGCTACGTGAGCTGATCTAGATGAAAATCCTTTAAAAAAAATGATGTGTTGCCTCATGCAATTGTAACTGATTTGTGCCTTCTATGGTCAGGACAGTGCTCAGGAAGATTTGGTCAGCAAGGGGATTCTGACAAATATAACTGACTCATTTTACAAAACATTCTACATTTGGGCTTCTCAGGTTCCCCCAGTCTCCTGCATGAGAAGTGGGGCCTGTTGAGTTGATGTAAGTATATTTGCTGTCAACTGCAACAAGTTTTATCAGTCTTGCAAAACTATGCTGTGTATTTTTGAGCACTATCTACTGGGACATCTGTTATCTACCTTATTCACATATATACAGATATGTCATCTAACCCCTATCCTTCAAATGCTTAGGCATGTGCTCATGCCGGTGCCATGAGCAGACCCACTGATAGAGTTAAGCCAGCATTTAAGGGACGGCAGGATCGGGGCTTTATAAAGCACTTCTGTAACAGAGCCCAGTTCCTTTTCCTTTTTAACCCCAGCAGTCCTTTGACATTTGTTCATATTACTTTAAATTTTGAAGGTGGTTTTTCAAAAGAAAAGAGATATGAACTCACTCTCCCCCTCCCTTTAAAAAAAAATGAAAGTTGAGACTCTCCTTCATGAGACACACAAGTTATCTCTGTTGACAAGGGGCTTATGTGAGCGCCCCCTTCACCCCATCAGTACTTTCCAGTTCATGTTGCTTTTGATCTCCCCAGCATCCCATCCAAGTCATCCCCATCAGGCCATCTCCCCAGCATCCCGTCTGAGTAGCTCTGCTAGACTAGGCACTGGAGATCTTTGCAAGAGGAAGGGGAGAGAAATTATTTCCATAACTATGGAGTAGGAGAGGAAGGACCAACTTTAGGATCCACATGGCCCCACACCATACTCCTCATTCATGTTCCCAGGCAGGGAGGCCCTATATAGGTGGAAACTGTACACAAAGTGTTAGTACAGCCCCAATATAGTCTCAAAAGATGGGCCCCATTTACTTAGTGGGTCATATCAATTCCATTCTCACATTGACTGAGGTAAAGTGGAGTTTGCTCACTACTTCGAAGCAATTTGATCTCTGTTCTTTATGTGTGTAGTAATATTAAATGTGCTTACTAATGAAAAGTCTTCAAGACATCACTAGCACAAGCTCAAGGGGTCTAGTAAATCGATTTTCACAACATCAGAGCCAAGGATATAAAGTCAATTCAAATATAAAATAATCATTTTGACTGAGTGGAAATAATGTGCATTTGCAATGTGAGGAAATAGTTATTAGAATGTATATAATCTCTGGAACTGTTTTAAAATTAACACATTGTACTGAAAATGCCAAACCTAATAATAGACATAATTATAGCCCTTAATCTAGTATTTATTAACCTCTCAAGAGATAGGTTTGGTTCAAATATTTCTGTCAAAGAATGAGAGGGATGTTCTTCTAGTCCCTAACTTTGTGGTTTCAAATTTCATTATGTAACAATGATATAAAATATAACCTTGGTGTTTACACGGACTTTGTTGGGTCCATTTTGGCTTAATATTGAGGGTTTTTTTTAAAGGTTTTACCTAAAATTAGAAATGTTTCTGTGATTTCCTTTATTCTAGTTGAAAAAGTTACTTTTTCCATGGGCGGAAATATTTCTCTGTCATGTCTTTATCCCAGTCATTGCAAAACGGAGTTAGTCCCTGAGACCTTTAAAGTAAAAGTGACCCATCAGACAGAAATTGTTCAGTCTGTTTTCATTGCCAAACCTCTGAGTGAAATGTAATAAGTAAGAAAGCACCACAAATGCTGAAAAATAAATTAGTTTTTAACAGGATTTGAATTTTAATCATCTGGCTGTTAATAATACAAGTAAGGAATATTTTTTTTATTATCCCAACTGTGTCCCTTTTAAAACGTACACATTTCTGTCATTCCTCTACTAGTATGAATTGATACTGATGTGTATCTTGCTCCAATAGTGCTCTGATGTATGTTTTATACATACATGACAACTTAGTCAACTCCAATATTTCTTACTCATATTATTTTCCTAAGGTCATTTTTTTTTCTGACTGTTTAATGATTTTGAATTGCAAGATTGTAATTAAATAGTCTATAATTTTAATGTTGAATGGGTATATTATTCCATACCTGAAGAGCAAGTATGTACACTCAGTCTGAGCAGTAACTTATTTTATATTAAGTGAACAGTAAGACAGGAAAACCACAGTAAAGTCTTTATGTGAAAGCAAACAGCATGTGTGTCTCCTCTGAGGCAGGTTGCATCTCTTTGATCACAGCTTCCATTTAAAGGTGAAGTACACAGAAAAGAAGTAATGAGAAATGCATGCTATTGTGAAAACACTGCCAACTGGCTTTTTTACCTTTTAAAAAAATATTGTGACTGAGTAGCACAATGCAAGCTTCCAACAGCAGGGACTTGAGGTAGGGTACTTCATGTAAACGGAGTCTTTAAGCTTGTATGTGACCTTAAACAACTTTTTTCAGTGAAAGTTTCATCCCCAAGGTACAGTTGCGGACAAATAAAGTTATATGCTCTGAGGAGTTCAACACACAATTACATCAATCAGTAATACAATCTAAATAACCTTCCCAATGCAAGTTATTTTCATTTTATATGGAGTATCTGCCAAAGACAATGAGTCAAAAATGTCAATCTTATCTTCAATTTTCCTCAGTGCCTATATTTTTCTGCCTCAGAGGCAAAAATGACCAATGAACCTTCTGAAAGGTCCATTCTGGTATCCTATGTTATGGTGGCAAATGTAAAATTCTGAACATTGTCTGAAACATTTGAAGCCATCTTCCTCATCAAACAGTTGAAAAGCCTGAACGTTAATATATGTGCTTTGTCTGAAAAAAGATGACCAAGGTATTATCAAACCAAAAATGAATAAATGTTTTAAATTAGACTTAAAAAGTTCATAAAAAAGTTATGTTCTCTGAACATAAAAGGAGTTTAGAAAATAAGCAAGAAGATTTAGAAGTGATACTAAATAATGGAAAGCACGTGACCTATTGGGCAGAACGGACTTGTTGGGATGAGCCTCACAGCTGAATTTTCAGTATGCCAGGGCATTATCTATATGGAAAGGTAAAAAGGGGAGATGTATAAGGATGGTATTACGTGTCAAATGTTTTTATAAGACTGTTGTGGTGATGTTTAATAGTAAATAGAACAACTATAGAATAAAGGAAATGAAAACTAAAAGAAATGAAAAACAAAGGAGAAATTGCAGTGGGCATCTGCCTCAAACACCCTGCATTGGAGAACAGAAACAATAAAAAATCATGGCCCAACCAAAACTACATAATACTATACTCTTGGGGGACCTTAACTAGGCAGACGTCTGTTGGATGACAAATGCAACTAAACATGGATCTTCTTTAAGTTACACAGAGGACAACATCATGTTCCAGAAAGCGGAGGAGAACCCTTCCCGGCTTCACTACTTCCCACAGTGGAGGAAATGACTGAGAATCTGAGGGAAATAGGGAAATTTAGTACCACTGACCATGAGCTACTGAAATTCAATGGGAAGGCCTAAATCCTGATATCAGGTGATTAACCTTAGTTTTGTGTATTCATGTAAGCCCAATAAATCACTCTAATTACAATTTTTGTTTTATTTAATATTAACTGATATTTTTTCATCTTATCTCTCTGGCAAAGGTGTGCACAATAGAGAGATGGTACAATCAGGTTCTCCACCTAAATGTTGTGTGACTTCGCCAACTGCTTCTAAACTTCACCAGCTCTCTCTGGAGTAATAGTAATTTAGGAACAACTCACCTCTCTCCAGAAGCAAACCTGTAGAAGGAGCCTAGAGGTCATGAGAACCCTGTGATGTTTTCCTTTAACCCTTTCCTCTGAGCGAAGAGGTTAAGTTCCTGCAGATTTTGGAAGCTATGGCCCCTCCCAAGCCCACAGATCTTGGGGTTCTGCAGGAAAAGGAATCTCATTCCTCAGACGAGAACATCTTCCGGCCCCATTAGTCTTCCATCTCCCTTCCATGGCTGAAGTCTCCTGTGGCTGATCAGTTGAGGATTCATAGATGGAGGCTGTGCAAGCCCCAGCTTTATTGCCTCCACTTGGATTTCTTTACAGAAAGCCAGGAACAGAGCAGGGGATAGTTTCAGAGTGAGTGACATGTCCCTTCTTTCTCATATTCCCACCCCCAGAAAATTGGTAATCCCTTTCTTAACAGAATCCCCATGGAGTGATGAGGTCTGTAGCACCTCTGCCGCCTACTGTATAGAAATGGGAAAATCCAAATGTGGAAGGCCCCATCCTTGGATCGATCTCAAAAGACAGGCCAGCCCATAGTATATAAAAAATTAAGGCCACAACCACATTCCCAAATCAGATTCAGGCAGCTGTGTTCCCTCTTCCTGTTTGTAAGAATCAGATGGCTTTTATAAGTTATAGCACACACAACACAAGTTGTTTTCTCATATATGGTCAGAAGGGAAGAGGGGTAGTTCAGAAGGGAAGAGGGGTAGTACACTTGAATCTCATTTTCTAAACCTCTCTCAGAAAAAAAAATCAGATTTAAATCAGACCATTCTTTGGATGGAAAACCAATTTTACAAGCTTTAATAAAATCCCTGAGGTTAGTTTTCTGACAGACAGCACCTAAGACCATGGAGAGCAATAATACTGCAATAGAGCGAACGGTGACATATGAGTTTCATACTCCTCACCTACCCTAGATGCCTTTTTCAATATCACAGCCATTTTGTATTCAATAAAATTAATTTTGAGTGACTATGATAAACATGCATTGCAAGACAATACCCTTTTAGTTGTAACTAAGGGGAATGACAGTATTCTAAACCTCATGATTTTTCTCTCACACCCTCCACCTCCCAGTTATAGCTGATGTAATACATAATTACTGCATGCAATGGGATTATCATTTAAAATGTATATATTTTTATTATTCACCTATAGTTTGATAATAGCTCTGTTATCTTTTTAATATTCACAATGGAAATATGTCTGATTTTTTTGTATATTTAGTGAGCGCTCCGTGTTCACTCCTCTCTAATTTTAACGTTCACTTAATCAGCCTTTCACTTTTGATTTCTTGGGATAGTACTTCATCTCTTTAAAGTGAGAATATCCAATCTGTACAGTCACCTTTCATTACAGGAGACAGTATGATGTAACACAACATTACTGTGTATAGTGTGATTTATTCTGGAGGGACATTTAGTTCTCTGTCTTGCTTTTTATTTTAGCTGTTGGCATTCTGCCTTTAAATATGCTATTGTATTTTTCTTAGGCTCTGTTATCTGAGGAATGTTTTGCTTAGAGGTTCATTTTAAAGATGTTAGGTTCCCTGGATCTGCAGGTTAAAACCATGTCAGAGTTTGGATCAACTGTTCAATTTTCAGAGGTTGGTAGACAGAGTCCCATGAAGCTTATTATAAGAGAATTATTTGTAATAAGATCTTAAAAACCAAGGTCCTGTGTCTTCTGTGCAGGCAGTACAGATTCCATGTCACTTTTCTTCCCACTATATAGGGCAATTTTTGATAGTATTATGATACAACAGGGGGTAGCACTGGTGCTGTGCGCCAGTGATCTTGGTCAGCAAATGGTCTCTAAACTGTACCAGTGGCATAAATGAATATAGCTCTGTGACTATGTTAACTTACGCTGGCGGTTGGTTCAACTCCTAGCTAGCACTAGATCTGGGGAAAGTGAAAAGGTGTCTTAGAACTACTTTTCCACCTGAGCCTCAAACCTATCATTCTGGAGGCACTGGTCACAACTCCATAGTTAAGATTGAGTTCTGTTTTGCACTTAAAGGAGGGTTATTGATAAGGTGCTCATCACCAAGTGCTGTGTATTTGGGATACTCACACAAAGAGTAGCCTGTATTTTTCATGGTCTCTGATATTCTGCTAACATATAACATCAGAGCTGCAGAAATGTCATTGAAGGACTGAGGAAAAATATGCCACAAAAATTACTTACCATTAGCACAGGAATTGGCTCTGAGTAGACTAGAGGGCCTGGTTATACTTTATCTGTTGTGACAAGATCAGAACATTGGAATTTGACTAGTCTGGTGTTTGCTTGAGGAGGATCCAAATCTGACCTCTTTACCTTCTCTGTGCAGTAGAGGTCTCTGCAAAAGAATATGTGAGTAAGGGAAACAGTAGCAAAGTTCTTTTCACATTTGTGCATGAGAAACAGATACTGCACAGTTGAAGAGCCATGTTATTCCTGCATGGAGAATGCTGAGGCCTGTATTGTACTGAGTGAGTGTTATTAATATTTGGTCATCTATCTAATTTTATGCAGTATAGGTTGAGTTCTGGCCTTTTCCTTCCAGGAATGGTGTTGTGCTGTATTAATGGGAAGCTGGGCAGTAGAAAGGTATGGGTGCATGCCAGTGTTAATGAGATAACATAACATCATTTTTCATCACTTATCCTGGCTAAGAAATAAGCCTTGGGGGGGAAAAATGTTAAAAGTGATTGAACCATATCCTTTGACAAATAGCAAGCCAAATGAGGTTACGCTGTACATTTATCAAGGCTTATCAGTGATGTCATAAACAATATATAGTTGGCAGCTCAGCTGTTTCAGCGTCAGAGATAATTCTTTTATGCAGCCCTGAACTGTAGAATTCAATGTACCCGAGAGTACAATTTGGATACAGGTTTAGAGTCAAAACATTGGTACTCTTTTTTTAAATAAATAAATAAAGGATGAGTCAGCAAAATTCTCATTTGGAATGTGGGAGTCCTTGATTGGGTTAGGAAGCCTTTTGACCTCTCTCTTTAATCTGATTACTGACTGCCATACTCATAATGCCTGATCTAAAGTTTAGATTTCCACTGACATTGGATCAGGCCCATAGTCCCTCTCAGTGCAAGATCTAGCACAATTTCTGTCATTTGGAGCTTTACCCCAGTCTCTTCTCTCCTATCATCTTCCCAGCTGTTTAGTCTCTGATTTCTTTGGACCACGTTCAAAAGTGCTGTATAAAATTGACTAAGCACTTGCTTACCTGATTTGTAAGAGAGGCTAAGTAGGTGTAACATATATGCCAACATGGCAAAAGGAGTAAGAAGGTGCAGGTTAAAATGGGGCTTGTAAAAGAACTGCATTATGCATAAATATCCTGGTCCCATTAAAATCAATGGGGGGGAAGTTTCAGTGATTTCAGTGGTGGCAATACTATCTAGTTTGAAATATTTATTTGGTAACAGAAAGAAAGCTTAAATAAAATGTTTAACAGAAAAAGTAACAGGTACATTGCAGTCTACCCATGTGAGTAAAGGTCTGAAGCAACACTCCCTTACTTAATTAGCTTTGACATTGTTTAGTTACATGCAGCATGTCAATGAGAGGAGAACAAATTTGATTAAAGACACTTATTTTATTGATGTTAAATTAACGGAGATTCCAGGTTACTCATATCTTTTGTCTGAGCAATGATTTTAACAACTTCCACTTTTGCAGTCTATTTATTATTATTTAATTTGTGTGTGTGTCATCAAGATGTTATGGATGTCAGTGTAGTAAGTGCAAGATCTCTTCTTTTCAAAAAGAATACAAGACAGTACTTCCAGATTTTACATTTATATTTCACAATGTAAACCATTTCAAACCATCAATCCCAATTACAATTCTTTTTAAGTATAATAGTAGGAATTGCATACACGATCATAAGTGAAGTCTAATCAATGCCTCATATAATGATACTGTGACCTTACCTGGCACACACTGAGGCTAACAATATAGCAAAAAATCGGTGTTGGTTTTTTTTCCACTGAAGCTGCACATTTGATTGAAGATTTTAGGAATTTTCAGTAATAACTTTGAATACTCTTTTTCTAACTGTATTATGTGCTTTTTCACTTACAAGATAACCCAAAAAAAATTTCTTTGCATCAAGACCTATTTTTCTACTTTCAATAGCATTTGCTACCTGCTATGTCCCATTCTCAAATGACATAAATCCCTTGATTACATTGTTCCTTATTGTTTGCTGTATTCCCCAAATTATTGTCATTTGCAAAACAGCAAATTCTTCTTTAATTATGATCATGTAAATAACAAAAAAGCCAGATACTGAATACAGAGCCTGGTTTATCTGATCTGTAACGGCTTTCTATTTTCCTCTTATTTTATTATGGCTATTTTTGACCATTTATCCTACACCCATCATTATGGACTGTCATTTTACCAGGTTTCATAAACTGTGAGGTCTGGTCTGGCTGGTACTTGGATGAGAAACCTCCAAAGAAAATCCAGCTTCTGAAGGAAGCAATGTTGGTGAAAAGAAGGGGGCATTGAGATGGTGACAAATCAGTGCAGATGTATGTTCCATTCACTTAAAGTTTCCCTGCAGAATCAATTGGATAAGATTGCCTTAATTAGTGCTATGGTGTTTTGTCACTGCAGTATGATCTGTGTTTTGGGCATTTTTTTCAAGAAGTCCAGGTATTGGAGTTTGATGTCACTTTCTTGGTTTCTCTTAGTCCAGCAGTCCTTTCAGGACTATCTCTATTTTAGCTAATAAATAACTCAAATCTACTCTAAACATCAATCTACAATTACATTTATTTAACCTGTCTGTCAGCTGTTTTCACTGGGCTGAGTCCTACTCTCAGTGAAGTCTGTTGCATAATTCCTTTTGAAATCAATGGGAGAGGAATTGTGCCCTCCATGAAAAGAATTTCCTGCCTTCTGAGATTTCTCAGTAATTTGTTAATTTAATTTTTTGCAATACTTTTTCCCTCTTCCCTCTGTTTTTTTGAAAGTGAACATTTTATAGCCGGCGAAATAATGCCACAATTTAGGTGCAGTAATATGAAGTTTTTGCATAATCTGTGAGGAATTTGTGGATAAAGAAATGAAACAAAACTAGATGGACCACTAGGGACAGATACTCAGCTGGTATAAATTAACATAGTCCCATTGAAGTGAGTAGATATGTGCCAGTTTGCACCAGCTGAGGGTTCATTCCCTAGTATTTTCTGATTGCTAACCTGTTCTACCCCTCCTAGAAAATAAATTTTGTGCAAACATATCAAAAGATGCCAAGTAGTCCCTCCCAATCCTCACTCATGTGCTAAGGGATAGGTAATAATGTTTTGCAATCCTCTACAATACGAAATCCAAATGTTGTCATTGTAGTAGTGCACAGGGACCCCAACTAAAACTGGGCCCCCATTGTGCTAGACGTAACAAATGCAGAATAAGACAATCCCTGCACTGAAGAGTTTATAATCTATACAAACAAGACAAAAAAATGCAGAGGAAAGGGCTAGAACATGCAAAGAGAATGAACAATGCAATGGTTTGAAAGCATTCTGTCAGTTCCATGATTTTTGTTGTTGTTTTGTTTTGGGGTGGCTAGGTTTTTACAACTTGTTGAGTGGGATTTTGTTGGCAGAGGAATTAGCAATATAGAGACATAAAGAAAGGGAGGGAGAACACTCGAGAAGGGGTTAAGAGTATAAAGGGAAAGGAAAAGAGAGGCAAAGAAGGGGGCATGGACAGCAAGTGCAATGAAGCTAAATGAGGGACAAACAGCACAGCAGACAGTAGGAGACAACAGCTGCAACTTTTAATATGTATGGCCAAGGACATGAAATCCTATAAGGATGATACACCTGTAATCGGCCAGTCTGTGCTTGGGTTTAGACGTATAGAGGAGGGGAGGTTCTGGTAGTTTAGAGAAGGAAACAATTTCATGGGTGACTTTTATGTTGTTGTAACTATCAGGTACTTTTAATATTTGACTGTCTTCATTTGACACAACTCCATATTTAAACCACATAGTTATTTGTTTCTTTGGGAATTTTTTCATTCCATTTTACACACAGAGAGGACCCTCTGTCCATGGACTTTCCCACTCTTGATCAAATGGGAGGGTGGGGTGCTACCTTTGTAGCATCATTCCTACTCTTCTAGATCCTGAAATTGTCTGCAGTCCATGCTGGAGATGAAGGTGGAGACTGAGCCAGTTAGGGGCAGAAGTGGGTGGACAGAGATCAAGGATGGATGCACATTGACACTTCTCCTACCCAGTGGAGATTCCCCAGAACCTTCTCCAGGGGATCCAAGAGGGCATTGAGAGGGAGCCCGTGGCCCTGCAGTTGCATTAACAGCTGTGGCCCAGAGCTCAGGATTCTTCAGGTTGGGCGTTTCTTCCAGCCCATTTTTGACAGGATGAGGTGGTAGGAACCAATCCATTTGACAGAATAATATGGGAGTAACTCCAGGAAGGGTCTTGACAAAGATTTCTTTCCCTAAAGCACCCTCACCTAGGACGCGATGAACCAGCCACCTGGTTTGCAACAACAGAAGAAATGGTCTGGGAAGAAATATGGAGAAACAGAACTCATATGAAGGGAAACTGAAGTAGGAGTAGAAAAAAAAGGAAGAGCTTGGTGATGTGGATAAAATGCAGTGGAACTAACAACATAAACAAAAAAGAGAAAACAAAGCAATTCTTCATGTACATTCTATCTCCAAAGGCCTTGAATATACAAAATACTAGAGTGAAGTTTCTCCTAAAATTTTACTGCACCTTGTATTTCTCAGTGAGGAACTGCTGACACCAGTGATTAGAGAGATTATGAGCCTCGGAAGTGATAAAAGTTTAGTAGGGGCTAGCATGCAAGGGAGTGATGTAATTGGATCAACACATTAGAGTGTCATAAACATGCACAGAGATAACTTTAGAGACAATAAAGCATGTTTCCATGCTTACAGGGAAATTAGAATGTTTAATAAGTCAGGCCCCATTTTTTTTCTTGATCAGGTAATCCCAATGAAGTATTGTCTTTACCTATCACAATTATTTCAGTTGAATGACTGCATTTCCAAGACATGTTAATAAACAAGGGGGAGGGGTGTATTTCCAAAGAGCAGCAAGGCATCCAACTCCCATTAAAATTAATTGAAACTCCTATTAGTGCCTTTGAAAAATCTCCCCCAAGGTGGTTGGTTTTGCTCCTGGAATGGGACATGTTTCCTGCTGAATATTCTCCTTGACATCTGTGAAGATTTGCAAGTTGGATGCTCTCCATCTGTGGCTGGATACTCTAACTAATGTGTTGTATTTCACGGTTTCAAAGAGCTTCCATGGTAAAATGTTTTTAAGAAGTAAACTTCTGTGTTGGAAATACTTTCTTTTCTTCCTACTGATTATATTGACATTGATTACTGCACCTAGCTTACTTAGCATGAGTTAACTTAGCTGAAGCTCCTAATTAGCACTAACATCCCTTGGGAGCTGTGTTCTTCCACTGATATGCACCTTAACTTCCATTAATGTTGATGGGGTTAATTATATTCACCGATGAAAGGACAGCTCCCTTGTAGTTTTTTTCCTCTCTCTGCTGTTGAAATCCTCAAAGAAAAAAAAGATTGCACAGAATAAAGTAACAGACATTGAGAAAGAATTACTGTAAAGAGGGAGTACTCACAAGAAGAAAGCTCAGATTATTAGCTGCTTCTTAAACTGGGAAAAAGTCTGGCAAAAAAGGCAGAAAGAATTTTGCTGTGCATTTGCTTAAATACCATCCTTTCTGGTTAGGCTGGCCAGAAAACAACATTGCCGTTTTGTAAAAAAGGTGAAGTTTCAGAATTCGTTTCCATTCTGATGTGGAATGAAACCAAGACCCTTCCTAATTTTTCATGAAAAAATGCAAGTGAGGAAACAACCCATCTCTGAACACCAGGGAGCCTAGCTTAACAGCCAGCTCTCGCTTAAATCACTGTGATTATGTTAGGATGATTAATTTACTTCACCTAAAGTCAGTCCGTGTCCCTCTTCAGCCACATGAGCAGATGAAGGCTATTTACTGTAATTAGTTGACTTTTAGAAATGCTCGAGGCAGCGTACTCTGGAGCGGGAGGGCATATCATTCAGGGAGTTATAGGTAGGTGTTCAGTTTCACATGTATAATTTGAATGGTATTAAACTGGGGGAAAATCCAGTGCTGTGAAGGTAACTGGATAACTTTATTTTAAATGATGAAATGTAGGCTTTATGAATGTAAGTAACTCATCATACTGGCTAATGCTCAGCTGTCATGGGATAAAAGGGAAGGTCCTTTCATGGATTGAGAACTGGTTAAAGGACAGGGAACAAAGGGTAGGAATTAATGGTAAATTTTCAGAATGGAGAGGGGTAAATAGTGGTGTTCCTCAAGGGTCAGTCCTCGGACCAATCCTATTCAATTTATTCATAAATGATCTGGAGAAAGGAGTAAACAGTGAGGTGGCAAAGTTTGCAGATGATACTAAACTGCTCAAGATAGTTAAGACCAAAGCAGATTGTGAAGAACTTCAAAAAGATCTCACAAAACTAAGTGATTGGGCAACAAAATGGCAAATGAAATTTAATGTGGATAAATGTAAAGTAATGCACATTGGAAAAAATAACCCCAACTATACATACAACACGATGGGGGCTAATTTAGCTACAACGAGTCAGGAAAAAGATCTTGGCGTCATCGTGGATAGTTCTCTGAAGATGTCCATGCAGTGTGCAGAGGCGGTCAAAAAAGCAAACAGGATGTTAGGAATCATCAAAAAGGGGATAGAGAATAAGACTGAGAATATATTATTGCCCTTATCTCGAATACTGTGTACAGATGTGGTCTCCTCACCTCAAAAAAGATATTCTAGCACTAGAAAAGGTTCAGAAAAGGGCAACTAAAATGATTAGGGGTTTAGAGAGGGTCCCATACAAGGAAAGATTAAAGAGGCTAGGACTCTTCAGCTTGGAAAAGAGAAGACTAAGGGGGGACATGGTATATAAAATCATGAGTGATGTTGAGAAAGTGGATAAGGAAAAGTTATTTACTTATTCCCATAATACAAGAACTAGGGGTCACCAAATGAAATTAATAGGCAGCAGGTTTAAAACAAATAAAAGGAAGTTCTTCACACAGCGCACAGTCAACTTGTGGAACTCCTTACCTGAGGGGGTTGTGAAGGCTGGGACTATAACAATGTTTAAAAGGGGACTGGATAAATTCATGGTGGCTAAGTCCATAAATGGCTATTAGCCAGGATGGGTAAGAATGGTGTCCCTAGCCTCTGTTCGTCAGAGGATGGAGATGGATGGCAGGAGAGAGATCACTTGATCATTGCCTGTTAGGTTCACTCCCTCTGGGGCACCTGGCATTGGCCACTGTCGGTAGACAGATACTGGGCTAGATGGACCTTTGGTCTGACCTGGTACGGCCTTTCTTATGTTCTTTATACAGACATTAGTGCAGGTTTCTCTGCATAACACTACCAGTACACTCTGATCTGTGGCATTCCTGACACTTCAGCAAGGTGATATCCTGGCTGCATTGGAGTCCATGGGAATTTTACTGTTGACTCATCAGAGCCATGGCTTAGCTTGAGAATTTGTGGGCCAAATTCTGTTTGCCTCAGTCCTGCAAGGAGTCTCATTGAAATCTGCAGGATAAAATGAGCCCAACAATAATATCTGTAATCAGTGATGAGCTGCCAAAATATTAACAGGTTCCCTCCTCCTCACCTCACAAGGGGGTCGTGCCCCCCCGGGGGGTTGTGCCCCATCCAGCCCCCCATGTTCCTTGACACCCTCCCGGGGACCCCTGACCCATCCCTCCCCTTCCCTGTCCCTTGACTGCCCCCACCACCTCATCCAACCCCTGCTCCTTCCTGACTGCCCCCCAGGACCCTTGCCCCCATTCAATCCCCCATTCCCTGCCCTCTGACCGCCCCGACCCTTATCCACCCCCCCCCACAACCCACCGAACACCCCCTCCCTGCTCCCTGCCCCCTTACCACACTGCCTGGGGCCGGGACCGGGTCCGCTCCGCTGGGACCGCGACCGGCACCGTGGGGCCCAACTAACCGGGCCAGGCTGGAGCCGCTCGGCCAGCACAGGGACTAGCACCGCGGAGCCTGACTCCCCGGGCCTGGCCGGAGCCGCTCGGCCGGCACCGGGACCAGCACCATGGGGCCTGACTCCCCAAGCCGGGCCAGAGCTGCTTGGCTGGCACTGGGACCGGTGCTGTGGGGCCCGACTCCCCGGGCCGGAGCCGCTCGGCCGGCACCGGTGCTGTGGGGCCCAAGCTGGGCCGGGTCAGAGCTGCTCGGCCAGGACCAGCCCAAGCCGGGCGTGCTTGGCCGGGACTGGGCTGGGGCGCTCGGCCGGGGCCAGAGGGAGCCGCTCAGGTGGAGCCAGACTGGGCTGCGTGCGCCGTCCCTCCCGCCTGGCTTACCTGCCTGCTGCTTGGTTCAGGCTTCCCGCAAACATTTGATTAGCGGAAAGCAGGGGAGGGGGAGGAGAAGGAGGGCGGAGCGTTCAGGGGAGAGGGGGAGGTGAGCTGGGGCCGGTTGGACAGCTGCCTGAGCCTTTGTTAAATTTAAAAGCTTTTTTAGAACTGGTTGTCCTGGAACAACTGGTTCTAAAAAGGCTTCTAAATTTAACAACTGGTTCTTGCGAACCGGCTGGAGCTCACCACTGCATGTAATACATTTTTAAAGGCATATCCTTCTCTATTCTTCTCAGTGGTCTTGAAGGCATGTACAAGAAATATTGAGTATTAGTTACTGTTAAAGGATCTGGGTGATAAAAGCACCTCCAAAAAATAAGCCCATTTACACGTGTAAAAGGAACTAAAAGTGTCTAGGTTGAAGGGCAGATGGGTATAGTTCACAAATAATAGAACTAATAAGATGTTTAAGCTCTTGAAAGCTGAGTTCTTGTCCATAAGGGAATACATAAAGGAGGCCATCATAATTGGTGCACTGAATCATGTTCCATGTATTGTTCATAAGACGTGGAGACAACTTTAAGTCCAGGATGCTTCAGGTTCAGAAATGGACCTAACTCATATGCATCTAGGCTAAAACCTCAGCCAGTGTAAATCAACGTAACACCATTGACTTCAATGAAGCTACATTGACTTACACTCGCTGAGGGTCTGGCCCATCATTCACCTTGGAGTCAGTGGGGTTGTACCATATTCATCAGGGCTACATTTGATTCCATGAGAGTTTCCCTACCGGGGACTGCAGTCTCCAATTCCCACACAACAACCTATTGATATTGATTTATATTCCTGGTGGGCAGAGAAAAAGGTGCAGGTGATATGATCTTTTGCAGACACTGTAAAGAGAATATGTACCCTACTGGATAACACTTTGGTTCCCCTGTTGAAAATCCATCTGTGGTTTCTCAACTTCCAATGGAAGCAAATAGCTTATGGTTACCACTGTATAATGTTAAAATAACAAGTCTACTTTATGAGCTTAACATTCAGAAAGTGCTTTATTTCAAACTTTCCTTGCTCTGTCTTTCTTTTGTCATCATAGAGCAACAGCAACAACAAAGATAGTTGCATTTATTTCTCTTTCCAAGCAGATGTTACATAAATCAATTAATTACACTCTTTTTATGCTTTCAACAATTACTTTGCACTCCACAAGAGAACTCTTTCTGTAAAACCCCAAACTACTCAGATTAGTAAATAACAATTAATGTTAATGAAGAAAGTTATGGAACAAATTAGAGTATTTTATTTCACTTATGGTCTCATAGGTAAAATTCTGTGTTCTCAGGCCCCAGTTCGCCAAAGCACTTAAGCATGTGTGTAACTTTAAACCACACGCTAAAGTGTTGAGTTGAATTGGGACTTCTAGGAAGAAATGTATGTGCATTAACTCCCAAGGAATTCAGCTTTGGGTTAATCATATAGACACCACTTACAATATGGTGCAGTAATAGTTTGGTAGTAATAGTTTGGTAGCAGTATGGTAATAGTATGGTGCAGTAATAGTTTGGTAGTTCCAGGCAAAATGAGGCATTTGTCCCTACAGAGGGGAAAATGCGTGGCATAAGCCCCATACTTCATAACCAATAGCAGCTCCTCTGCACAACCTGTGATGTGCATGGGGTAATAAGGCATGACTATCTGCATGGATAAAAAGTCTGGTTTGAATACTTGGGCTCTTCCTGTTCTGCAGGTCAGCTCCATTCCTGGAGCTGGGCCAAAGCTCCATTCCCAAATAAACTGCCTCCATGACTGAAGCCTTCAGAAGAACTGAAGAAGCCCAGAAGCTATGCAGTTGCTGAGGTAAGTCCTCCCTTTCTGTGCATTTTTAATACAGGGCCTACTACAGCAGTGGCTCTCAAACTTTTTTACTGGTGACCCCTGTCACACAGCAAGTCTCTGAGTGCACCCCCCCTTATAAATTAAAAATATTTTTAAAATATATTTAACACCATTATAAATGCTGGAGGCAATGCGGGATTTGGGGTGGAGGTTGACAGCTTGTGACTCCCATGTAATAAGCTGGCGACACCCTGAGGGGTCCCGACCCCCAGTTTGAGAACCCCTGTACTACAGGATTCCCATTTATAAATGGTGAACTTCATACTTAGCTCACACAACACCTGTTGATCTTTCTTCTGCTAAATTGTTTAGCGAACAATTTTTTTAAATTCTGAGAGTTGGTCTAATTTCAGTCCCATTGAAGTCATATCTGTTTAAGGTTTCCCACCAAGATCTTCCGATCGGATTATAAATTTATATCCTAACAAACTCTCTCCTATTCACAATCACCGTGAAGTGGTGCAAAAACTCAAGATATAAATACAATGCTCAATTTATGCTCTCCAATCCATACACAGATCTTATTGAGATCAATAGACAGCCCATAAACATGCATAAAAGGACAAAGTCCTAGGCTTTTTGGACAATAGTCCTAGGCTATATATCAGTATATGAACTACTGAAAAAATAGTTTTAATATTAATAAATTCTATTTACATCATTTACCATATTCAAGGGAAAGTGCTAAGAAAAACACATGAGAATGCATTAGTTATAAACTTAAATCCCCATATGAAACAAATGAATCATTATGATATTACTGGATTACATTCCTAAATTGCCTCCTTTCACACACATTTTCTACAGGCCCTATGGATCTTTCCTCTGTTGGTAAATACTAGTTCAGTTTTTATATTTACAGTTACATGCACCCACTTATTATGACTTTAATTCCTACCAATTAGTCACAATATTTTTATCTGATACCTTTTGCCTTCTTTTTTCATTCAGCTTTATTACCTTTTTGCACTACCCTCAGAATAGTCAGAAACATAATAAATTAAAAATAGACTTTCATATTTTGGATTGGAGCAGAAGACTTGAGATTTGACTCCCCATTTAATATGCAAGGTGTTAAATATTAATTTAACCATAAAAAGTATGTTCTACTTGGCTGAGAGAGAAAGTGCAGGACAATAATACTTTATTTTCTTCATTTGTGTTTAAATGTGGGAAATAATTATCTCTGTATATATGTTTAAACATGCACATTGTTTTGCGAACACTTACCCAGTGCAATGAGTCTATCAATGATCAAGGAAAACCAATAATGAAAAACAGGCCAATTCATAATGAAACTTTACTTGGGACTTTGTCATTTCGGTTTTGGTGACAGTAGGTTAATGCACTGCCTGTCCCCCCATGGAGACCTGATCTTAAATTCAAATTTAGATCACAAGTGAAAACATATTTGGTAATTTCACCCTAACTCCACATTTGTGTATATAATAAAACTGCCGAACAATATGACACAGCAGGAAGTTGCTGTTCAAGAGACGCCCAGGTTAAAGTTGAAGTACACTAGAAGAGCTGTGGGAAACCTTTCTGACCTGCATTATGCCCTGCTTGAGCCAATGTTATTTCAGATTAATTCCACAGAGTCATATATATTGCAACTGACATGAACCTCTTGAAGCTTTTATACAATTCCCTCATTTGCATAAGCATTAAATTCACTTGCGCATGGATGAAACAACAAATGTTGTATTGGCAGATATAATGATATTCAGAATCTTATTCATAACCAACATTTCTTTTTTTTTTTCCACAAAGTTTTTGTAGGAACTTGCTTAGCCAATACAAAGACAGAAAGAAAGTGCATCCAAGGTTTTTTATGATTACAATGATATATTTTCCATTTTTACATCTGCATGTGTTCTTATATGAATATTTTTCTCTTATGCGAAGGATTTGTCCTGCTGAGACCAAAAGTTCCTGGCTAACATTTTTTAGCTTTGATTGCTATTCATGTTTGAGTCTTTCAGATACTTGACACAAAAGTTCCAAATTATATCAAAGTCCCTTAGCTGTCATCTTGATCTGTAGACTGATTTTTTCCCCAAAGACATCAATTCCTTTACATCCCTTTATCTGGTCTTTAGATGTTGGAAGTATCTCAGTTTTCAATGCTTCTCTTTGCCATAGCTTTGAATTTTAATGAATAACTTTAGTAGTAATTAATGGGGCTTCTAAATCATTTATATGGAATGGGGTAGTCACACCAACATGCCAATCGGGTGGGGTAGTGGGCAGTTCTGGAGGATGGGCAAAGTTGGGAAAAGTCAGGACATTTCGGGGGGGAGTGGGGAAATGACTCAGTAGGCTTTTTGGTATCTCTCTTGTTTTTATCAAGTTTTCATTTTTGAACTTCTGTGTCACTAAAATATTTATGTGGGGATAACACATTCAGGATTGTTCAAGTAATGGATTACTATAGGGAGTTGCATGTAATCAGATTTATTTTTAGGGTAAAGGATGACTGTAAGGGATCATTTGAAAAATGTCATCTCAATGAGTAATCTGATTACTTTGTATGGCAAAAAGTAGCCGAGATTATGTTCCATTACGGAGGTGCATGCAGAGAAAAATTTGGCTCATTGTGGGATTTTTTTACTCTTGTTAGCTCTAGTTGAAGCTGAAGATATTAATCTATGTAGGAATTTATATTGTACTATATTAGGTCTCTCATTTGTCCCTTTCTGATATGTGTACAAGGAAAGGGAATGGAAACTTGGCCGTAACTCACCAGCTGAGAATTCTCATAACACGTCCCTGTCCTAAACAGGTGTACAGTCATCATAGTCAGTTCCTATGCCACCCCTGTCCTGGCTTGGTGTAGGGGGCATTCTGGGTATACAGGGTGTGGTTGGAGCGCTGATGCACTCAGAGAATCTCTGCCTGACAGACAGCCCATAGAGGACTATTACCATCTGACACACTTTGTGAAACCACTAAACTGCTATAATCTAGGCCAGGTCCAGGCACCATCCTAAGAATCAAGGGCTATAATCTGACTGAGGCTGAGCACAGCATAGAATCTGAAGCTGTGTATCTGAACACCATCCAGGAAACGCTTGCCCCCCCACAGGCGCCATGTTCATTGTAGTTTCAGTGCAAACAGCAAGCAGGCGCACACAATACTTTTTTCACAGCATAACACATGATGTAATTAGATTACAGTAAACTGGCAACCTTCCTCACGAGCCTGAGGAATTATTAGCCATGCCCAAATTAGTCCTTAGCCTTTGCCTTTAGGCTCCATTTAGTGTCCAAACAGCCAACAAACTCACAAAAGGAAAACAAAACTGCCAGCTGGGGCTTTCTACTCAGCCACAACTCACAGGTCTTCTCGCCATCACCACAGACTAATGCAGGAGTCCGTCCGTCCCTTCCTGCAGCTTCTTTCTGCAGTGTCCCCCTTTCCTGCAGTTGTTCATAAGAAATAACTGTCCCCTTCTCAGCTGCATATGATTAGTGAAGAGAACAGATTGGCCCAGGTGTTTGGCTCTTAAAGGGGCAGGCCGCCCTTTTACCGCTGTCCTCTGGGTAGTTTACCTATTGGTTCAATTACTATCAAGTGCCCACAGTGTATTCAAAGCAAATATACTGAGTCTGAAGTACAGATTACCCCACTTGTTAGTGCTTCAGATGCAGCTTCACAGCATGACCTTCTCTCTGCAGAGTTACAGTCTGGGCAGACGCCTGGGAGAGGGCCTGCCCTTTGAGTGGAAGGTTTTGAGCCTGATCCTGTTCTCAGTAACGTGGGTGAAACACCACTGTGTTCAGTGGAGTTACTCCCGAATCCTGCGTCTCAGTCAACCAGAGCAGGACCAGAGCCCCTTGGATTTGAATCACTCTTAGAAATTGCTCTGTTACTGGTGGTTCTGACTCACATTCACCAAAGATAGGACACGAAAGATAAAAAGGATTGATTCTGAGAGAATAGGAAGTCATTTCCATCCCTGTTGAAAGCAGTCAGTAGGGGGCTTTTTAATTTATTTGTTTAACAGTTCCATAGGAATAAATTAGCCAGCACTCCAGCTGTGCTCATCTGTCAGTGTCACACCTCCATTTCTTCTCGCCTCGCTCTTTAAATTTTCTCCCTTTTCCTGCACTCTTGCTCCTTAAATTGTAATGGGTGCTAAATATTTAATAAAAAGAAGCATAGTTATGCAGCCAAACCCATCTTTTTAATTATGTTTCATGTCTTCTGCGTCATTTACCAAAGGCAGGCTTATACAACTGTCCATGCTTGGCAAGAGGCAACAAAAGCCTTTTGTATTTTCCTTTATTGTGAACATTGATGTTCCACTGAATCCTAAATGGTAACAATAAACACATATATTTTTAATATCCAAGGAGGTTCTATTTTATTTAAGCAGAATATGCTTAAAATATTTAACATCCGCCATTCTTTGATGTAATACCGGATTGTTTCCTTCCAGGACATGTTGCTCCTGATATTATACCATATTTTAGTTTTGTTTCATAGGAAGCACATTCTGAAAAGACATGGATGCTTATTAAACCTATAAGTTTTAGAAGCATGATAAGATTGTAAAGTTATCATGTATTCAGGGCTGGTAGCACCAGCCACATCCTCAGCTGGAGTAAATCATTGTAGCCCCATTAAAATCAATGAAGCAAACCTCCCAGTGTTTGAAGTGGCTAAAGTAGGACATAGCATCACTCTAATTTAGCAAGTCTGCCCCTATGGAGATTGAGATGAAGGGGCAGACAGGCCCTATTTGATTGGCATCGCAACCCCATGTCCTAGGCTGCTATGCCAATCAAATTTGGCCCACCCGCTCCTCTGTAGTAAGAAAATGTTCTATTTCAACTGGGACAAAGGGTTTGGGGCATCACAGTGGGACAGCCTTTGAACCCCAGGACTGTTGGGAAGTCTGCTGAAGCCATGTCGACTTACACCAGCTGAGGATCGGGCCTACACTTTTAAGTGCACTTACACAAAATTCCAAAAGAGGTTCTAGCACTGAAGATTTCACGGAGTCCTGGGAAGTCTTGTATCTATGAGCCGCTTAGGGTTTTATCCTGCAAACTCTCACATATATGAGTAATGCCACTGAAGCAAACTATTATTATGATTATTGGATTTAGGCCAGAGGAGCTCATCATGTGAATAAGGTAGTTTAGGATTGTGCCCTTAAATCTTAGGAGTGCAAAATAGTTACAGTATAAAGTCCATGGAGGGAGCTTCTCTTGTTTTCCCTTCACCCTTCCAGAGAAATTTTATTTAGCAGGATATGATGGTTATTTCCCTGTGCATCATCTGGCTCTTCTTTTTTAATGAGTAAAAAATATCTGATCTCATTCACTGCAAAAGCAATATATAAGGAACATTGGTTTTTCCTCTTTTGTTGTTTTCCTGCCTTCTGCTTGTTCGTAGTGGCAGGCTAGATTTGTTTGGTTAATTGACTAAGGGCTTTGTTAGTCATGCATCTGGAATAACCACAAAGAAGAAGAAGAAACAAAAGTATTTTTATGGCTCCTCAGTGCAGCAAAAAGTTGCTAAGTGCTGAGGTTTTTGGAGATGATCAGCAAACCTCCTGTCATAGCCAGAGGGTTTGCTAAATCTCAGAAGCAGCCTTTTCTTCATAACTACTGCAGCAGCTTTAAAGAAAGAAATTGTATAGAAGTCTGAACATGTTGGTTGCATTCATGTAAGTTGACCTTCATCAATTCTGTGGTTTGTTTTATGCCAAACGTATCCCCCAAAACTATCTGATTCAGTATTTCTCTGCAATAATGTATAGCTCGTTTCTTCCACAGTGTTCATAATTAATGAGCCAACAGACTCTCCAGAGTTCCTGGGGCCTGATCCAAACCCCACTGAAGTTAATGTGAGGCTTTCGCAGATTTTAAAGGCAGAAGGGACCATTAACTCATCTAGGCTGACCTGTGTGACACAGGCCAGATAATTTCACCCATCACTCTGTATTGAGCCCAATAAATTTGTGTTTGACTAAAGTGTATCCTGCCATAGAAAGTCTCTCATAGAATACTATGACTATTCCACTCTTTCCTTTTCTTCTTTTTTATTAGTTACAACAAACCATGGATCAGATCCATGGGTGGTGGGTATCATAGACTGTGCCTCCCAAAATAGCCACATGTGGCCCTGCTGCTGGTCCGTCCCCAGCTGCTCCCCCACCCTGGCTTCCCGCTTTCCATCTGGAGTCCACTATGGGGTGGCCCCAGCTCAGGCTGCACCACCCGCCCTTCCAGTGCTCTGGGATTGGGGGGGGGAGCTAGGCTGGGATGGGGGCCTCTGGGCTCTGGTGGTGGGGTGGGGCCTTTGGGCTCCAGTGGGGTTTGTGGAAGGGGCGGGGGGCTAGTTTCCCTAGCCTGTGGTTCACACGGTGCCCATGGTCAGATCCTTGGGGGGGTGTAAATTGTCATATTTCAATTGACTTCAATGGCGCTACACCAATTTACACCAGCTGAGAATGTGGCACCTTGTGTATTCTGATAACTTGTCCTATGTATACTTTTTGCAATGGGGTATGGGGTACAGTCCAGCTCCTCCACTGGTATAAATAGCTCCATTGGCTCCATGGAACAACTCCAGTTTTCAGAAGCCTAGGCTCTGGGCCATCATATCTAGCGGAAGCGTAATGTTCCATTCATACTGAAGACTTACTTGTGAGATTGTTGGGGTTTGTTTGTTTTTTCATTGTTATTGTTGTCTGAAACACTGTAAAGCTTAAGAAAAGGAGCCTTAAATCTCTGTTGTACGCTGGTATTACAACACTGTAATCTCTGGATTTTTTTAAAAAAATCCACAATAAGCTGCACATCATTTTTACTGATGATAAGGATGACTGGATAGTTAGAAAGGAATAACATATGACAAGGCTAGACTTACAGTGAGATGTGTATTGTACTATACATTCTTTGGATAGATAGTAAGCCATGAGAGCGAAGGTTGATTGATCCCAATGACTAGGGCAGAATGTATATCACAAGAACTTTCAGTGCTAGAATGTTTTATTTAATTCATAAATTTCAGTGTTAGCCTATAAAAATTTTTTTTGGAAGCAACTATTTGTTTTTCATTAGGATGAGAGCATTGGGGCAAACTGGCCCTTTAGAATGGTCTTCAGGTCCTGCACTGTCCCAGGATGCCTTGCTGCTAGGGTCAGTGTAGTGGGGGACTGAAGTTCTATCTTAAAGAGTCAATTTGCAAGGAGGAATATGTTGTACAGATTCAATCTCCTTCTAGTTCGTGACACTGAAAAAACTGAGGTTTAAGAGTTACACTGACTAAGGTGAATTGCTAAAAGCTATTTGTAAACTGAATATCGCCACACCCCTTGGGGTACTGGAGAGTCTCCTACTGTTTTCTTTTGTTTCTGGTTCTGTAAACCATTTTGGTAAGCTGGATAGTATATAATAAGAGAAAGTGCTGGCTCCATTTTCAGTTGCTCTAGCCTCTGCATTTGAGAAACTTTGCCTCTTTGACAGGGACCAATGCATGTCAGACCTTTTGGTCCTGTGTCCATTGTTTGACAGCAGTCAACAACATGTCACTTATGAAATGAGCAAAGGTGGATTGGTTAATCCTGGGTGGTCTGTGCCGATGTGGCGGGGAGAGCAATCAAGCCATCTGTGACTCTCTGGTGTACCATTTTAGACTGCATTCAGTTTTAATGCCCGTTTGGAGGGATTAGGTAGGTAGATGTGGTGATACACGGTATTTTTGAAATCAGGACACCAGTCCCAAAGGAATATTCAGCTTCTCCAAGATAGACTCTTAAAGTGATTTTGTTTTCTTCATCATGAGTTAATGGCATTCATTAAAAATTGACCATTGTGGAAGGGCTCATTTATTAACAGAAAAGCCAACACAGAACATAAATAAAACTTTCAACCCAACATCTTAGTTGGGTGACCTGGTCATTCTTAATCCATTTATCCCCCCACTCAAGCCAATGTTTGCCTCTATCCAGGCTCTCCCTTAGGAGTTCTCTCAATTCTGGTCTCTGCCCTGGTGTCAGGCTTGATGTCTCTGTTGGAATAAAGTCCTTTTCTGGAGGTGTCCAGGGAGGTCCAACCACTGTGACTCTTCTCCAGGGACAGCCAGTGCCTGGGAGACCACCTGACTGAGACCAGGCTTTCTTGGATACCTGTCAACTGCAGCCCTCTGTCTAGGAGACTCCTCTCTCTAGGAGTACCTCTTACAGGTTCCCCATTCTGGTGGGTTCTCTGGAGAGCTCACCATCTAGGCTCCTGGCTCAGCTCTCTGGCTCAAGCCTCTCTTGGGAGCTCCTCTCCACAAAAGCTTCCTGTCTCCCTAGGGCATTCCCCACTAACTAAGCTTGGTTAACCTTTATTGGGTCCAGGCGCTTATTTACTAATCATCCACTTGGGGCAGCCAGTTACACCGAGGTGGAACCGTCATAAGGCAGTCATGGGCAAACTGATCCCTAATTCCCCATAAAGGGCAATTTCCCCATGACAGTGATGTTATTTTGCCTTCATCCTCCACAGCATGGGAAGCGGGTCACTTGCCAGGATCATCTGGGTTTATCTCACTTAATCAGTTCCTGCCATTGTTGGGGCTTCTGGCACCTCAGTCCCTCCTATGTTTTTCCTGTGGTATACACTAGATGAATCTCCTCTAGGCTGTAATACCTTAGTCTAATTCTGGTTGTTGGGGTTAGTATGGTGGTGGTTGTGTGCTGTTGGTGGCCTGTGAAAAACAGAAGGTCACATTAGAGGATTTGGCGGTTCCTTCTGGCCTTTATGGGTCTAAACAGAAGTATTTGCTGTGTATAAATTGACATATTTCTAAAGTCCTCACCGATTTTTGCTTGAAGTATTTATATGGAAACCCTAAGATTCTCCCACATATTCATGAATTTGAACCAGGGTAATGGATAGCAGGATTTGGTCCCACTGTAAGTACTAGTGACATTATAGTGTACTTTTAAGAACTCCCTCCAAGCTCATATATGCCTTTATTGTTTTCACTGGCTTTTTATATGGTATTTATGGCTAGGACTTGAGGTGGCATACAGTCTTTTTTAACATCAAATGTTTACAAACCCAGACTGACAGGGTATAGTATTCAGGAAATATTGCTTTTATGACCTGGAGTCAAGCTATCGCTCAGATATATAGATGGATGGGAGAAATACAACTCTAAGGACAAGTCTGCTGATCTGAAGAAAAATATTCTTCATAGATCCCTTAGTTAAGTCTCTCTCTTAATTCAATGCATCATGTGTTCTTTCTTACTTCTGCCTCTGACTTCCTTCTCATTTGCTTTCTCCTGCTTTGATTTTTTAATCTGGCTTCTCCATATTCATAAGGAAGATCAATATTATTGATCTTCCTAAAATTGGTACAATCCTTTAATCGTGAATAGAAAAAAATGTCTGATTTATGATCAGGGATTATCTATAAGCATCATAATTTGTGAAATGCAGTGTTGTTTGCAATGTTGTTGTAGCCATGTTGATCCCAGGATATCAGATAGGCAAGGTGTGGGTGGTAACATCTTTTACTGGACTACTTCTATTGGTGAAAGAGGCAAGGTTTTGAGCTACGGAGGGCTCTTTTTCAGGTCTGGGAAAGGCACCTGCTGTCACAACTAAATAGAAAGTGGAACAGTATAAGGAGTTAACACCATATTCTGAGACCATTCAAGGGGAAGTGGCCTGTTAACACTTTTCCAATCATAGGACAAAAAAGGGGGGATTAGTGGGTTACAGATTGTTGTAATAAACCATAAATCTTTATTAAAACCATGATTTTTAGTGTCTTGCAGAGTTAGACATTTAAGCTCCCAGGTCTGGGACATACACTTTAATACAATTAAAACCACCTTCATCAAACAAGGACACTCCACTAGAGAAGTAGATAATGTCATGGAATGGGCCACCCAAATACACTGAGAGAACCTGCTTCAGTACAGAAATACTCCCTACCCGCAACTCTGACTGCACACCTCTAGTTGTCAGCTCCTACCCTGTACTGGAACCCATATGAGATACTGTCAAACAGTTACAACCCATACTTGATGGGGACCACATCCTGAAAGACGTCTTTCCTGAATCCCTCCCCCCCCACAACCTCTCCAACCTCATCAGAAGGAAGATTCCCACAGACCAGGACACACCAACTCAAAGCAGCACCAGACCCTGCCAGAACAACACATTCAAAACCTGTATATGTATCTGCACTGCTGGCAATGATCAAAACCTCCCAGCACATACCTTTCAAGATCCATGGGTCCCATATATGCTTATCAGAACATATGTACCTCATCCAGTGCACTAAATGCCCCAATAACATGTATGTGGGAAAAACAAGACTGTCACTACAATTTTGAATGAACTCGCACAACAAATGATAGAAGACAAAAACACCTTGTCACCTGTGGTGAACACTTCTCAGAAAGCGATCACTCTATATCTGACCTCTCAGTCCTCATTCTCAAAGGAAACCTGCACAACACCTTCAAAAGATGAGCCTGGAAACTTAAATTCATAACTTTGCTAGATGCAAAAAATCATGGACTGAATAGAGACACTGGGTTTATGGCTTATCATAAAAATCTATAACCCATTTTAACCACTCCCCCACCCTATTTTTTTCCCTTGCCCCCACCATGATTGGACAGGCGTTAACAGACCACTTGAATGGTCCCTTAAAATATGTGTTAACTACTTATGCTAAATGGTTTGTTCCACCTTGTATTTAGCTGTGTCACTCTTGAGTCCATTTCCCAAACCTGAAGAAGAGCTCTGTGTAAGCTCAAAAGCTCGTCTCTTTCGCCACCAGAAGTTGGTCTAATAAAAGATATTACCTTACCCACTTTGTCTCTCTAATATCTGGGGCCAACACGCATACAACACCACTGAATACATTCAGTAGTGTCATTCCAGGTAAATCAGATCTACTTAAGTTCAGAAGACTTCTCATGCCCCCTACTAGAATTCATGATCATTGCTGTCATCTCTGTTCCTGATATTCTCTCTTTAATAAGCATTATTTTCAAATGTTGCCAGATACAGGTATTCTTTTATATTGGACAATTAAGCTTAGTCAATTGGACTACTCATGTGCCTAAATGCTTTGCTGGCTCAGGACCCTCGATAGCATAAATAAGGAAGGTAAAAAAGTGAGAAAGATACAAACACCTAAGCCCAAAATCAAAAGTATTCATACAGCCCTTGAAACAAAGACGAAACTGCAATAACAACACAGACTCTCTGGTTTATTCCAAATTCAACATCTCCCTTCAAGGGTTAGGGCCTGAGTCTGCAAACATTTATGCACAGGAGTTATTTACCAAATTATTGAACTCAATGTGAATATTCCTATTTGTCTTTGCATCTAGCAAAACCCTTTTCTAGCAAAATGCCAGGCAAAGGATTTAAATAATAAAAAATAAAATAAAACCATGGAACTAACATGATGTTTGCAAACCAGCATGCCACTTGTATGTTATGTCACTTTCCTTCCCCTTTGTGTTTTGTCTTTTTAGATGTAAACCCTTTGACACAGAAACTACCTCAGGGTATGTTTTCTACAATGCCTAGCACCATGGGGCCCCATTATCAGCTGGTCCCTAAACACTGTCATAATAAATATAATAATAATAATAACACTCTTGTTATTCAAGTTATTCCTATGTGTAAATATTTGCAGGATCAAGTTCTTTTTGGCCAATCTTCTTAAAAGAAAGCAAGATAAGACCTTTACAAAAAAAATTAACTCACCGTTGCTCCTTCCCCAAAATACTGACAATCAATATCTGATAAAGTATGGGTGCTGTGTCGGGGTACACCAGACTCTCTGAGGCCCCCTGCTGGAAGGCTCCTGGCCCTGCCACATCATGCCCCATAAAAGGACAGTGGAGAGGATCCTCTAAGCTGCCTAGCATGGCTGTGTGGGATACAGCCAATCAGGGCCCAGCAGGTTAGTATAAGAAGAGCTACAGGGCCAGTGTAAGTTCAGTTCCTTGCTGGAGCTGGAAGCTGAGGGAACTGCAGGACCTTGGACAGGGCAGGGCAGTGCTGCCAGAAATCAGGAAGAGAGAGAAGGATCCCTGAGTTGGTTGCTGGGACTCCATCAGGATAAAGCTCTGAGATAAGGGTGAGGACAATGTGAAGGATTGGCCCAGGGAATTAGAGCAGTGGCGTAACATAGATAAAGGGACACAGAATATGGCTGCTATCTACAAAGTCCCTAGGCTGGGGCCTGGAGTAGTGGGCAGACCTGGGTCTCCCCTCTGCCATTAGACACTGGGGAAAGTGATCCCGATGTTGAGGTGCCCTAGAGGGTGAACTGAACTGCAGTGGCGCAGCTGGAGAGCTGCAGCTGAAAAGGCCTAAAGAGAGTGAAGACATTGTTGCCAGGGAGGGAGCTCTGGGGCACTGCTCTATCCTGGAGGAGGGAGAACGTGAGGGAAACATTGCAGAGGACACTGAGAGAGCTCCTTGTTGAACTTGTACTCCAGAAGGGGTTTTGCTTGTCTTTTATCTCAAAGACAGACTGTGTGTGTCAGCTGGAGGGCTGAGTCACCAAAGACCCACCATGAACAGAGAGAGTGCAGGCGCATGCACTCGGCTAAGGGGGCGCTTGCGAGAAGTGAGTGTGCCCTGTTATAGGTGCAGTGTGTGGAGGACAGATGTGTCACTTAGATACTACTAATGGCACAGGTAGATTAGTTGAACTTGCCCTGTACAAGAAGACTGTGTATGATAACTTGTGGTAACTGAGGTCTTAGTATGTTTCATTTAAAGTGCTCAGGTTACACATACTGTTTCAAACTGTGCAAGATACTTTAAAATATTCGAATGCAGTATTCAGTATTGGAGTGCAACTGTGATATAATTAAAAATACTTGACTTTAAGTGCAGTTAGTTTCCCTTTTAAGCCTAATTTTCTGGCTTCACAACAGTTTGGCTAAGCCTTCATTTTTTAAAGTTAGAACTTCAAAGTGAGTTATTCGCTTCTGTAGTCTATTTCTATACAGTTCTTTCAAGCTTTTTCAGCAAGTCAGTGGTACGAGACCAGAAAATCATGTGTTAAGATGTATACAGTACCTTCATTCCAAGGTTCTTGAAGCTTTACAAGTATTTATGAAGCAAGCCTCAGGTAGCTAAGTCTTATCATTGTCATTTTACAAAGGGGGAAACCGATGAGCAAAGGGATTAAATGACTTGCCCAAGGTCACAGAGAAGTGTTTGCTGGAGCTAGGAGTATAGAACTCCTAGCTCCCAGTCCACTTAATGACACTTATTCATCAGGCAATGCAGCTTTTAATTATATGATCACCACAGTAACATCCTTGTTCTTAAATATTCCATCACAGATTGTTTGGGATAGGTTTTTTTTAAAATCGCTATCACAATCCACACTCACACTTTTTAACCACTGTAAATGCATAATTGTATACTATTACCATGCATGTCAGATAAATTGAGTCCCTGACGTCCCACACTGACAATGTTCACAACCTCAAGCCTTCAAAACCAATGAGTCTCACCCCAAACATTCATGAGGTCGGCTTAAAGTCCATGAGATTTCAAAAATAACAAATCTGGGTTCTTTTTATTTGCATTCAGGGCACATTTTCAAGCTTTTGCCCACAATCAAGAGGGCTTGAAATGTGCTTCTTTCAAAAAAAGGCTGAGATTCTCACCTAATTATGTGACTGCAGGAGCTGAGGTTTTAAGAACACCAAGTACAGAGCGTCTTGCATTGAAATGCGCAAGAAATGAGGCTAGGGCTCCTGCAGAGGGAATGCACCTGCTGCACAGTCCATTTGGACAGTGCGGCCTGCTCTTTCTAGCCAGTGTAGGAGGATGAAGGATGGCCGGGGTCCTGAACAGGGATTATGTCCTGACTGAGCCAGTCTGCTTGTGCACTTGTTCCCTCCTGCTTGCAAACCTGCCGGGGTCAGTTACACTTTAAACCCGGATATTTATTTGTATGCTTGTTTTACCTTTTGTGAGCCCAGTTCTGATGACACTCCCAGCAATTTTACATTGGTGTAACTCCACCAATTTTCCATGCCTGTCTTGCACCGGTGTGACATCAGAATGCCTCTCATAGGGTTCAGAGAGGTGTGTTTTATGAATAAAGATTAATTCCATATACTCCTACATACACATGTGAATGTATAAATTTGCAGACAAATATGCACACACAGTACAAACAAGGTTGGCTTTATAAAATTAAAAGAATAACAGATGCACCATTTAAAAACCTCCATAATAAAATGATTTTGAGTTGTTATGCTCGGTGTTTTCTATCTCTAAGGGCATGTCTGCACTCCAGTCTTAAATTGACCTATGTTCTTTGACTTATAGCCACCACTGTAATTATGGTGGTGGCTGATGTCCACACTACCCTCCTTCTGTCAGTGATGTGTGTCCTCACCAAGAGCGCTTCCACTGACTGAGGGGTGCTGAGAACCAAGGCTCTCAGCTCCACACAGCTTCCCACTGGGAGCCCCACTGCCCCCTGAGGCATCTCACCTCCCAGCCTATGGGGAGGGTAGAGAAGGGGAAAGCTCTGGGGCTTCTGGCCTCCGGCAGGGAGATCTGCACCCAGAGTCCAGTTGGCTGCAGTCGGGAGGCTGGAGTGACAGCCCAAGCCGGGAGCTTGGGTGGCACCCTGGGTTGGAGTGGAGACCCTGCAGCAGCCTGGCTGGGGAGCCAGAAGCCAGCTTTCCGGTGGAGTCATGAAATTGACAAGACAGCCAACAGATGATGTAAGGGATGCAGTGTCTAGAAAAACATTGCATCACCATAACTACACTGACATAAGCTCTTGTGGAGGTGGAGTTATGTTGTTGTAGTAGGGTACTTATACTGGCAGGAGCAAGTCTGTAGTGTGTACACTGGCATAGATAAAACAAGTTGACATAAGGCAGCTTAACTCTGTAGCGTAGGCCAAGTCTTAGTGTAAGAGTTTTCTTATTGTGTGATCTGGTTTCAAAGGGCTGTTATATAGCATGACCATGTATATGTGTTTCATCCTGCAGAGCACTAAAACATACACTTGTGCCTATCAAAGGCAGCCCCAGGTTGAAAGGGAGAGAGAACTGACAATTTCTAGTACAGCATTTAAATGTTTATTTTGTTGTTAAACTTTAGACTTTGCAGTTGCTTTCTTACTGGGCAGTGCCATTAAGTGTTGGTGCTTACCCCATTGGTGTCCATTGTTCTTGAGCTGCACAGAGAAAATTGCCTTCTTTTAGAAAGAGCTTGCTATCAGGCTGCTGTTCTGTTAAAAATGGATGTAGGTAAAGCTTTTGAGCCATCACTTTATGGTCTCCCTGGGTGCCAAGAGTACCATCAAACCTTTGAATGAGACACTCCAAAAATAAGAATAATCACCGTATACACACAATTGTATCTATCCTTTGAGGTAGTTTGCCTAGGACTCAGGGTGAAAACTTTTTTTTCCTTTGCTCAATTGATCATAAAGAACCTCAAGAAATATCAGTGCACATTTCCCATTGTCTCACAGGAATGTGTTTTGTTGTACATTGGAAGTGGAAATGGTCCCCAAACAAAATCTTGTTTCCACCCCTTCTCCCTGAACATTAGGGGTCTTTAAAATCCAAACCTAGGTCTGAATTTCATCAACTTTCTCTGAAATGGGGTCACACCTCTGGATATGAACAACCCCACATTGTGTAGGTATAATTGTGTCCATGCATGTGTGTTAGACTGCTGACCTATCTCCCCAGCCCTGGGAGGACCGACACCACACTAAGTTTGGATCAGGGCCTTTTCCTCCTTTTACTCAACACACACAACTCACAAAACCAAGCCATTCTGCTGACCAAAACAGGCTGCAGAGACCTTTTCCCTTGCATCATCCCCCTCCCCCATCAGAGTCTGCCATAGGAGCCCGATCACTTCCTGCAGCTCTCCTCTTCAGCTGCACTCTCTCAGCTTTTAACAGAATCACTTGTATGCTTCCCATCGGGGTCTGATAATCCACTTTCCTGGGCCAAAACACCTATTTTTAAAAGGCTCTGGCTCTACACAGGGCTGGCTGGCTTCTGCCCCCCAACCACCCTGTTACAGTGTGTTTCAAAATTTTTATTGCTGTTTCTTCCTTGCACACCCAAAAGTGCTATTAAGTTTAGCCAGCTTGGATGCAGTCCTAAGAGGTGTTAGAATCCAAGCAGCCATATGCTGGTTATAATATGTACAAAAAGTGCCTATTGTATGCTCTAGGTGTCCTTCACAGTCATTAAAAATTCAATGTGTTAGTCCAGCAGCTTACCCACTTCTGCAAAGCAAAAAACAATAAACAACTTAGCAGGGAAAAACCCTCTATTCCACTCTCCCTACAACACCATTTGGTATTTCTTATTTATATTTGTCAGCTACTGTCTCCTAGTTTCAGTATCGGTGAGATCAGAACTGCCACAATGTGCATTTCCTGCCCTTTTATCCTGACTTTGGCCTTTTTAAAAATCCTCTCATATCTGAGTGGTAATTACTTCAACCACCAGGATTTTTCCTCTCGTCAGGGGTAGTAGGAATTCTGCATCATTGTCTTTGAAAGCTGAGTCCACTTCAACTTTTTGTTTACTAGTTACACACTTCTCCACACATTCCCCTGGGTCTGGAAGTTCCTTGCCAGTTGAAACTCAGACTCTCATATTTTGAGAATAATTTGCTTCCTTAGTTGAACTCTCTGTTGCAATATTTTGTGTTAATCAGCAGTACAGCCTGCGTAAGTTTCGTCTCACCTTTGACATCTTGTAATGTCTCTTAATTCCTCTCTATTAAGTAGAATACACATTAGCTATAATGGCTGATGAATGTCAATGGCTTCTGGCTTTGGGTTTATTTCAGATTTGCACACAAGTTCCAGTGTTTTTTCTAACGCTTACCTGAGCATTGTAACACCACCATTTAACCAAGCCACATGCCCCTTCCTCTGGAACCTTCCTCCCACAATAGCACCCAACTTATGTTATCTGCTGGCTTTGTTCTGGGGAGTAGTCTTCCAGTCTGCTACCCTGTCTCAAGTGTGTTGTGGCATTAACCTCCTATGCATTTCCTCTTGCAGGGGTGGCCAACTTGTCTACCCACTGTCCCATATGTTTTTTTTTTCCTTTCCCCAAATGCAGCCTCTCCTCTGGCTTCTTCACAAAATGGCTCTGTGAGCCCACCTCCCACAAATCCTTTACTTTATATTTTTTAGGCAACTCTTTTGTGCTTTCCCCAGTTCTGCTGGATAATTCTTGGTGACCTGGTTTTCAATTTTTCCATAGTTGTCATGGATAGTACAATACCTATCTGTCCTCAGTTATCATGTTTTCCCCAAATGTGCCGATATGTTCCTACAACTATACTTTTTGTCTCCTCAGCAAAATTTTCAAAATATCCACGGATTTAATAGCACTTAACATTTACATGACACTAGACATTTTCATAGCTCTTTACAAAAACCACTCATTAAAATTTATGGAATTGCTAGAAGATAAGTGACTAAGTATTACTATTATGACATGCATCCGACAAAGTGGGTATTCACCCACGAAAACTCATGCTCCAAAACGTCTGTTAGTCTATAAGGTGCCACAGGACTCTTTGCTGCTTTTACAGATCCAGACTAACACGGCTACCCCTCTGATACTTAAGTATTATCAACATTTTAGAGATGGGAAAATTGGAGAAATGAAATTTACCCAAGATCACTCAGTGGCAGAGCCTGGATTTGACCTGTGGCTCTCCTGAGGCTGTCCTTTGCTCTAACCCTGCTAGATTCTACTGCTTGTCATGACTGGGATGGAAAGCTGCATGACTCCTATTTATATCCATCTTAATGTCAATGGGCTATAAATGGCAAAATGGTGGGAAAAGTCAGGTTTGGCCCCTTAAATGCTAAATAAAAAAAAAGTGTTTCCATAAACTGGGAACTGTACAATACAAAAGCAGGTACCAAGGGGCAGCTGTTCCCATTCTCATTTTGCCATTTAATAGATGACTGTACAGTATGTACAAGGAGAAATACTATAACAGTCTGGATGACTATCTATAGAACAAAGAAATTGCACCACTAGAAATAAGTTAAATTGATGCCCACAGTGGTGTGTCTTGTCTCTAAAATTCCACATTAGTCTACCTGTCTCCTTTGAATGTGGAACCTGTTTTAATAATTGTCAGTGCATCGGAATGAGTCCTTACTCTTAATATCAGTATTTCATTTCTATCTATGGAATTCAGAAACATAATATATTATATGCTCTATGATCGTTTAAGGACAACACAATGGACAACACTGCTATGGCAGGGTGATTCAGAAAGAATGTGTTTTTTAACTCCGGAATGTCTTTAAAACAGCCCTGGGATCTATGAATAATAAAAACAAAATAGCAGATTTGGCACCAAATTTCAGTTAGGACAAGAAAATAGTGCTTGCAGACATACAGTTATCTGCAAAGTGATCAGGGCCGGCTCCAGACCCCAGCGTGCCAAGCGCGCGCTTGGGGCGGCGTCCCAGCGGGAGGGCGGCAGTCGGAAGGTCCGCTGGGACCGCGGCTCCGTTGGAGCATCCGCAGGTGCACCTGCAGGAGGTCCACCGAAGCCGTGGGGCCAGCGGACCCTCCACAGGCATGTCTGCGGGAGGTCCACCGGAGCCGCGGGACCGGCGACCGCTAGAGCGCCCCCCACGGCGCGCCCCCATGCTTGGGGCGGCGGAAATCCTAGAGCCGCCCCTGAAAGTGATAAAGGGATAATTGAAACTTCAAGTATTCGTGTTGAGAAATTCCCTGTTTATTAATGCTTATATTGCTGCTAAAGCTTTATGAAATTAAAAGGTATGAGAGGCTGCTCATTTTTTCCTGTGATAATTACAGTTGGTTCCTACAGTAGAAGGGACACATCTGGTGCTGACATTTAGATTTCTTTGGACTAAGTGCAGTAAACATCAGCTGAATATCTGAGCCACTCTTGGTTCAGAGAGGTATATGCTGCATTTGCAAAATGGTTGGTTTTAAGGCACTTAAGTCTTTTCCATATTTTTCCATTACTGCTATGATCCTCAAGAAAAGCATAAAATCCATGAAAAATACAGTGCAAGGAAATAAGGTAATAGTAGTGAGATGTTTCAATTTCTGTTAAATTAACCCTGGAATGTGGGAAATAGCTATTTCCATTAGGCACCTCAGGGCTAAGCTTAGGGTGTTCTGCCACAGATGTGAGAAGTCTAGTAAAAAAAAGACATCTTGCTTTGAAAAATACATCAGGAAATAGGATAAAGCCCCGGCCATGTGAAAAATGAAATAATTGGAAGCAAATACTCTTGGGATGGCCTAGTTTACCTCTGTCACTACAACTGTAGTGAAGGTATAACTGGCGGCATTACAGAGTTATTTAGGCTCAGACAGCCGGAGCTTAGTAGTTGATGCTTGTCTGGGGACAAAACCTAAATTAGGGTAATAAGGGGCTTTGGTCAAGATGGGTTCTAGGGCACTGTATATATGAGTGTGTGTGTGTGTGCACACACACAGAAAAAGACTTTGTTTCTTCCCCGCCCCCCCCCCTCCAAGGTTTTGATTCAAGACCCTAACCTCAGTCTACTGAAAATGATTTTTCTCTATATGCCAGAGTCAGCCTAACAACATGACATTGATGGATTTGGGGGGCAACTTGTTTTTGGGGTGGGGTTTAAGCCACAAAAGCAGTGTTCAAAATTCAACAGTTGCAAACTCATTTTCACAACATAAGATGCTACATATGTTGAGGACCCAGCCTGCACTGATCAGCAGCCAGCACATCTCCCAGTGCACCAAAAATCCTTGATTGGCATATAAGCAGTGTATTTGCTTGCTATATGTGCAAGAACAGCATAGTAGTTACGCTAGAGAGAATAGTTGGTGACTGGGTGGCCAATTCCTAGTGATTCAGTCAAATACTTTCAAGTGAACATTTCCATGATGTGTATCTCAGCTGCAGTCTTCTGCCTTTTGAAGAGAAGCATATTTCCAAATATTGGTGGTATGAGAAATAAATGTCCCATTCAAACATTAAATTCCAAGTTGGAAATGGACAGTGATTTGATCTTTTACCCTAAGATTAATTTCAATGGCCTGTGACTCTTAAGGGACATTGTCCATACTATTAGCAAGTTCTGCTACAGATTTTCAGTCTATCCATCATTGTCTTCAAGAGGAGATAACTTAGCTGTCAAGATTCATAACCAATATACAGCCCTAAAACTGAGCCCCACTTGCTGTTTTCTGGTAAATATTTCCAGCTTAATTGAAAATGCCCTCTGGATATGTGTTGCAAGAAGAGTATCTTAAATGCTCAATGGCCAGTTATAGCCAAGACAGGCCAACACCTTCTTAAAACCAAAGATTGAAATAATGGTTCTCAGAGGTGGTCTCTTCTCATTAAAACTGCTCAGAAAAGGTTGCCAAAAACATGACCAATACCAAAAATCAAAATTGTGAAATATTAGAGTGATTTTTTTAAAAATTTTCATTCTGATCAGCTCTAGTTTCTCACTAAGTGACATTTACCTAAGTGCCCACTATTCAAGAAGTGGGCAATATGATGAAAAGGGAATTTCTGTGCTTGGTTTTAGTGATAACTCTTGATTCTTTGACACCCTGTAGATAAAGAGTTGTTGGGAATAATAGAAGGAGGCAGAGACAAGAAGCCAGAACCATACCCCTGGCTTGAGACACTCCATAATTTTAC
The DNA here is from genome assembly GCF_016161935.1 of Mauremys reevesii. Classification (NCBI taxonomy): domain Eukaryota; kingdom Metazoa; phylum Chordata; order Testudines; family Geoemydidae; genus Mauremys; species Mauremys reevesii. Next base: position 62,550,258 of record NC_052633.1, on the reverse strand, counting down.
AGTTTGGATCAGCATCTGGATTTTCCCAAATGTCAGGATGTTCAAACGCGTGCTCATACTGGCACACTCGTATCTAGATTGGAGATTCAGCTCTAGGATTTTGCTTAGCATGGCTGTTTTGGATATTAAATTTAGCAACTCTCTCCTGCACTTACTCAAGAGAAACTTCCATTGAATCTATGGAGGCTTTGCTTGAATAAGTGCTATGGGGTCAGGCCCATAGTACAGCATCATTAGATGAGAGGGAACCAAGGGGTAGAATTTAATTTCAGATAACATTTCAGGAAATCATACCATTTTTTCATTTGGTCTGCTTTTATTTTTTGTCTACATTTCACCTGTTTATAGTTTTGAGTACATCAAATATGAAATGTATACAAGCTGTTTGACTTTCATATGGCCAATAATACCAGTTATACAATGGACAAGCAAACAAAACTTTACTGGAATCCATAATATCCAAACTTCAGCTCACATCTAATTTTGATGGCCATTGCACATCATCTAGAGCCTGATTCCATGCTTATGGGAAACAATTGGAGCACTTGCATTGATTTCAATGGGCATGGTCCGGGTGCCTATTCTCTCCTATTAGGATGAATACACTTATTTGTGCAGGTGCACTGCTGGGAATTTTCCCTGACTCTACGATACCTGTGCCAAGATCGGTTCTAAGCTTTGCCCCAGCTCACTCTTGGAATTTTAGCACTATCCTCAGTTTGCTACTGCTTCTGTCCATAACACTTTCTATTATTCCAGATAGTCAACATTACAAAGCAGGGTTGAAGGTTATTCTTAAACCATGGATCAAGTTAGTTACAGTAGCTAGGTTGTAACTGGAGGGCTCTTTCATGTTGAAGATTCTTACCACTCTCAGATCTACTACATAAAACAGCAGTTCACTTTGCTGCTAACATAATCCTTTAAATCTCTTGTCTTTATCCTGGTACCACTAAAGACACCATAATGTATAGGCAGAGTTAAGATAGGATATTTGTGAGGAATTTCACTTCATTTCGGGCGAGTTTTGTACATTTTTTCCACACTGATTAGTACTTATGTGACCAAGTTTCACTTACCTTAATGGGACTACTCATTTGAGACAGTACCACCCCATATAAGTAAGGTGTGCTTATCAGACTATATTTTGACTTGTGATTTAGAAGCTTGTTAAGGTTTGGCATAATTTTACATTTGGACTCCCAATGCCCTCAAAACAGTGGGTTTTTACATTCTTTTGCAGTGTTCCTAATGACCTGTTAATGAAATGAGTTACTGTATTTATGTAAATTAATAGGTTGCTGAACCTAGAATTAGTCTGCTGCCTCAGACTAGTAACTCTGTGCTTTATCTGTCCATAGACATAGATACACGTATTGCTCGCTCACACACTATATACACACACACATATATATAGTGAAAAAGTTCCTCCTCTACCTTGGTGGGTCCTGCTCTTATTGGCAGATTTGCTCACCTCAGTGACCTTCCCCACAGTCTAGGTCAACTCCTCCTGTGTCTGATCAGGAGTTGGGAGGTTTGGGGGGAACCGGGGCCCGCCCTCTACTCCGGGTTCCAGCCCAGGGCCCTGTGGATTGCAGCTGTCTATAGTGCCTCCTGTAACAGCTGCATGACAGCTACAACTCCCTGGGCTACTTCCCCATGGCCTCCTCCAAACACCTACTTTATCCTCACCACAGGACCTTCCTCCTGGTGTCTGATAATGCTTGTCCTTAGTCCTCCAGCAGCTCTCACTCCCAGCTCCTCACACACACTTCCTCTCCTCTGGCTCCCCCCTGCCTGACTGCAGTGAGCTCTTTTTTAAACCCAGGTGCCTTGATTAGCCTGCCTTGATTGGCTGCAGGTGTTCTAATCAGCCTGTCTGCCTTAATTGGTTCTAGCAGGTTCCTGATTACTCTAGTGCAGCCCCTGCTCTGGTCACTCAGGGAACAGAAAACTACTCACCCAGTGACCAGTATATTTGACTCCTCGTTGCAGCCCCTGTTCCGGCTCTCTGATCTCTCCTATTGTTTTTTTGGTTGCACTTTCTCGAGGTTGGCCGATGGGGATTTCTGCGACTGGGGGGCCCTTCCTCCTCCTCCTCCGTCCGTTCACGGCGTTCGTTCGGCGGCGGCCGGTGGCAGACCTCACTCCCGCCTGTTTTTTTTTTTTTTTTTTTTTTTTTTGTCCCACCCCTGTCCCGGAGACCAGACTCCTCTACCCCACTGGTTTGGGTCTGTCACAATATATATAGATATATGCATACATTATGTATATCGCTATATATATAAAATATATGTAGCAATATAGATATGATTTGCCATACAAAATGTGTTATACTGTGTGACTTTGAATGATGTTAATATATGGAACATAAGATTTTTCCATACCAAATCATAATAGAAGATGTAATAAATCTGTGACCTTTCCTGTACTTCAGTTTTTCTATAGATAGGATATAATCCACAGCTAGGCAAATATCGGATTTTCTGGTTCGCTTGCAATTCTGAAGAACAAAGAGTTTCATTTTGGGTTGAACAGAAAATGAAATATTTCAGGATTCCTGTTGAATTGAAAAGTGTAAAAAGAAAGCGTTGGGTTGACACAACATTTTGTTTAATTCCAACTTGTAATTTTTCATTTTGATTTCAGTCATTTTGACAAAAGCAAAGAACTAGATTCACAACAAGGCAGACTGGGTGAGGGAGGTAAAAGTTTCCCCGTGATTGCGTTTAGTGTAGTGCTTAAGGAACTCACCTGAGGTGTTGGGGACCACAGTTAAATTCTCCCTTCTGCCTGGTGTGGCAAACAGGTCTTTGGAGCTGTGCTCCAGCTCCACTCCAGCTCCAGACAAAAGCAAAAGCTCCACTGCTCCAAAGCCCTGGTGGCAAAGGGATTTAAACCCGGGTTTCCTACATTACAGAAGGGTGTCTTAGCCACTGGACTATGGGACATTTTCATATTGGTCTTTCTCATTCTCCTCTGCTGAAGCTGTTCCATTTTTCAAACTTATTAGATAGTCATTGGAGCAGAGACTTGAACATGGGTAAGTGCCCTAACCAGCAAGCTATAGAGTCATCCTCATTCTTTCCCTACACCAGTGACTATTCTTATCTGTGTGGGCATGTACCGGAAGGGGTTAATGGGAGCTTGTGGGCTCAATCAACCTCGGTGTATACCTGCAATATGCATCAAGCCTGAAAGGAGGTGTTAAATGGGCTGACCCTGGCTCAGGTGGGAGCTGACCAGGGAGGAGAGCAGATTGGTGGCTCCCAGTGAGAGGAGCCTGCCTGGAGTCAGGGAACTGAGTTGGTCTGCTGCTGGACAGAACCTCCCTGAACAAAGGTAGGCAGACCTGCAACAGGAAGCCCAGTGCAGTATGAAAAAGAAAAGTGGGAGGTATTTAATCTGTCCATGATTCTTTGTGCTGGTGGAAGGGCCTGGAGGGAACAGGGAGATTCCTGCCCTGGTAGGTGAGTGGAGAAAACTCTCTTGCAGCAGAACCATCTGGGTTGCAGAAAGTGCTTAGAAGCTCTGCAGTGAGTCTGTGGAAGAGACTTCAATACCCTGTTCTACCCTCTCTACATCCCTAAAGACCTGTTACATTTGGTTGTGGAATGGGACAGCAAGCTTTTTTAGAGATTAAAACATACTGTCCCTAGTTCACAAGTGTGTTAACCTTTGGCTCACCATAGGGAATTATTGATAGAAATGTTTTAAAAAAAAAAAAAAAGACGGGGGTGGGGGATGGGGAAATTCATACCATCAAACCCAGGTTTGCTTCATAGATGTATTTTGTTTTCCTTTCACTTGTGTGCTGGAAATGAAATGACACTAAGACAGAATCATCTGCCTGTATTTGATGATGCGTAGATATGCAGCTGCTGAGGAATACCGAATAAGTTTAACAGTTTATTCTGAAAATTAGGAACCATTCATTATTTCAATCATCTCCACTTTGTGAGGAAGTATATTCCATGACTTTGTCATGGAGTGCAGCTATGGGATTAAGAGATCACGTGAGATGAATTCAAGATTTTTTTTTTCCAGTTCTGCCTGGTAATTCTTGTTTGACCATCTTTGAGCCTTGTCACCTTCTATATATCCTTCCCTGATAATCATAAGTGTCTGAAGACAATAACAGTGAATGAGTGATAAGATGCTCTTATTATATCTTGTCACTACTTTATCTTAGCCACAAGGACACACATTTATATGTTTGTAACATCTCATCTCCAGACAATTTGACCTATTCATATTCCATCACAGTATCTGTGATTTGAACTTGTGCTATTAATCATTTTACTCAGCTAGAATCTGCTATGATTTGTTCTTCTTGATATATAATGAGATCTATATTTATTATTCATGAGTCAATTCTCTTTTCTCTTGACTTACATTTAGTCCAATATTTTGCCATGTCTCTTTTCCCCCACTTTATTTAATCCCTTCCCTAATATCAGGAGCTGGGATTGATGCTTTATTCTTCGTGTGTGTGCCATACAAGTTGTGTTACAATAGAATAAATTTTATTTTTTGTATTCAATCATGACAAAACCCATTTTAGGGCTGACACTTTTGTAACCATAATCATAATAGAATATTTATTCTCGGTATTTAAGTAGCCATATAGTATATTTTCCTGGTCTTACAGGTTTTGACACAAAGCCTCTTAGAATCTTTCACTTGACTACAACAGGCTCATAATTTCCCACCCCCCCCTCAAAATAGGGGCCAAGGATTGGTCTTCTATAGGTGAATATGTATCCCATAATATTACATAAGGACTATAAATAAATGGGTCTTGATCTAAGCCTTGTTGAAGTCTTCCATTGACTCCAGCGGGTTTTGGATTAGGCCCATGGTGGGAGGAATTATCATGTCTCAGACCCTTTTGTGACTTCCCTTAGCAGTCGCAACATTGAAGGCCATTTGTTTTTCCCATAGTGGATCGTGCACATAAGGCAATCTTTGAGGCTAGCTAGGGTTTAGATTTGAAGTTCTGCACCCTTTATTATAATCTGACTCTGAATCTACTAGAATTTCTCAATTAAAATGTAAGGTAGAGACACTAGAAAATAGTGCAGATGCATAAACAAGTGGCTGAGTTAGAAACATCAGAAATAGTATAAAACTCTAACTAGAGTTTTTTATGTATCAGAGGGGTAGCCGTGTTAGTCTGGATCTGTAAAAGCAGCAAAGAATCCTGTGGCACCTTATAGACTAACAGACGTTTTGCAGCATGAGCTTTCATGGGTGAATACCCACTTCCTCGGATGCAAGTAGTGGAAATTTCCAGGGGCAGGTATATATAAGCAAGCAAGAAGCAAGCTAGAGATAACAAGGTTAGTTCAATCAGGGAGGATGAGGCCCTGTTCTATCAGTTGAGGTGTGAAAACCAAGGGAGGAGAAACTGGTTCTGTAGTTGGCAAGCCATTCACAGTCTTTGTTTAATCCTGAGTTGATGGTGTCAAATTTGCAGATGAACCGGAGCTCAGCAGTTTCTCTTTGAAGTCTGGTCCTGAAGTTTTTTTGCTGCAGAATGGCCACCTTAAGATCTGCTATTGTGTGGCCAGGGAGGTTGAAGTGTTCTCCTACAGGTTTTTGTATATTGCCATTCCTGATATCTGATTTGTGTCCATTTATCCTTTTCCTTAGAGACTGTCCAGTTTGGCCGATGTACATAGCAGAGGGGCATTGCTGGCATATGATGGCGTATATTACATTGGTGGACGTGCAGGTGAATGAACTGGTGATGGTTTTTTTTGTAAAGGATAATTCTTTCTTTAATGAAAGATCGAAATTCTTGAAAATGCTGTAAAAGTGATTGATATCTGTACATCAGGCTTCTCTTAAGGCACAAAGGGGATTTTTTTTTAATTTACTGTAAATTTTAAAATTCTTTTTGAGTGCTGAAATTAAAAGGAATTAAGTGGTATATCGGTTTTGTGCTGGGCCTCTGCATAAAGTGAAATTCTGCATAAAGTGAATTTCTCCCTATAACAACTTGATCTTACACCATTAAAGTCAAGAGGAGTTTTAACATTGATGGCAATGGGAGGAGAAATTTGTGGCCTTCATATAGCAAGATATATAAGAACACGCCTTACTTTAAGTATGCAAATAGTTCTATTGATGTCAATGGGACACATCCCTAAATTGGAGATGTGCTTGAGTACTTTGCTGAATCAGGACCAATGTGCATAAATAGGAATATAGGTGCATGAAGATCCTTTAAACACTGAGGAAATTTTCAGAATTACAATTTAAATCCATACAACTCTACCGTGTAAATGTGTAAAACACCCATTCCAAGATGAGTTGAGATGATTGCTAAACTTCTACTTTTAATACCTTTTGGTTTACAGAAAATGTGTAGTTTCAAAGCTTGGTCCCAATAATGTAGATGTAGCTTTTATGGGTATTGTTCTGTTCACAGCATACAAAGAGATAATAGATAAACTTTAAATACTCCTTCTGGAAGGTTGCAATATAATACTACTTTTATTTTTAGAGTCCAGAAAAACACAAAGTAACCAAAATCAAAATGAAAGCAGGCTGCTCCATGAAGCAGAGATGCACAGCTCACCCCACCTTGTTCTTCTAGGCTGTCTTTTTCCAGACTGAATGCTGCTAGGCTCAGATCACATACTTCACTACAGAGTCCCCCCAGCCTGCAAGCAGGACCAAGAAACCCCCCTGCCCTTAAAGTGACAGCTTGCAATTCCAACACAATCTTCAATACACCGCCGCTATGAGTATTTAGAAATAAAATTTCTTATTCGTTATTATATCATCTGTCATTTTATGAGATGATATCAGAGAATTATGGGCTCAATGAAAATTAGGAAGGGTGAAATCCTGGTCCTGTTAAAGTCATGGCAGAACACCTATTGCCTTTAATCTGCCTAAGTTTTCTCCTTAAATGTTTAGTTAACCTCTATTCCAACCCAATCTCTAATTACATTTATTCTAAACTTTATTTATGTTCTGTGAGACCCAGATGAGAAGGCCAAAATAAATCTCTACTTATTCAAGTATTGTTTTTATCACATGTATATCTTGCTCTGGTTCCTTTTTTTTTCTGCAGTTTTGACACAACACATTTTCTATCGTATGCTACAGGGATAGTTTTTTATTTCCTCCTAGTTTTTTTTTCTTTTTTCCTCAAGCAGATGTCAGATTATTAATGATAAATGAGGTTATTTTATTATAGGAAAATAGAACTGCCTTACTGGAAAAGACCAATGTTCCATCTAATCTCCAAAAGCAGCCACTGATGTGCATGTCCAGTGAATGTGGAAAACCACAATAGTGCATCTAACTTGTGCAATGCTATATTATGGACCATATTTCTTCCAGATAAGGCATGCCATGATGCACTGGTGAACCCTTGCTAGTTTATCCAAACACATGGTGTCTGAATAAGAGCAACATCTGCCGTTGAAACCTTTAATTCTTTTAAATTAAAGTTTGTAAACTATTTGTCTCAAAACCTTGTGGTAGTGAATTCCACTGTCTGGTTATAAGCTGTATGACATGTTTCCTTTTATCAATTTTAAGTTTGTTGCCTTTTAATTAAGTGTGCTCTTGCTCTTGTAACAGTGATAAAAATGAACCAGACTGCCCTCATTTCAGATATTCATTGTGCCTGTTATGTCTCCTTATTCTTCCTTCCAAAATAATCCGAGGCACGGATGTTGAAATCAGTTCTAGTGAAGAACTCTGAACCTGTGAAGAGTCCCACTGAATACTCTTTTAAATGGTTTCTCATAAGACAGCATTTCCATCCCTCCAGTCTTGCTGTCCTTCTCTGTAGCTTTTATAATTTCCTTACGTGCAATGAGCTGATTGAAGTTGCATCTATTTTAATACATTAAACAGCCTGACAGTATTTTTGAATTCTTTATTTTCTTTGCAATAACACTCTTTTTGCTGCCATTCTGCATTAAGCAGGTACCTTTATTGCTTAGCCCACAATGGTGCCTAGGTCTTTTCTGTCAGAACTAATTCAGAAACTAGCATTGTGTATGAGCAGGTTAAGTTATTCCTTTCAGTGGGCCTGATCCAAAGTCCATTTAAGTCGGTGGAAAGAGTTCTACTGAGGTTAATAAGATTTGTATCAGGTCCGCTGTGCTTCATGTTGCCTTTATCCACATCGGCATTTAAGATGCTAGCAGATTGCTCACACCCCTAATTGTGTTAGGCATGAATCCTTACAAAACTCTCATGGTCCTTCCTAGACTTCTGTAACCAAAAGTGTATTGTGCAAATATCAGCTAAACCCAAGGTTGCGAGTTCAATCCTTGAGGGGGCCATTTAGGGATCTGGGGCAAAAATCTGTCAGGGATGGTACTTGGTCTTGCTGTGAAGGCAGGGAACTGGACTCAACACCCTTTCAAGGTCCCTTCCAGCTCTGAGATAGGTATATCTCCATGAATTCAGGTGTATTCTTGGTGTGCACTTTACCTTTCCATTTAGGACTGACATATTCATATCTCCCGTGAGCCAAAAAGTTCAGCTCCTCTGCATGATACTGGGAACAGGTTGTGTGATGCTTGAGTTGAAACAGGCTATACCTATGTTCTTCAGTACTTCTATCAGAAAGACAGATCTGACAGCTTCCTTTCCTTTGTTGTTTGTTCATTTAATAGAAAATACTAAGAAATAACAGGAAAAATTACTGCATATGTTGTGTATGTTCTGGTTTTACATGGGTCAATACTAAATATAATGGGTATTTTTAAAGGTTGTAATTTGCAGCCTTTGTATGCATTTTGTCCAAATCTACAGCAGATGACTATCTGCCTTACCTAACCAAACATGGAAAGCTTAAGCTAAAACCCATAAATACCATAACATTAACAAAAAGATAAATTGATCATCCCCAGCGTATCTCAGTTATTGCATAAACAAAGGTTGCAAAGTCAAGCACTGGAAAGTTTGGAAGTGTCAAAATTATGGTTGCCTGTGCAACTCTAATTTGGCTCCCATGTGCAGATGCGTAATGATAGTCTTGAATGTAATCTTTCCATGATCACATACTGCTTTATCTATGGTACCCCTCCTTCATTAGTGTGCAGGATGAATACTTCTCACTGAATGGGGAGCTATTTTGTCTCATTATTCAATATGTGACCCTATGCCTTATTTACTGCATATCCAAACCATGCAGTGAATAGAAAATTTATTTCCTCATGGCTCTTTCTGTGGTGCTTATCAATGTAGTACCTGAGTGCTTCTCAAATATTAATGAATTTATCTTCAAAATACACCTGAGAGGTGACACAAAGTAATATCATAATCTCCTTTTTACCTCTGGGAATCTGAGGCACAGAAAGGGTCCACTAATTTTGGATGCCCGATTTGAAATGCTTAGGGCCTGATTTTTCAGAATACTTAGTATTTTTTGTAGCCCGGTAGATGTTCAAAGTACAGATTATATTGACTATCTACCTTAGATACTTATATGCCTACCCCCATTACCATGGTAATTGAGCACCTTGCAGTCTTTAATGTATTTAGCATCACTACTCCCCTGTCATCTTCATTCTACAGATGGATAACTGAGTCAGAGAGATTGAGTGACTTGCCAAGGTCACATTGGAAGTTTGTGGAGGAGCAAGGAATTTAACATCTATCTCCCAAGTCCCATGCCACCACTCTGACCATGGGATCGTCTTTCCTGGCTTCAGCTGCAGTTCTGAATGCTTAGCACTACTGCAAATCAGGGCCCAGGAGTTGGGTAGCTAGCAAATGAGGAACAGTGGTTTCATGTGAAAATTTTAATTTGTGGTGTTTGTCCATCATTATATAGGAACTTTGCGGGAGAGGCAGGGTCAGAATCCAATTCTCCAAGGTGACATCCCCTGCTTTAACCATAAAGATCTTCCTTTCTCCTTTCCCTCACTATTCAACTTCCAGCTTCTGCTAAGTATCATACATCTCATTTTACACTCATGTAAATGGCAGCCCTGAAATTCAGCCTGAATGTCACGCATCTGGGTAGAAGCTGCAGTTCTGCTGGAAACTTCTAGAGGCCGCTGCATCCCATCTGGCTACTTCACCTGCTGAATCTAAGCATGTAAGCAGCCAGCAACAGCAGGAATGACTAAAGATGGGGAGGTGGAGGCAGAAGTGTGTGGTAGCAGCAGGTTGCAGGGAAGGAAGGTAAAGGGTATGGTGTATTGGAGACTTTGTTGGATATGCAAGTTATCGCTTTATGAGTGAGGCCAAAGGGAGCAGAGGGGAATGATGGGGATGTTCCAGGTCCTGCTTGCAGGCTAGAGGGCTCTGTAGCAAAGTGTGTGAGCAAAGTAATTCTGGAAAGAGCCAGCTTAAAGCAAGGCAGAGTGAGTTCTTCCTTACTGCCTTAGGGAGCAGCCTGTTTTCTCTCCTTATGTTTGGAGTTCTTGTGTGTTCTGAATTCTAAGAAATAAAGTAGTGTTGCATTGTAACCTTCCAGCAGGGGTATTTATGTTTGCATCTCATTTAACTTTGTGCATGCTGTGACTATAACACAAGAATGTAACATTACCTCAGACTCTCCCAGTCAGACTTGTCCCCCTGGCCAGTCTCCCAATCCCTCTTCCTCAGAGACAGTCTCTGCTCTCCAGTCAGCACCCAAACTGAGCCCTACTGCCTAGCCATCACAGAGACACTCCCTGCCCCCAAGCCAAGCCTCCACAGAGATCCCTGCCACCATCTAGTTCCCTGTCCCCTGGGTGATTGGAACCCTGTCCACCAATTCTCAGTCCGCATCCACCCACCTACACCAACACTTACAGGCATTCCAGCACCCACTTAATCCTGTAGTGAGGCCTGGGCCAACATGAGTAATTGACACATGGAGGGAGGCCTCATTTTTTTGAAAGATAGAATTAGGGATAGAAATGAATAATCAGGTTGAAAACAGAATGTTTGGGCTAAATAGGATAAGTAAATAGGTCAGAAGACTAAGACGAGAGAATGTCTGAGCCAACTAAGATACAAGGCATAACACCATGGGAACTATTTACAGTGAACTAGATAATAAAGGACAAAATAAGTTAGGAATATGGAGATAAACAGGAAGTTTAATCAGGGACAGTGCGTGGACAGCACATGCTCTACAATGATTGGTTCCTGCAAAGTAACCGAGCCAATCCAAAAATGTGTGAAGCAACGTACGGTAAATGCAATGAGATGTGTAATACCTTGCATCCCTCCCTCCCCCCACACACATTTGAGTCTGATCAACTGAGCCTAGCACTGCTGTATGTCAAATAAAGATACCTGAGTGATGAAGGCTGGAGTCGAAATGAATTCTTGAGAAGCCGAGTGGATAGAGTCTCAGGGAATCCCAACAGCACCCTTATCCCAGGACCAACCCACTCTTGGCACTTAACCCATCTCTACAGCCACTTCCTCACAGCACCCAGCTTCCCATCTACCTTCTAGTAGCCACTGTCCCAGACATCCATCCAGCTGACCTAGCCATCCCAGACAAACAGCAATCCACCATTTACCCCCTGCCACCCTCCTACTGGACCTAACCACATAGCTGCCAAGCTCTGTGCAGGGCTATGCCCTATTGCTTGGAGCAGGATGTATTGACAATAAGGTTAAATTTCTGGTATTTAGCAAATTGTGTGTACATTGCACATTAGGTAATTTGCATAAAATGTCACACATATAGTTGTACAAAACATGGCAAGGTTCCTGCAGAAAACCATCTCATTCACTACACAAGCCTGATTCATTCCCAGAGCACCCCTTATCCCCATCCTGTGCACTAAATGAGACGGGGGCCCTGTGGAATAACTAGGGATGCCGCCATTGAGGTACCAAGAAAAAAAAAAAAGAACATCCAGGATGAACCTGAGCCCATAAAACTGGACAGCTGGCAGCATGTATTGAGCATCCTTTCAGATTTCCCAGGACAGTGACCTGAAAAAAGAGACAAACCTGGAACATCTTGGACAGGCGGTAACTCTAGAAATAAATAGTATGTGATCATGTAATCAGTGGCAGAGCTAATACAGGAACTGTGGGAGTGACCCCCTTCCCCCCCCGGTAACCTTTAGGGGTATGTGAGGTGCCTTTCACATGAAGCAGGAGAGCAAGTCTGCTCTGCACTCACCTGGCACTGGCAGCCCCTGTCCTGTGGCTCTGGGTCCCTTCTCCGGATGTTGTGACATGTCATCCGGGGTCACAGCCATGCGCCATGTCACATACCCCTATCCCAGATCACCATGAGGTGCACAAGTTTGCAAGACAATCTGAGTAAGCATATGGATTTTAAAGCACTTAGGAAAATCAGTTGTTCAACAGTAAGCTAGTCTCAACTTTAACTACAATAGTGCTGCTATCCCGCCTTGATGAAAAGACAAAATAAAGGCCACATTCTCCATTTGGCTGCATGAGGGAATCATAATGAAGTCAATGGGCACTGCATATCAATTGAAGGGCATAATTTGTCCTTAAATCAGGGATCCGATCCCTATATTTCCATACGGGTAGATGCTCCTATTTGGTACGGCAAACAGTATCTTTTAGCAGGATCTTAACATTCACTCAACTTCAAAGTGTGTATATATAGAGGCTTTCTCTGCCTTTGCCTGACACCCTGCACTCTAGCTCAATATTATCCCCTGACAGTAGCATCAGTTCGATTACATTTATATTTCAAATGTATTGAGTAAGGATAATGGCATAGTTATCATTCATCTAAATTCTAACCATAGACACATTCCAACAGACATTTATAAAGGAAAATGTAAATCTGACTCCACTGGCTACGAATAGGAAAAGAATTTACAACATAGTTAAACCTAAACCTATACAATTTTTCACCATAAGAGAGTTTAGACAGTGGTCACTGAGCACAATGTGCATTCTATCTTATGTATTTAGTACTTGTAACATATTGAGTGACTCAATACTCTAAGGAATAGTACTTGATTAAAATGGCATATTTTGACAAAATACAGTAGACTGAATCATTAGAGATGTATGTAAAGATGGTAATATGCAGCTGAGGACTCTGGCATGCTCTCAGCTATGAAACTGCAAGTTTACATTTCAGGACAATGTTTCTCATTCAGCAAGTTGATCTAATACTCCACTTCATTTAAACTACATTTATCCATGTCTCCATTTTGCTATAACTGGGAAATTGACTTATTTTGGTACATCCCATGATAGCTGATTAACCTTCCTAGATCTTAAGAAGTAGTCTTCTATGTGATTTCCCAAGCTGCTATGCATTAGCTGTTCTGTAGTAGTTTTTCCTCTGCTTGCATTTTAAGTTAAGCAAGCTGCCATGCATGTAATACTATTTTCTTTTCTATTTGCACAAATAACATAGGATAGGCCTAAGCACAAATGTTCTCTTAAAAGAGAGGTATATAGTTCAGAAGTAGGAACGGAACCCAAAATTTCTATTTTGAGAAGTGGGTATGTGATTGAGGAACTCCTGAATTCTAATCTAGGGTCGTGGGCAAACCTGGGTGTCTACATTTAGGAACTTACATTTTAAATTCCAATTCTCTCTCTCTCACACACACTCTCTCTCTCTCTCTCTGTGATATTTTGGAAAGTTTTCTTGTCTGTGATTCTGTTTCCCATCTATAAAATGGGATAATATGTATAGAGCAGGGAATGATTTTTCTCATCTCATGAGAATTTTCAAAGTTTTGTTCCCATCCTGAATTAGGACAAAAAGTTGAACTCTCAATTTTTCACAAATTGATAATCCTGAAAGAAAATCCAGATTGGGTCAATTGAAACATTTCATTTAGATTTTGACCTTTTAAACCTATTTTTTAAAGTATAAATGACGAAAATATCCAAACAATAAGTCATTTCAAACTGAAAAAGGAAACTTTGTTTTGATCACTTCAAAACTTTTGTCAGAACTTCTTCAAATCAGAAATTTGTCAGAACTGGCCCTTTCCTGCAAACAGTTGTGGTTTCAACATGAACATGTTCAACACATTGTTTCTGATGAGAAAATTATTTGTAGGAAAATTCCTGACCATCTCTAAATATGCACCTAACAGAAGTATTAGCATTAACTACTTAATATTTGCACAGTGCTCTGAAAATATAAAGTGTATAAATTGCTAAGCATTGGAGATAGGAATGGATGAAAATGCAGCAGTAGAAGATAGGTGTAAAGAAAGGAGCAGTAGATAACTTCTCAGTTACAATGATTATACTCTTATTAATGCTAAGTGAGCACCTGTTCTGGCTAGTATTATTGCCTCCATTTATGTAAGCAAATGAATTCCATGCATTTGTAGAGTAATCCAGAATGACTGGGATGATGCTGTCTTCCCTAGAATTTTAAGATGGGCACTGAGAGACAATTCAGGAAAATGTCACATGGTGGTGTTAAACAATGTCCCCTGAGTGTAAGTTGCACCCTACACAATGTTAAAAGAAAAATAGAATCCAAGTACTCTGGGTGCAGTGCACCAATGTAGCTGTGGTGGGCGTATCAGTCTGTGACCTGCCTTCAGAATCCAGCAGAAACCATTCACTCACAGCCAGAAGGTTATTAGGAGAGGAGAGATCTGATTATTTTGGCCATAAATGGTTTAATGAGGCGTCTTCTCAATCTGACATATTCATGTATCAACCTTTTCTTCTGTTAGTTATCCGGGTTGCCTCTGGGAACTGCCACAGTGGGAGAGGACCCCAACACAGACTCTGAGCCAGAACAGAGTCAGACCAGAAGGCTAGTCTCTAAGGCTGATAAAGCAATGGATTCCATTATGCACTAATACAAAATACATAATGCACTTTAATTTCTGTACTTGGAATTTGCCAACTCTCCTTTGCCAATGATGTTCAGAATCTTGAGAAGATATTTTATTCCTTTTGATACTTTAAAACATTTTTTTCCAGATGAAATATTGTGTGTTGGGTAATAAATGTATCCAGCTGGGAATGAATGGGAAATAAGATCAGCCACCTGATATCAATAGCACAAGATTAATGAACGGTAAGGATTCATATCCAGTTTGAATGACCAGGCAACAGCTGGTAAGCTGATGCATTGTACCATTTTTCTGTAAACATCTAAAAATCTGGCTAAAACAAGTCTGACATTGCAAATGCTTTCTCTAGCTAATTTGTAATATTAAAAGCTCTTTTCATGATCTTGCAAGGTACTAAGCATTTTCTGGGACGTTTGAAGCATCCTAGGCTCCCAGGGCAATTCCAGGAGGTGTTCATCACTTACCAGCATTAAATACTGTAACAGTTCCAGATGTAGAACAGTAGATGTGAGGAATGTTTCACTCTGTTAACCTCAATTTTAAAATGAAATAAGAAAATATTATCTTCCTGATTCAGGAGAGCCTTTTTATTGCCGACAGTGTTTATGCATGTGTTTAACTTTAAACATGTGCTTAATATATGTAACAGTTCAGGGCAACTGTGCGCTGTATCCCCTCTCTTCGGTCCTTCTCTTCTGCTTTCCATCCGCACCTCTCTTGGGCGGAGACACACCTCTCTCTCATAGAATCATAAAGATTAGGGTTGGAAGAGACCTCAAGAGGTCATCTAGTCCAACCCCCTGCTGAAAGCAGGGCCAACACCAACTAAATCATCCCAGTCAGGGCTTTGTCAAGCCAGGCCTTAAAAACCTCTAAGGGTGGAGATTCCACCACCTCCCTAGGTAACCCATCCCAGTGCTTCACCAATCTCCTAGTGAAATAGTGTTTCCTAATATCCAACCTAGACCTCTCCCATTGCAACTTGATACCATTGCTCCTTGTTCTGTCATCTGCCACCACTGAGAACAGCCTAGCTCCATCCTCTTTGAAACCCTGCTTCAGGTAGTTGAGGGCTGCTATCAAATCCCCCCTCACTCTTCTCTTCTGCAGACTAAACAAGTCCAGTTCCCTCAGCCTCTCCTCTAAGTCATGTGCTCCATCCCCTGATCATTTTCGTTGCCCTCTGTGGGCTCTCTCCAATTTGTCCACATCCAATATGTAGTGGTGCGGTCGGGGGCAGAACTGGATGCAATACTCCAGGTGTGGCCTCACTAGTGCCAAATAGAGGGGAATAATCACTTCCCTCGATCTGTTGGCAATGCTCCTACTAATGCAGACTAATATCCGTCTTGGCAACAAGGCACACTGCTGACTCATATCCAGCTTCTCATCCACTGTAATCCCCAGCATAGGTGCCAAGTTTTGTTGGCACCGGAGGGTGCTCGCGCCTCTCCGCCCCTCCCAGCCCTGCCCTGACTCCGCCCCCTCCCTACCCCTATTGGATCCCTTCCCAAATCCCTGCCCTGGCCCCACCTCTTCCCCAAGCATCCTGCGTTCCTCCTCCTCCTCCCCCCGCCCCAGGCTTAAAGTGCGAAACAGCTGTTTCGCGGTGCAAGCACTGGGAGGGAGGGGGGAGAAGCAGGACGTGGCAATCTGCTCAGGGGAGGAGGCGGAGGCAGAGGTGAGCTGGGGTGGAGGGGCGGATCAGGGAGCTGCCAGTGGGTGCTCCCCACCCACCAATTTTTCCCTGTGGGTGCTCCAGCCCCAGAGCATCCACGGAGTTGGTGCCTATGATCCCCAGGTCCTTTCCTGCAGAACTGCTGCTTAGCCAGTTGGTCCCCAGCCTGTAGCAGTGCATAAGTTCCTTCCATCCTAAGTACAAGACTCTGCACTTGTCCTTGTTTAACCTCATCAGATTTCTTTTGGCCCAATCCTCCGATTTGTCTAGGTCATTCTGGACCCTATCCCTACCCTCCAGTGTATCTACCTCTCCCCCCAGCTTAGTGTCACCTGCGAACTTGCTCTTCCTCCTGACTGGGGTATTTCCAGACAGCACAGCTCCCTGCGTGCACTGTGAATTCCCCAATAAAATCAGATTGCCTAAACAGACCTGCTTTACTTTTCTCCTCAGAGACAGTAAACAGTGTAATTGCCACACGTTAAGTTAGCACCTGGCTTTTTCTAAGCAAGCGCATTTATTCTAAGCATTACAGTAAAACACATATTAAAACAAGAAAAGAGCCAAGACACATGCTACCAAGTGTGACAAGGTGTAAACCCTGCACTAGGATCAGAGGGGTTAAAGAACAACTCTGGGCCCAGACTACCCCGCCCAGCTGCACCTGTGGCACATGCTCCAGATGGAGGCGGAGCTTAAAAGGAAGCCAGAGAGCTCAGCAGGGGGCTGACAAAGCAGAAGACCTGCCCTGGAAGCTCCTGAGAAGGGGTGCTCCTTTGAGGTAAGAGGAGCCTGTCTTCTGGGCTCAGACAGACTGAAGGTGCAGTTAGTACATTTTCTTCATTACCTTTTGCTGCAGACTGCAAAGCTTGGACCACAGAGTGGGAAGAGGTAGGAAGTGGCTCAGAGGGCAGCCTTAAGGCATTCTTGGGTACCTGGCCTTTGGAAACCTCCACAGGCCTGAACCTGATGGCGTGGGAGGACCTGGGATCCCCTACCACCTCCCGCCTGCATTAAGAAGGCCCTAACCCCTAACCACTAGGTGATGCTTCCATCAAGCTCCCACCATCACAGTAAGCTTACCATAGATCACCCCAACTCCAGCCAGGACTTGGGCCAGTGAACTGTCCCCACCAAGGGTTTTTTCTGTGATTACCAATACACAACTGCTTTGGCTCAGAATAAGCACACATGAATCTGAGAGTTACTTCTTTATGCTGTTTGGGATGTTCAATCCTGGGACTAGGTAATTCATGGACAGATGTCCCCTCTTCAGGGTAAAACTTCAAAGATCAGGTCCAGAGGTGGATATTTGCATTCCCCACCTCCAAAGTATTTTGTAGGAAACCTAATCAACTAACAGTTCATTCTTGTCTTGCCCATTGTTTAAAAGAGCCCTTTGAAGCTCATAACACTTCCTGAGGTCATGTCTCCTAGACAAGTTATGTACAATCCCACAATAACAAATTTACAAATTTGCTTTTTAATATAAATTCATAAAATAATTAGACTTAATTCAACAAGGTTCGTCCAGGATAGTTCAGGAAATTGCCATAATTGTCTCAGTCTCTTTGATTTCAGGATCTGAGAATGAGAAAGGGGGACTTGGATGGAGAAGGGGAGAAGGAATCATGGGGCATGGAGTGGGAGATGGACTGAAGAGTTCAACACGGAATTGCTGGGGAGGCAGAGGCAAAAGTAGATTTTAGCATCTGGGCTAGATTAAGGCATAAATGCTATAGACACATGTCCAGTGCCCCAGTTTTTGGAATCATGTGATTACATCAGAATTTTTTTAAACATCTGAGGCTCCTGAAGCCCAGAGCATCAAGTTGACAGTGCTGCCAGGACTTTCCAGGTTGCCAAGGAGTTGGAAGTGTGGAAGCTCCAACTCCAAGACAGCACACCTGGCAGAGACCCTCGAAGCTCTGGGAAACTTGACTCTGGAACTTCCCTCCAGATGGGCAGCCTTCGCTGGGAGCCTGGGAATCCCTAGGCCCAGGCTGCTGAGGAGCCACAAGCCTGGGAGCCAGAGTGCCTGGCTCTCTGCTCCACATCAGCCCACCAGGCAGGCTGCCAAGGAGCCAGATGGACAATCTGACAGGTGTAACCAGGTACATTCTGCAACTTGATAGTGTTCTGTCAAAAACTTGCCTAGTTCCTGATGGAATTTTGTCAAATTAGAATGTTCTTCTGGAAGTTCCAATTTTGAAAAATCAGTATTTTCTGGTGCCAAAAATGCTCCATTGGAAGATTTCTGACCAGTTCTAGTGATCACCACTGACACAATCATGGACTTGATTTTTCACATGTACATAATACTCAGAACTGTACCTGAAGTCAGTGACCACTGCAGACACACATCTGAAAATCCTGCCACTCATCTCTGGATACTCTCTTTTAGACTTTACGCTCTGAAAGGTTCACTTTCGTTTACAGGGATGGTAGGTACACTCAGCCTTTTTCTTTCCTCATATAAATTGATATAAAGATGGTAGAAAGTTTTAGGGTTTAAACCCTTACTTTCTCAATTTTCTTTTACAGGTGTTGGATTTAAAAGTGGCCAGCGACCCTTTTTATTGTTCTACTAAACAAATGTAACTCCCCAGCTATTGACTTGATGTTCCAGTGAAATGCTTTAAAAAATGTGTACGGACCAGATACTCAGCTCATATAAAGTGGCATAGTTCCATTGTCTTCATTAAAGCTATGTTGACTTATCTCACCTAAGGATCTGGCTCAAAGTGTTTAGTCATTTTGCTTTTCCAGTTTTCTCATTCACTGTGATCTTTTGTTCATCTCTGTTTGTATTAAATGTGATTTTTTTTCTCTTCTGCATTTCTTATTTATGGTGTTCAGTGCTATCCTTCTTCTAAGGGTTTGGGGAGTTTCAATAGAGGTGTCAATGTTCTCTACATTTCAGTGGTGTCATATGTATTTTCTTTTATGCTTTGTGTTTATCATCAAAAATTATCTAAAGCAAATTTTTCAAGGCAGTTGTGTTGAGAAAATAACTCCTTATTTAGGAGCACACTACCACTTGAGTTCTTCAATGTCCTTGCAATGCTTAAATATCACTCTATTCCTTATAGAGATTATTTTTTTCTTTATAAAATGTTGTTCTACTCTTTTCTCAGCTGGGACTGAATCCAACTCAATGGGGATATTGCCATTGATATCAGTGGGCTTCGGACCAGATCCTAAATGAGAAACATTTCTTCAATGTTGTGAACTCCAAAGATTTTTTTTCATATGCTACAGGTGCTCTACACAATGATTTCTAGTGCTCGTCAGTCTTTCTTAGAGGATGAGTTATTGGCCCCTGGTTAAGGACTGACTTTCAAAATCCTTCTTGCTCATTATTATTTGACGTCTAAACACCCTTGCTGTCAATTCAGCACTACTCTTGTAAAGGTGTTACACGTGATGCTGGGAGGTGAGGAGTTCGGCAGGAATGGAGAATGCTCAGCACCTCAGAAGTGGCACTCGGGGACTAATCCATCCCTGTTCCTAGACTGAACTCAGCATAGGGATTGAGGTGAAAGGTGGCTTTGTGTGCCCCATCCCTGCCGTGGGTTTTCACTCTAACTTGCACTCCAGCTAAAAGAGTCCGGATGGGGGTGTTGTAATAGCTGGAAATAGGGTATACGAATACTCCTGCTTGACCTTCGTTCACCTGGCTTGTCCCGCTGAGTAATCTCAATGGCTCTACCCCATTGACACCATCTGTGTTCGCAAAATCTATGTAAATCCTGGGAGGGAAGGGTCTGGTTAACTGGGGTGACTTTTCCTTTTCATTTAAATAACTCATTTCTCATAATTGGACTAGAGAAGTTATATGGAAATTTGGTAGTTTCACTTTGTAAGGTTTGGAGGATGGCACTTCTGTTTAGTTTCTGAACCACATGGGTTTGACTCTTTGGGGCTTTGAGGCTCAGGTTCAAGCTGATCCCAGAATCAAAGCAAAACTCAGTATAAAGTACTTTGTTTTTCAAGATTTCCACGAACTACTCCTAGTTCAAAAGCAAGCAAATTCCAGCCCAAGTTTCAAAGAGTTTGCAACTCTCAGTGGAAGTATATAATGCAATCCAACCCCCACAGTCAAAGTATTATTTTAGTCATCTCTAAATTCTGTGAATTCTTCATTCACACTGCTCCTTGTTCACGCTAGTCTTTAAATCTTTTCCCTCCACCCTCAGAAATTATGTGGCTGTTGTGTCCTTTAATAATTAGTCACTAGCATAACATAACATCTGGTGGCTGTTGGCTTTTTCGTTGAGTAAATGAGCTGGATCTAATGCTGAAACAGAAAAATGTGCCTCGGTAAATAAACTAGTACAAGCACCTTGCAGGCACTATTAACTGCTTGATGCTGCTGAACTTCCCTGGTAAATTCAGGTAGAAGGTACTTGGGATAACGGATGGCAGCAGCACAGCAGATACACTGGAGGACCAGAGGCAATAAGGTTAAGAAGATTCAAATTTGTGTGTCTGTAGATTTTACTTTGGACTGTGGTGATAACAGGGCAGCTGTCAATGTCTTTGTACAGCAAGAATGCAGGTTGCCACAGTTACCAGTAATGAGTTATACTAGTTGGCATGAGATTCTAATCCTTTACCTACCTACCAGCCTCTAATCATCCCATTGTTTGGAGTTGTGTCAGGCTTGTCTGAACTGGGTAGGCCTGTCTCTGTTTAAGGACACAGTGAAATCCATCTCAGAAGCTGAGCATCCTCCATTTCCTGCGGACCATAAGCCATGTGCAGGTGCCTTTATGAGCCAAATTCAGAGGTGACTTTAATGTTGGTGTGATTAATAAACTGGTGTAAGTGAACATAAACAGGTGATATTTGTGCATTCAGGGGACAGAAGTGAGGTTGTAACAGGAAAATCAACCAGTTGGATAGCTCATGGAGGTGAAAATCTGCATTTCCTTATGTTTACCCATTGGTTGCTTTCCCTGCTGCAGCCCTACCTTTCCATTCTCTCAGTGTGCTTGATTACACCATTTTACACAGGCAACATGTTACCCTCCTTCTGCACAAGACTCACTATCTCTGTCAAAAACCTGTATTTGCTGTTACTAGTCTCAGTAAGTTGCAAAGTGTTATGTTTCATCATTTTCAGGGGATGGCTTTCCTTGCTAAACAGAAGCACAGTATAAGCAAATTCAGCTCGTCATTGCTCCTATTCTCTGGTACAAGTGTTTCTTTAAATAAAAGAGATGATGACCACAGTGAAGTCTTACACAATTTTGCTATCAAATGGACTGAAAGTTTAATGTCACTGTTCAAACATGACACAGTCCATCAGGAATATATTTGCATAGGGTTTAAAGCTACAGCTTTCATTCCTTTTTACTCTTACTAGCGTTAAGCAGTTAAAAATTATACCTGATTTTTGTTTGGATGCGATTTAAACCGACAATTATCAAGCCAAATGTAGAAATCTGTGTTCTTAGGGTGACTTTGTTTGCATGCAAGCATCATTGCTCATAAATTAAACAATCTCCCCCATCAGTTTGGGTACACTCCTCATTTCACATGGCCCATTAAACTCTAGCTCCCTGAAGGGTTACTCTTTTAGAATGCCTGTTTTATTGGTTACAATTTCCTCATGCATAACTGTTCTGCTGCAGGAAGCTTCATTTATATAAACTAGATGTTTATATACTACAGTAAGCCTTGAGCAAGGTAATACAGTTTACATGATAATTACATATGTGGGGAAATAGATGAGTTAAAACTCTGAGTGTAGTTACTTAAGCTCTTATTCCGAAGAAAGGATTGACTGTCTCATGTGACTTGGGAATTTGTAGGTTGTGGCTCTTACTAGTTAAAGCATTCAAAGCTAGGCCAAACAATGGCTAAAGAGAACTGTGCGAGGGTTGAGAATTCATGTCACTAATATCTTAAATCGAATGTTGATATTTTTTTTTATTTTGCCTTTCTGTAATAGGACCAAAACCTTATCCCCCAAAAGGTTGCTCAGGTTATCAACAATAATAAACAAATGGCATCCATTGTGTTTTATACCTCTTCTATTCTTTGCCTGTTATAAACTGCTGATTAACTCCAGGAGTTTCAAAAGTAACAAGTGATTTCTGGTGCCCAGATTCAGACACCTTTAAACAGGTCTAATTTAAACAGGCACTTGCCCTCTGAAAACCAAGTCCTTCTGAAAAATTTTCAGGTTGGGCACCCAAAAACTGAGGTTTATGCTGGCTTAAATCGGTGTGTCTCAACACTTTTAAAATGTGATGTAAATATGACAGATGAAGACATGTCTACCTGAGTTTGCAAAGAGTCTGAAAGAATATCTCTTGAGACTTTAACTGACCCATTCATTTCAGTGGTTTCAACTCAGATGGTATTTTAAATATCAATATTGTTGTCGTTAGCTGTTTCACTGCCCATGAAAGGTGTAAGAAATGCTTTATCAGCATTTCCCACAGAGGGGGTGTGTGGGAGGGATGAGGGCATGGAAAATGTGTAGGTCTTTAATGACACATGGTGATGTTACAGGAATGCGGGGGGTGACATTTACAGTTTTGGTGACATGGGGGTTTTGGGTAGGAGAGCAGTCGGTTTCATTTTCCTGAAAAGGAACTCGGCTCACAGAAATTTGGGAAACACTGGTGCAAACATGCCTGAACAACATATCTAAGAACATAACGCGTGGTGGGTGAAATTCATCCCTGTGCAGAGAGTCTATGAAGGAGCTAAGTCCTACTGAAGCTCTCAAAATGGGGTTATAAAAATGCGGTGTGCACAGGGTGACTTTCAATGTAGGTAGGGAACACAAGGGAGATGAGGGGTCACCTTACATCCTGGAACAGACATTCATTAACGGTCATAAACCAGGTCCCATGTGACTAACTGCTCACCAGGGTATAGCAAAGGCAGCACAGTCTGGCTCTATATGGCTTTGAGCAAATGATCTCCCTGTGGTTCTAGTGCCGATCCTGTTCCCAGTGAAGCCAATGATAACTCACCTGGGCTTCAACAGAAGCAGGATCAAACACGCAATCATCTTCTCATGATTCTGTTTCCCCTCTCCCTCCATTGGAAAAAAAAAACCCTCAGGGAAAGGACAGCTAGCATCATAAGGACAGTTTAATGCTTTAATGACTGCAAAATGTTTCGAAGACATTTATATTGCAGTAATCGTAGGGCATCCATGGGTCTGGGCCCTGTTGAGCTTGTCACTGAAGATGAAATGATATGTATTAATCCATTTCCATCTAGTAAAGTTAATGTTCATCCCCAGAGAGAGAGAGATTACAAGAGAACCTCTAATGAGAAGCTATATACGTGTATTCTTTGTGATATTTATAATTAGATGTATGATGCAAATGAAAGAAATAAAAAATGTTGCTAAGAGTCAGATTATATTTTTAAAGAAAAACAAGACTGGAGAAGCAGTCTTTCATCCACTTCAGGATTTAGGTTTCAATATTACCTACATAATTTTTCAGTTCTCCTGTTCCACAGTGAGTTGGAAAAAAAATATATCAAATTAACATTATTTGTAGTAATGTCTCTCATTAAGCTGAAGACATCTTTACAGCTTGACATTCTTTTTTTGAATATCTCAAAGGTGTGTTAATAATTCTGATGCAGCTATATTAACCAGTACCAGCAGGACATTGGGAAAGAATACATTTTATGAAATATCTATGTCAAATTTTAAAATGGAAATAATGAGCTTCCATTTCATAGTCCTATTTTTCCACTTGATTACTGCTTTACACTTTATTTGGTAAAACAAAACCAAAAAACAAACAAACAAAAAACCAACCAAATGAACAACCCCCTCTCAACACTCAAAAAGGAGAATTTTAATTCTTGGAAAGGCTCACATTTTCTGGAAATGAGATCCCAAGCATGTCATGCAGAAAAATATACTTTGGGAGCTCACTGAATTGCTATTGATTTTCTTTTTTTCAGAACTAAGTTTGCATGCTTTAGGTTTATGATTCATTAGTTCAGGTTAGATAAAACTTTTACACTGTTATTGTGAGCTGCAGAATTCAATTAAAAAAACAGTTATAGAAACCCTGACAGGAAAAATTAATGGTACTTTAGGTTTAAATTGTGATATGGGTGTTTTGAGGTTTTCAAAAGCACTGCCTTTAAATTCCAAGTGATTTAGGAGGACTAGTCTCATCAAAACTCAATCAGACTTGTGCTTTGATGTCACTAGAGGTGGAGTTTTAAAAAGTACCTAAAGTAATAAACAGAGGGCTAGACTGACCCTAGCTCTTACTTGATCATGCAAGGGATATAAGAGGGATAAGACTACCCTGTACTTCCTCTCCTCCTCAGCTATTATGGCCAGATTGAGGCTTAAACTGTTCACTTGATACTTCTTCTTGAGAGCAAGTGGGTGGAGAGAGTGTAAAGATGGGAAGGGAGTGGGAGCCTTGTCACCATCCCCTAATTGCTGGATAGATTATAAGGGAAAGAGTAAACTGCATTCTGAGGCTACATCTGCACTAGGAGCTAAAGGTGCGATTCCCCTGCTTGCATACACACACTTGTGCTACCTCAAGTATAAATAGCAGTATAGCTGCAGTAGCATGGGTAGCGGCGGAGGAGGCCTGGCTAATCCATGCGGGATACCTACCGGTTGGTTTCAGGCAGGTTTGTACGCAGCAGCAGCAGCAGCAGATATGCCATCTGTGCTGCTCTGGCTATGCTGCTATTTATACTTGTGATAGCTCAATGAGAGAGAGTGCGACTAAGTGTATGCAAGCTGGTAATGTAGACAAAGCCTAAGAGTGAGGTAATTTACACTTCTCTCCCTCCCCTACCCCAAGGTAGGGAATTGAGCTAATCCAGGGATGGCCCACTGCACTCCTTACTCAGGGCTAAACCTAATGTCTGAAACCAGCCCCATGATAAAATGTAATCTTAATATTTGGTTCCTTGGCCCCAAAAATCAGAGCTGAGACTATCTGTCCTGACTATCTCCATGTAGATGAGCCCTAGGAAACATTCAGGAAAATTAATACAAATTAACTAAAGGTGTGAATTTGAAGTGGATTAGTTAATCCACATTAAAACCCACATTAAAGACCATCATTCAGAATAGAAAGTGGCCTTAATCTGATTTGGTTTAATACACTTCCAAAGTGAATCTAAATCAAATTAAGGCCACTAAGAGCTTGTCTTCACATACAGTGCTACAGTGGTTCAGTTTCTCCTGTTGGCATAGTTAATCCACCTCCAGAAGAGGGGGTAACTATGTCAGAGGGTTAGATCAGTAGAATATGTCACTCAGGGGTGTGAAAAATCAACACCCCTGAAAGATGAAGCTATAGCGATATAGGTCTGTAGTATAGACTTGGCCTAATTCTGAATAACAGTGTACACCCAAACATTTCATGCGTTTTAACTAATCCACTTTAAATTTGCACCTTTAATGGATTTTCTTTAATGTCCTTATGTAGACAAACCCTTAATTATGTTTTCCTTATGAGACAATGAAATGGCAAATGAAATAACAGGTAGAATAATAACATAAGAACAGAAGAGACACACCTGTTAAGATTGGTGACGGGGGTAACTGATGTGCATCACTCAATCTGTTGTTGTTTCTTAAACTTGCAACAAGAATTAAAGTTGTCAGCCCCTAATTATCAAGCACAGGAGAATTAATTACTGTCCCTTTTTAGTATAACACGTACTCTCTCAATTATTCTAAAAATGAAGGCTGTAGCTTGAATGGATTTAGTTGTTGTTATGGTAAAACTATCATATTTAGTGAACAGACACATCTCCTGGGCTAGATCTTCAGCAGAAGTAAATCAGTGCAGCTTCCATTGATGTCAACAGAGCAATGTCGACTTGGGCTCTGGCCCCATGTGTTTACATGCTTCTTTATTTCTATTGAATGAGATATTTAAGTCAAGTGATTTTACTCCAGGGACAATAACTGCATTCTTAACTAAATAACTGAGCACAGAAGTCATGCTTAGAGTTCAGCCATTGATGACAGGAATTTACCAGGAATAACACTAGTACTCTATCCACAGTGCAGCACAGTCATTCGGGGGGCAAGGAGCGGGGTAGGGGAGAAAAGCTTTTACTATCTAACCATTCTGCCATGATCCTCAGTGACAAATATGAGAGATAAGAACCAAGCTTTATTAGCTGGCCTCCTGTGCCTCAAAATAGATTAGTTGTTGCTCTTCTTCTTTTGATTAACTCATCTAGCTTTATTCACTAGTTACCTGTGCAAATAATCTGGTAATAAATGAGTTATTGTAAGTAAATTGCAGGGATTTTTTTTCTTTTTCAATTCCCCAGGTTACTTTGTTTTCTAACCTACAAGAGACTTTCTCATTATCCTTGACTGACCTGTTATATTGTGATGGGACTCTGCTAGATGTACCGTCCTTTCGTATAGTTCATGGGCATGGAAAAAACCTATTGAGAGAGGAGGGTGACTAGATAGCAACTGTGAAAAAACGGGACGGGGTGGGGGGTAATAGGTGCCTATATAAGAAAAAATCCCCCAAAACAGGACTGTGCCTTTAAAAATGGGACATCTGGTCAGCCCAGTTCACCTAGATCAGTAAGGGGTTCTATCACTGCCTGCCCTGTGACCTTGGGTGTCTTTAGGCTGTGCAGCTTTGACTCTAGCCTGAGACAGGGGAGACCAGAATTCAAGTTCCTGCTCTGTCACAGACTTCCTATATGACTTTGGGTCCCTTAATTACTTAGCCTGTTTGTGCCTTAGTTCCCCATCTATAAAACAGGGGTGTTAGGACTTCTCACAACACCCCGTGAGGTAGGGGATAAATACATTAGTGACTGTAAGGTGCTCAGATACTATACAGATAGGGGTCATATAAGTACCAAGATGGAAGACTATTTATATAGACAACAAGCCTGCCACTGGAAAGCTTCAATCTGCAGTTCTAGATCCTGCAACCCTTACTCTTGTAAGGAAAAGAGGTGGAGAAGGTGGACTCACCCAGCCTTGGTGTATGGGAAGGCATTAGGCAAGCAGAAGCCAGGAGTAGGTATAATGACTCCAGAGCACTGTGGGGTAAACACAGTTATAACTAGGGTGACCAGATGTCCCGATTTTTGGATCTTTTTTTTGTATAGGCTCCTATTACCTCCACCCCCTGTCCTGATTTTTCACACTTGCTGTCTGATCACCCGAGTTATAACAGCTGCAGAACAGTGGTTGCCTACATTCCTACAATGAATCCAGGCAATGCTACTTGGCACATGTGTACAATGAGGCCATGGCTGTATCCCTAGCCCTCTCAAACATGTTCTTCTGGGGGGGTGGGTCTTTAATTCTCCTGGTAGAGCACAGACAGCTGCGCTATCAAGGGTGCTTATGAGAGTCAAATGTTTAACCCACTTTCTCAGTGGCATTGGAATGTAATTGATGAGGCTGATATGCAGAGAGAACTTCCTAAGCAGCAGCCTTACCATTGTGCCAGTGACTGTACAAACACATTAGAAGACACAGTCCTTCCCACAAATAGATAAGACAGACAAGGATTAAGGTGTGAGGGTACCGCATACAAGAAGAGTAAGAAGGTTTATCGCTGGTGCATGTCATTATCGCTGGGTTTTAATAGATTATAGGAGGGATGAAATAATTGAAAGGGGACACTAATGAGGGAGGATGGGGGCAGGGAAAGGGAGGCTGGCAACAGGGATTGTGGGAGGGAGTGGAGAGGGGAAGTTGGAAAGCATGTTTGGGTTGAAGAATGTGAAGGTAGGGCTTACTGAGTCCTAAGATTCCCTTATCCCCAATTCCCTAGTGTTGTCCCATGATTGGTTCTATCTGCACGGCAGGGAAATCTCTTTGTTCCCTAGTGCTGGCTCCAGTAGTTCCAACCCCTAACTTACAAGGCACAAGGAAGAGGGCACACTGGAGGTCCAACACTGCGGTGGGTCTCAGGGGGAAGGCACAGCCTCTGTACAGTGGCTAACACCTTCCCTTCACAAAACGAGCTTTAGAAAATATTCTTTATGTACATCCAAAGCCTCCTCACTGGCCATGAAGGGAAAAAGGCTCAACTTGCAGGAAGCTGGATCCACTTCCTGAACACATTTAACAACTCACCGAGGGTATGTAAACATAGCAGCTGGGAGTGCGCTTTCCAGTGTGGGCAGACGGATGTGCACTAGTTCTGCAGCTAGTGTGCTAAAAATAGCAGTATAGCCAAGGGTAGCGTGGATGGTGGCTCAGGCAAGCCTAAACCCACCCAGATCCCACCCAGGGTATACACGCAGGTGGCTAGCTTCAATTGCCACTTGGGCTGCCCCTGGCTACTCTACTATTTTTATCATTCTAGTTTGAGCATGGGTAGCATGTATCTGTTTACCCATGCTGGGCAGCCTGCACCCAGCTGCAGCGTAGACATACCCTGAGTGAAATTGGGTGAAACTCTGCTGGAGGAAATGCAGTGTCTGCAAGCTGCTGGCCAAATAAGCTTGGATCAATCACTTTTGCGAAATCAGGAAAACAGGTTTTGTTTTGTTTTTTGCAATGTAAACAGAACTCTCTTGTCAGTGAGAGAAACTCTACTACATTATGGAGTTAAGGTAGGAAAGATTCCTGCTCTGTGCCATACGCCAGTAGGTAGGGGCCAGGAGGCACTTCCTGAAGAGTATAGGCCACAGATCTTCAGGCACAAGGCCAAATGTCTCAGATCCCTGACCAATTGCTTAGAAGACTGTCTCTCTGCACTCCGTTCAGTGCCCTCCCTCTCCCAGATATTGTGGTGAACACCATACAAAACTCAGGATAGAATAATCAGTAGTTCTGTTCACATTAACTTCAGAGACAGCAAGGGAGTTAATGGTACTCTGAATAATATTAGTTAATCTCCATTTTCTACATGGTATCTGTCATGGTGGGCATGGGGAGTACAATGTCATACAACATGTCTGTTCCTTGACTCCTCCCCCCGAACCTGACAGACACCTTTTGCATGGTTTGTCCAGTGCCACACAGCAGACTGGGGGAGCTTTTGGCACTTTGCAATATCTATTATTCTATATCTTTTTGCAGCAAGTTGAATATAATTCACATTTTTTTTTGCATGTTACCTTGGTGACACTTGCTTAGAGATCAGCAAGGCAGAGCTGTCACAGTGAATGAATGCACCAACTTTTCAAACCGATTAATGTGCTTGGAATGCTGAAAATATTAAACTAAAGTCTTTAGTTAATCATAGTGCCAGAGGGACAAAAACAGAAACAAGACTAATGTTGTGGTTCAAATAGCCTCCTTCACAGTAAGAGAGAGAGTCTCATTTACCCATATTGAAATCTCACCAAGCTCAGAAATTCCAGCCAATCAGCCACTGATGCCTTCTATTCCTTAACTAGTCATTCAAACTTTCATGTTTTAATGTGGAAAGCTTTTGAACTGTAATACAACTGTTAAAACAAAATCCCTCAGCAAAATAGATTTTTCTTTGCTGCTTACGTAAGTGTGGAAATAACATATTGACAATTAAATATTTCAAAGCAAAAGCAAGTGACCTCTCGCTTGTTGTAGTTTGAATGATAAATATTAACCTCAGGGGCCTAATGGTGAAAACCTCCATTACGTAAAACTCCTGCTGAAATCAGTGGGTGCTTTGAGTGTGGAATGACTGCAAGAGCAACTCCACAATGTACATAAGTAATTGCTGATAACCACATACTGGGCCGGGTTCAGATCTCAGTGACACAATTGACTTCAATGGAGTTCACACTGGAAATGCTCTACATTTGCCTTGATAGATCCCAAAATAATTATGGCTAACATAATTTAATGGTAAAAATATAATTCCATATGAGCTACATGCGTGACATATTAAGGCTTATTTCTGGACCGGGTTTTAATGCAAATTATTCATTGTCCCTCTGTCTATGAAAGTTGAGGAACAGTAACTCTTTCACAAGGATTCCAATTGAAGTCCTACGGAAGCCAGTGGGAATACTTGCACTAGTGAGTAAGGTTTGCAGATCAGCACCAGACAGAGTTGAAATATTAGCTTTGCTTCTGGTGGTTTTTGCTCCTTTGTCATGATGACTGAACAACAGAGTCTTTAACTGCCTGAGTTCACTGCCATGCTTAAGCAACTCTTTGGTCTGGCAGTTCTTTCTTACAGTAGTAGACCAAAACCAAAAGATTAATTCCATGTATTAAAAAGTTTTCAAAAAAGTACAATGTGGCTAGCCCACTACGGTTGACCCTCTATCCACTTGATTTACTATAATGGTGTCTTTATCTTGACCATATTATTTTTGTAGGCCTAAAGATCATTAGTCTTTTTTTAACATTATTTAAAATATATGACTGATGTAAACTTTTGCATGTATATTCAAGATGCACAGTGTATAATCAAAGAACAGAGCATTAACTATACCAGCATATGGTACCTAGCTACCAACCAAACATGAAGTGGGGAAAAAAAGCTGTTTGTAGCAGTTTATTGTAACTCAGCAGGAAATGGAAGAGAACAGAAAGCATAATTTAGTAAACATATGTATGAATTATTTCAAAATATACATGAGGCTCAGTGTTAGCACATGAAGCTGATACTTTTTGCACAGTTCTAATTAACTACTTTTTTTACAGAATGTGCCATCTCAGGACCTAGGTTCAATTTCCACCAAATACTTTCTGGGTGGCTCTGGGCAAGTCACTTAATCTTTCACTCTCTGTACCTTAGTTCCAGATGTCTGGTGGTGGGTTGTTTTTTTTAAAGGAACATGTTAGTTTTGATGAGATAGTGTTCCAGAATAGAATTTATGGTCAAAATACACATGGGAGTCCCCCAGATGGCCAAGAGGTTAGTTCACTCATCAGTGATGTGGGCGTCCTAGGCTCAAGTTCCTGCTTTGATTCAGATCAGGACTCAGACCCCACATCCTAGGTGAATATCCTGTCCACCAGACTCCAACTTCAACAGAACCAGGAACCAACTATATATATATTTTTTAAGTAGTACAGCAAAAAAAAAATGTAATATAACAGCTTTGAGAAAGTTGTCATCTATGTTTGGACAATTCAAGAACAGAAAGAGTTCTTCTAATAAAAATATTTGCTATTCCTCTGCTTTAGTCAAGGTCTTGTGAGATGTTAAACGGCTAGTTCTGTAGCCATCCGACTGTGATATACTCCATTATTTGTCAAATGAAAAAAATCATTAGTAATTCAGTCATCTAATAGAAAGGAGATGGTGCCATTTTTGGGAATGAGAGTAACACATTGTGGTCATTTAAAGATCCTTCTCTGAGTACTGTCAAATCTTTTCACTAAGTTGCATATCTGCTATCCATATGTGAATCCTTATGGTAAATACACCGACCCCCTAAGTGCCAATCATATGACCTCTCCCACCCCAATGGTGGATACACATGCCAGTTAATATCTATCCTATGTGGACTTCCCAGTATGTGTGGATTTTTCATTTCATTTATTATTAGTATGGTAGAGCTACATGTGTAACTACCATTGAATTACTACTTATGTTTAAAATATTTCACTACAATTCACTTAATAGGACCATCTGTTGAGTTAGCAGTTAAACTCTGTTTAATCTAAACTGTTCATTGTTAGACCAAGTGGTATTCATGTTCCTCTAGCATTCAAAAGTATAGGTGGGGCCATATCTTCAGATGTCAGTGGAGCTCTGCTGATTTTCTGTTAGCTGAGAATTTGGTTCTGATATTTGCATTCCAGAACCTTAACAGTCTTGTGGACTCATGCTAAGCTCAGTGTAGTGTATGCAGTTGTGAACTGTATAATTTGGAGTTGAAAGGGTGCATTTTATTTGTTTTGCATTAAGCAGTTCTGACTTAATTGTAACTAAAGCTATTTTTGGCGTGCTATTTAAAATATGCTCAAGACTAGTTTAATGTAATTTAAATTTCCTTTAGTGCTTTCTTATGCAAACTAAAACAGTCGGTACATCTGACTTTTACCTCTTGTGGACTGATTGATAGATATATTACCACATTATGTAATAGCTCAATGTAAGTTGTGTAGCACCCACCAAACACATGCAATGCCTTTTTGTAAGAACAGCTTCCAGAGTAATATGTATCTGGCATTTTTTGTTCAGGCCAGAAGAAAAATCATAGCCTAGTAAAACACTAAGGGCACCACATCTAACTTTGGTAGCCTTAAGATTAGCGTCAGTCAGAACTATAGTGGCATCTCAATAAAGTCAGTGGAAATTGCAGATTCTCAGTACTTAATGAAAATGTGGTGGCTATATGCCGACTTAGAAGCCAGACTATAAGCAGCTAAATTTGAAAATTTTGGCAAAATTCGTGTTTCTTTATAAAATGCTCCCTTGACCAAAAAGTGCTGACTATACTGAAATGTGTTCGTAGCTAGACTGAGGGTAGTAAATATTTGCATCGGAGACTAGCAAAGCCAGAGGCAAACCCAGGTTTTAGCAGTGAGAAACTAGTATGACTTGATTTTATTTATTCTTTTGGATTTAAATACTATACTTGAAAGATAACCTAACAATGATCAAAAACTTTAAATTCCTTTTTTTTAATATACCAGTCCTGGTCTCATTTTCACTAATGCAAATCTGGCATAACTCTAAAAATTTCAAAACAGTTACACTGGGTAAATCTGTAGTAACAATTTTTTTTGGCTCATAGTGCCTATTTAAAATTAAAAGTCATTCCCAATTAATCCTCCTTGCTAAATGATATGACCAATCAACAAAGCATAATCAATCAGAATACAATTATAGAGATTGTATTATTAAATTATCAACAGATTACTTTGAACTGAATAGATTATTACTTTAATATGCATAGAGAAATGCAGTTATCTTAGAGGAATCAACAAGCATATTAAATTTGGCAAGGAAAGATATCAGCAAAAGAGGTGATATGTTTTGAAGGGGTTTAAAAAAATTGTTACATGAAGAAATAGATGCTGTGGTGTATAATGGTTTCATGGGGATGGCCACAGAATGACAGGAAAAAATACATTTCTAGTACAATATAGCATAAAATTATAAGGAAAGAAACTTAAGCAGGCTAGAAAATTTCCATTAGCAAAAAATTTCCAAGGGAAAATGCCCTTTGAATGCAAAATGAAAATTTTCATGGGAAAATTTGGATTTTTCCATCAAAGAAAATCTAAATGACAGTTCTCTGGCAGCCTGCCTGACTCTTGTTGAGTTTACTTCCTGCCTGCATAAGGGAGAATGGGAGACTGAACTACAACTCACATGAGGCAAAGCACCAAAGAGGCACATACAGATTAATGTTGAACTTACTTAAAATACACCATTTCAGGTCAGTTCAACAAAACAAAATGTTTCGTTTTGGATCAAACTGGCCCAACACTAAATATTTCATTTTGGTATTCCCAACAGAAAATTTCATTTGTTCAGAAATTGTGTTTTCCATCAGAAAAAAGTTCTGATGGAAAAATGTTCTGATGGAAAATTCTACCCAGCTCTGATTGCAGTATAATACAACAGAAGAAGGCTTTCAATCAGTTAACGCATCACAAATGGGAGAGAATTTTAAATTCCAAAAAAAGTGGCTGGCCACCTGCCAAAGTAACAGAAAAACCTTTTCAGAAGGTGGCTATGAATATTGTAAGGTACACCATACTAATGACAGCTGAGGACAGTCCTATAGGAGGAACGGTACAAATCTAAATGAACCCAAGTAAGCTGTGTTTCTTAAAGACGTCCACTCTTGTTGTCATATTCTTGATCTTGTAGATTGGTAACATGTCACTATCAATAAGTGTCCTTATCATTTTAGAATATTTGTCTTTTTTTTTCTTCGAGTGTCTAGAAATTTTTGCAGTTTCAATTAACTTCATCTTGAAGAGCCATCAGCAAAAGAGATTAGGTACAGTCTAGTAATTTGTTTCTTGAATCTGGTTCCTGATTTATAAGTGTGTTAGAATCATGTACTGCCTTTGTGGTGCTAATCCCTTATTACCACCATCAAATTATGGCTGTGTTGTCATTGGATTATGCAGTAGGAGTGATGCTAGAAGTAAGGGCCGGATAAGGCATAATAAGTTAAGCACTCCATATCCCTTACTTCCTCCATCAGCAACATACGGGCCATAGGATTGTATATAAGACCAAGCGTTTCAATAAAAATATACTTTTGAGGGCTGATTCTCAGCTCCGATACATCACCATAGCTCTGCTGAAGTCAATGAAGCAACACCCATTGATGACATTCATTAATGTACAGTGGGTTAATCTTTGTGTTAAAAGTAGTGATATGCTAACTGTACAGTTTCTTTTATTTTGCTGGTACAAGAAACATAAATAAAACTGGATTAGGGACCTATCTTAACATGTTGAAATGACAAGAGGCTGAATTATAAAATAAGTCTCAGCAAGAAGTTAAGCCCGGGTACATGGAGAATTTTGCACGTTAAATGCTTTCCTTGGTTTTAGGTGCACAGATGCCACAGGGCATTAAGATATGGAGATGGTTGCAATGTAAAACCTGAACAGAGCAGAACAGAATTATGTGTGTCCCATCAGGGCATTTGAATAGGGTTAGGTGAATTAGCTGACAATTCACCTAACCTGACAATTAGCTGATTTTTTTTCTTTTACTGTCAGTTCCCCACCCCTCCACAGTTGGTCTTCAGCCAAGTGCTGGGACCACACTGCCTCCGTCTCATATGAGATTTAAGGAGCTGGGGAAAAGGGATTGTTTCCTCACTGTTCCTCACATTAGGAGCCCCAACCCTGTTCTCTTCTGTGGGGGGCTACCTTCCCCCAAAGTCTGCTTCCTATTCTGGTTCATCAGCTAACTGAACCCTATGGAATGAGTACCTGAACTTCACACTCGTGTCAGTTGGGAAAGGTATTTGTGGCATGCCCTCTCTGGGGGTCTCTCTCCCCCTGGGCTGTGTATGTATGAGGAAACCATCTCCCCTCTTTGAGATAACCCTATGTTCCTTCCCCAGGGACAGATTCCCCTCTCTGGCCCATGTCCATCAAGCTGCAAATCAAAGTCCTTTGACTGAAGTGTGCCCAATATCCATAGCCACCTTCTGAAAAGAGTTTTCTGTTACATAGGCAGTGGCTACATGTCTGCTGCACACATCTTGGGCTTTTCCCATTCTCAGGTAGGTATTATGTCGTGTTTCTTAACTTCCTCAGTTTCCCCACTTTTGGTTGGGGTACGAGCCACAGCAACACTGAGCCATGCCTCTGTTTCTCCAGGAAGGAAAGCAGTTGACTCATCTGTATGGGGATCTGGGGAGGCTTCCTCTTGCCTCCCACTGCAGAACCATCCATGTGAAGTAGTAGTAGTAGTAGAAGACTGAGGCTGTTTCCTGTGGGGGTGCTTGACAGAGAGTCTGCCCCTCCACACAAGGGGAGTTCTCCAAATTGCCTTTAACCCTATCCTTACATTCCCTCTCTGAGTTGGATAAAAGCTGTTTGATCTGTTAAAATCTGTCTTCTGGGAAGACCCATACTCTTAGTCCAGGTTTCAGAGTAGCAGCCATGTTAGTTTGTAGCCGCAAAAAGAGCAGGAGTATTTGTGGCACCTTAGAGACTAGCTAATTTATTTGAGCATAAGCTTTTGTGGGCCATGGGTGCACAGGAGCAATGGCTTACTGATCCCCACCAACATGCCCAGCCGCTCATTGCTGATAACTTGTCCAAACCAAACCCAGACTCTGATGTTTGTTGAGGTTTCCCCAGCACTAACTTCCATGTGCTTCATCAAAGATTCTTTCTACTCAGAATCTGGGAGAACAACATTTCACATTTGACAAAATGTCAGCCTTAGATGCTGGTGAAATGAGGAGACACACGGTAAGCAGCAGTCCCATAGAAACGAACCCTCTCTGTCTACCTACAGCTTTACAAATATGATCTGCTTCCTTCATGCTGGCTGCATTCCTTTTTTTTCTTTCCCATGTGTCTCTTAATATTTTCTAGAGCATTGTCCTCGTTGTGTGGTGAATTACTAGTGTTAATGAATATTGATCTCAGCTAAGTCATACCAGGAGAGCAATGCAGTCCTAGATTAGACTTTTGTATTGCTTAGTAGAGGGGCCAGTCATGGACAAAAATAAGCATTGTAGAGGAAACAAGAGATCAGGTTCCTAAGAAACACTGTTGAACACTTGTTTTGTTAGAAATGTCAGTTAAACTCAAACACATGACTTATTTGATATAGGTAACCAAAACAGACTAGTTCTCCTAGCACAGGCAGTTGCTAGAGAACTGATTGAACATTATTTTAAAGTAATGATCATTTTATTACAGCCTCTCCAACAAAGTCCTCTGAGATCTTGTAAAGCGGCAGTCAACCACAATGTACAGTGACAGTAGTGTGCATTATTAAATTCACAAGCTCCACATATTGATGTTTTACTTGCCTTCCAGTTATAGTCTAGCGACAAGGCAGTTTAGAGTATGACAATGCTCTACTAACTGAAAAGTCCAGCTCTGAGAAAAGTAAAATCACTAGCAACTTTTGAAAATACATCGCTACCTTGATATAATGCCACCTGATATAACACGAATTTGGATATAACACGGTAAAGCAGTGCTACGGGGGGCCCTGTGCACTCCAGTGGATCAAAGCAAGTTCAATATAACACGGTTTCACCTATAACATGGTAAAAAATTTTGGCTCCCAAGGACAGTATTATATCGAGGTAGAGGTGTATTGGTCCTTTAATGTTTCCATTCAAAATCTAAACTGAACGTGTGTGTATATACATGAGGCAAAAAATATATTACTGAGGCAGGCTACTTTCTCTCTATAATGTAGGACTCTGGTGGGGAGGGTGGCTGAGATCCTCAAAGGTATTTAGGTGATTTCAATGGGAGCCATCCACCTAAATACCTTTGAGGATGTGGGACCATGTGATGGAAGTCAATTAGTTTTTTGTATGTTCATCAAGAGAACTGGGGTAGTGTATTTTTTTTAAAAAAATTGCCCAAGGGCACCAGGAGTGCTGCATGTTTTTATTGTAATAATAAAACTCCAAATATTGCACAGCTATTTGAAGTACAGCATCTTGGGTCAGCAACCAAATGTTGTCAATGTCCTTTCTTAAAGCCAGATTCTCAGCTAGTGTCTGGCATATCTTCATTGACTCCAGTAGCACTACATTGTTCTACGTCAGCTGGAGATCTGACCTCAGGCTGGCTATAGTATAAGCTTTGAGGCATTTTATTAAACAAGGAAGGAATATCCTTCCTTAAAATTCTTGCACTCTCTCAGGAAAGTGTCACAAATGTTACCGGTGGAG
The DNA here is from genome assembly GCF_016161935.1 of Mauremys reevesii. Lineage (NCBI taxonomy): Eukaryota > Metazoa > Chordata > Testudines > Geoemydidae > Mauremys > Mauremys reevesii. The sequence continues at coordinate 62,512,547 of NC_052633.1, read as the reverse complement.
ACTTAGCAACACTCTTTGTTTTCCTATCTGCTGGGAAAATTCTGTGCTCCCAACAATTTTCCCTATAGCATGTAAAGGCCTGGCAGTGCAATCACTGACCTCTACTTGAGGGGGAGTCAATGGACATTGCTTTCCCCTGCATATAGGCCTAGCGCGAAATGCACAAAACCAAGACATACTGTAGTGGGGGAAATGGCATGTTATGGTTGTGTGTGACAACCCAAGATTCTGTACACTTGGCAACAGAAACAAAATCGCTCAAATAATTAGACATGTCCCAGAGATCTCTGACCATGAAGCCACAGCGCACACTGAAACAAGAAAACACTAGTCAGTTCAAACCACTACTTAATGAGGATGCTTCATGCCCCTCATATAATTCATTTCCATTTTTAGAAGCACCATCCACTTGAACATGCTACTGCATTTCAGAAAGAGCCATTTTTCTAATAGGCATGCTGATTCCCTGGCAATGAAGTACCACTTGATATTTCAGCAATGTGGGGAAAAGGGAAGTATAAGACTCTGGCATCTTATTACTGATATATCTCTAGTCTCGATAAGAAGTCAGAGGTACAGCTGGAAGGAAATCCATATTAGTGCTGCATTTTGCAACAAGAGTTCCTCAAAACTTGCTGATCCCTTTTATTATTATTATTTTTATTTTTATTTTTATTTTTATTTTTATTTTCCACACAAATTAATTAACACTTAGGGGGTTTGCACATCTTAGGACATCTCTAAATAACATATTATGGGAGGGAAAAACTGTTCAGGTTATGAAAAATGACAGAACAGATATGGAGAGGGAATTGTTTCTGGGAAGTGCCTGAAGCGTAATCTAAACGCACGGTTAGTATTTTTAAAGTAATCCTGTTTTTACATACAACAGGCAACAATATTAGCTCTGTCCCCTATAACTCTATATTATGACTTATTCTCAGGTATTCCTTGAAATTCATGGAGTCCTTTGTTTCATAAAAGGCACAGGTGATAAAAGAACTATATGCATAATTAAACAAAAATCAAACTGATCACAAAACCACTTTTTTCATGAGGGGAAAAAAATCCCCTGTTTTAATATTGCTTGTTTAAATCTAGTCCAAAGAGGGACTGTGACCTGGCTTGTGTGTTTAATTCTGCTATAAAATAATTTACCTATGTGCTGCTCCCTAGTGCGGTAGTTCTCAAACAGGGGTCTGGGGCCCCCGAGGGGGCCTCCAAGCAGGGCCAGCATTAGACTCGTTGGGGCCCAGGGCAGAAAGCTGAAGCCCCACCGAAGCCCAGGTACCTGAGCCCCGCCACCCGGGGCTGAAGCTGAAGCCAGAGCAATGTAGCTTTGTGAGGGGCCCTAGGCAATTGCCCTGCTTGCTACCCCCTAACACCAGCCCTGGCTCTTATATGCAGAAAACCAGTTATTGTGGCACCGGTGGGCCATGAGGTTTTTATAGCATGGGGGTGGGGAAGATCAGAAAGAAAAAGGTTGAGAATCCCTGCCCTAGTGGTTACTTGTTACACTGTGGAGATAAGTATAGGTGAAATTCACTCCTCCCCTTTCAAAGCCTGAGAACATAGGTTTGGTTCAGGGAACTATTTGGCAGCTAGAGGGGAAAGAATCCACCCTCTCTCCATGTGGAAGGACACAGGGCTGCAGCACAGCTCTGTGCGGCTCTTGTTACAGACGCTGAGTAAAGAATGGTGCCACCTCTCTATGCCACCAGAATGAGGTAATGACATCCTCCCCTTCCACAACTTAGCCCTGATCCTGTCCTCCAGTCTGACCAGATCAGGGCTAGCATCATCTCCCTCCCTGAAACACAAAATAAACCTTTTCTCCTCTCGATGGGGCTGATACTTCTGGGTCGGGGGCTTCCTAGCCAATTTTCACACCTTTATATCCTTACCTTGAATAGACCCTGAGCGAATCCAGACACAGCAGAATCCAGATTCAGTGAAAAGGAGGCATGCTGGAGAGAGCTGAATGTTGTTGGCACTTGGGTGACATAATTGCCCATTACCAGCCATAGATTTATGGTGAACCCAAGGGGTGACAAGATGAAACTCTTCAGCACCTTGTGCTTGAGAAACCTTCAGATCAGATGAGTAAGTACTCAATGCTCCTTTGCTTTCTCGAACCTCTGTGAGGAAGGAGTACAGCCAAGGCATGGATACCCCATCCACATCAGTAATTAATGTTTTCAAATTTAAGAGATGACTTTTCTGAACAGGAATTTAGCAACCATTTGAGTCCTTAAACCCCCTGTTTAAGGACACTGGCAACCTGCTTTCCCACAGGTAAGCATTGAAAATCCCAGTTGAAAATCAGCCCAGTTCAGTTCCATAATGGGCAAATATCCATCGTGCAGATGGCTGAATGAAGGTCCTCCAATAAATCTTGTCTCTTTGAACAACACCGGATGAAACTTAACCAAAGCAGTTAGTGCATTTGCTACCTTCGATTTCAGACACAAGATCCACCGTACTTACCAGGTTACCATTTGTTTGATCTATTTGCTTTATAGAGTAGATAGGGAAACTCAACTCTATCACTTAGCATACAAATGCTGGGTTTATCAACTGCCCTTTGCTGTGAACAGTTCCACTGCTCATGGATGCCATGGTATTTTGGAACTTAACACTGATTGGTATGTGTGTAAAAATATCAACTCCTTCAACTTCCATGGATTAATTTAGAAATAGATGAAGGCATGGGAAGGACAGAGTATTTGTTCTCTCCACCATCGCACAGAACCTCTTTAAAAAAGCTAGTAGGTTACATTAGCACATATTTAATCTTAAAATTAGATCCTACCCAACTATGATGTTTGCAATTATTAAATAATGAAAACTGACCTGAGCTGCAGCACATCATCTGTACCTCCCAAATTCTCATTTATACTTTACTGTGGCAGAGTGGTGCAAAGGAGTTTTAAAATGGGTTGGTAAGTTGTGCTGCAATGTGATTAAGGCCCCTTTATACTACCAGAGAGGTTCAAAATGCCTTAGCATAAGCTGCTAGAATTGGGCCCAGTGAGTATTTCCACAGTCTTTAGCTGTGGCACAAAGTCTCTTGCTTCCCCTCTTTGCCCTACTACAAAATTGAAAATGTTCTGTAGTGACGTTAGACTTTAGATTTGTAGAGACCTGTCAAAAACCCTTTGCGGGTACATTTAATGTGTGTGGCTTGGAGCTGCCAGGAACTACTTACCATTTTCTAACATATAGAACCTCCCAGAGAAAATAGATCTGTGACCTGCTTCTGCAGCCTCCTTAGCTGCCCATTGAGGTTCTTGTTGCTCTCACGCAGTGCTTACGATCTGCATTTGCTAGATTAATGTTCTAATTTACATAAAACTGGTATTTTTAATTCTGTTCCTAGGAAAATTCATAGCAAAAGGCAAGATGGGAGCTGTGTGTATCTGTGCTCAAGAATTTACTCAAGGAAAAATGAGTATGCCAGCAATGGCTACAAACCTAAGGCTATTACCAACTCTCCATGCATGCATAACTACCATTGGTGCTAAGGGGAGTTGCACAAATGCATCCTATTGAGAATATACCTCTTAGATCCTCTATCTAAAAGTCAAGGTTTATTAATATGATATAATTAAACTAATCCAGAAGGGAAAACTTTGGTTAGTGATATGAAGCCATAAATAAGTCTAAATGGCATGGTTTACATAGAGGTGTATGGCCTGTAGAATAACGCCCATTAAAGTCAATGGGAACTTTCTGGGGTCCAAATGAGTTGTACTGCAAATAACCTTGAGAAAGGGTTTATAGTACCATCTTCATGCGTGTGAGGTCTGTTCACCTGATAGGAGTGCATGGAAGTTCTTGTATGCATGGAGTAAGAGAATAGTTTACATTGAAAAGAGTGTTTATGATTTCATAGTAAATGTTCTATGTAAATGCTTAAATTATACTGTATATTTATAAAAAATACTACATTAATTTTTTTTAATAGTAGTAGGGATTTCTACATAGATAACTAGATTCTTAAGATCTTTCAAAGGCATGTGTGTAATTCAATTGACCATAATAGAACTACTCGTGAGCTTGAAGGTGAGCATGTCTGTAAGTGTTTATAGGACTGGGGCCTACTATTAAGAGCACTAGGCAGGGATCAGTTTCTCTTCTGTTCAGTGCCTACAACAAGGAGGCCCCAATACCAATAAGGAGTTCTGTGTGTAATAATAATAGTACAGTGTAAAAATGTACTATACTGAAGGGTCCTTGCTTGGTTTCTTTCTGTATTGATTGTATTGGGTTGACTGTCTGTAATCAATTTTCAGAGGCAATTAGAGTATGACACACCACTTGTGGCTTTATAAAACCACCTAAATATATTCTTTGCTTCTTTCATGGATACATTCCCTGCCCCTCCTCACAAATGCAAACACACTCCTAACTACATATATAGTGAAAGAATACTGTTTATGGGGAAGACATTCACTAAAATATTAAATTTAATACAAAAGTTTTTTTGTGGAGGGGGACCCTATGGCCAAATTTTCTGCTGATATAAATGTACAAGACTCTTTAGAAGTCAGTGGATCTGTGCCCATTCATACCAGCCATATATTTGACACCTAGATGTTTTGCACACCCTGGAAAGGGACGTGGCATAATACTGGGCTCCCATCTTGTAATGACAGAAGCTTTCACAATAAGGATCATATTTAATTTATAACTTGACATAAAAGACACTGTATAACATGGTTCTCTAGTACTGCATTTTCTTGCAGGGACAGAGCCACTATTCATTATGACTTATATTGTGCAGTCACTTACCATGTTTCTTGCCCCACCAGTCTACCTCATTATTCTCTGGGAAAGCCATTTTACAAACAGCCAGCAACTTACTTAAATTATAAATGGGTTTATGCCACTTTTGGTTTTGAACAAGGAGACAGTATTTTGTGAATTAGGTACTCCAGACTATTACATTTGATAATGCGATGTGACATAGTAACTCATCTGAATGACAAAATGCCCCTTCTGAACCAAAATTTAAAGTGGCATTATATATATTTGTTTCCTGAGATGAATTAATGCAGTCAGAGAGATGTGAAACAAATGATCTGGATAGGCAAGCTTTCTCATAGCCTTTCATTTTCCCTTTTTATTAGAAAGCAATATTCATTTAGACTTTTGGTATAAATAAAGACTAGGAGTGATTTTCATGGTAGAAAATCCAAGTTTTGGGAAAACTGTTACCACTGACGTTTTAGTACAGAAGAAGGTGAGATTCTAATTTTTTTGTACACCAGAGTAAATCCCAATTAATGCGTAGAAGTCGACAATGTACCTCTGGATTTACATCAGTGTAAATAAGATCAGTGTCTGACCTTGAATCTGAAAGATAAGGGAATAGTCTGACAGATGTGTCCGACCTGTCTTGGTACAAATACACAGCCGGGCTAAACTAATCCATCAATTAGGGAGAATTTTTAAATTGTTAACCTTATGTGTTCTAAATAGCTAAACTCAGTTTACAGAGTGGTAGGCGTGTTAGTCTGTATCAGCAAAAACAATGAGTACTTGTGGCACCTTAGAGACTAACACATTTATTTGGGCACAAGCTTCTGAGGGCTACAACCCACTTCATCAGATGCATGGAGTGGAAAATACAGTAGGCAGAATATATATACACAGTACATGAAAAGATGGGAGTTGCCTTACCAAGTGGGGGATCAGTTCTAATGAGACAATTCAATTAAAGTGGAAGTGAGCTATTATCAACAGGAGGAAGAATCACTTTTGTAGTGGTAATCAGGGTGGCCCATTTCAAACAGTTGACAAGAAGGTGTGAGTAACAGTAGGGGAAAATTAACATGGGAAAATTAGTTTTTAGTTTTCGTAGTGACCAATCCACTCCCAGTCTTATTCAGGCCTAATTTGATGGTGTCCAATTTGCAAATTAATTCTAGTTCTGCAGCTTCTCATTGGAGTCTGTTGAAATTTTTGTTGTTGAAGAATTGCCACTTTTAAGTCTGTTGTTGAGTGTCCAAGGAGATTGAAGTGTTCTCTGACTGGTTTTGGAATGTTATAATTCTTGATGTCTGATTTGTGTCCATTTATTCTTTTGTGTAGAGATTTTCTGGTTTGGCCAATGTACATGGCAGAGGGGCATTGCTGGCACATATCATATATCACATTGGTAGATGCGCAAGTGAATGAGCACCTGATGGTGTGGCTGATGTGGTTAGGTCCTATGATGGTGTCCCTTGAATAGATATGTGGACAGAGTTGGCAACAGGGTTTATTGCAGGGATAGGTTCCAGTTTCGTTTACCTTAGTCTGTAGTTCTCATCCAGGGGCCCAGGGCCCCCTAGGGGGCCTTGAGCAGGTTCCAGGGGGGCCTCCAAGCAGGACCAGCATTACACTTGCTGGGGCCCAGGGCAGAAAGCCGAAGCCCCACCGCATGAGACTGAAGCCCCGGTACCTGTGCCCTGCCACCCAGGGCAGAAAGCTGAAGCCTGAGAAATGTAGTTTGTGGGGGCCTGCTGTGGCATTGGGCCCCAGGCAATTGCCCTGCTTGCTACCCCCTAATGCCAGCCCTGGCGCTTATATGCAGAAAACCTGTTATTATGACCCAGGTAGGCCGTGGAGTTTTTATAGCAATATTTTGTGGGCCTCAGAAAGAAAAAGTTTGAGAACCTCTGACCTAGGTAACATTAAAGCTAAGCCAGAAAGAATCTCATTTGCACCAGACCGACTGGTGAATCAGTTTTGAACACATTTCAGTAAAAAAGAGGAGTGCAACCTATTACATCAGCATAGCATGAAGAATAATTTTTCTTCCAGCAGTTAATTGTTGTACAGCATCCTGGCTTTACTGTAGTGCTAATTTGCTGGACTGAATTGAGCGCTTAGCTAATCAGCAAGCAGACACTTCTCTCTAGCCTTCTTCACAAGACTGCCGCTCAGGCCTGGTCTACACTAGGCGTTTAAATCGGTTTTAGGAGCGTAAAACCGATTTTTACTACAAACCACATCCACACTGGGGGCACCTTATTTTTTTTTAATCTTTAAATTCCGGTTTCTACTCCTGCCCGACGAGAGGAGAGTAGTAAATATTATTAACATACATCATAGGGTAGTGGTGGTAGTGTGTCATAATGGGCCTCCTCGGGAGCCTCACCACACTCCCACTGACCGCTCTGGACCGCTCTGGAAGCCGGATGCACTGGCCAGGTAGACAGAAAAAAAGAGCGAACTTTTTTGAATTCATTTCCTGCTTCGACAGCGTGGAGGAGACATCATCATCACAGACCACATCAGACAATCAGCACAGTTAACAATGCTGTCTCCTGAGAATCAAAAGAAGCCCCAGGCAGTAGTGGCTCGGTCTGGCTATGGGGAGATGATTCAGTAATATAAGATGATTGCTTCAGTACTAAACTCAAAAAAAAAAAGAGAAAAAAAAAAAAAAAAAAAAAGAAGAAAAGCGATAGCGGATAAAGATAAAGGCCACAGCAGGGAAGCAGGACAGTGCAGAGTGCAAGTAGAAGCAAAGAGAAGAAAACCAAAGAAAGCAGAAGCAAAAGGAAGGGGTCCGCAGTCAAAAAAAACATGCCGCTTGGCTGGCTGCCTGCCGTTTTTAGGGGGGGGCCACAAGTACCCACCCCTGACCGTGGATTCGAGGTGGGGTTGGATTCTGCTCCATGTCTGAAGATTATGCAGACGGGGAGAAGAAGAGAGAGAGGAAGAGAAGAAGAAGAGAGAGCAGACAGCACCCCCAGCAGCCCAGACAATTTAAGCAGCAGCCAGGAGCCCCTATCACCCCCAGCCCTCACAAGCAACTATTCCAGAGAATGGAGCCCTGGAAGGAGAGCAAAATTTTTAAGAGTGAAACAGCAACCAGCATTTTAAGCAAGTTTTTTTAATGATTGATTTGCATTTAATGATTGTATGCATACTGAAGACAGTAATGATTGAGTTGTTAACAAGTATAGAATGAAGAGGTTAAGTGACAAGCCCTCCTGGGAAAAGAACCAGGGACATCTCGATGTCCAAAAGCCAGCATGTACTAGAAGCCCTGGCAGCCATGGACTGGCCAACCATGCCATGCATTTTTCATGCCATGGTATATCAGTAATCAGAGTATCCATATGTAGTAGCAAGTATCAGCGTATGCATTCGGACTGCTGGGCATTCAAGAAGCATCCGCTCTATGCTGGCTCTCAAGATCACTCAGCAACAGGATCACTGAGACAGTGGCTTACCATGGCCGCATGCAGCTGAATTCTGATGCCTGACCTGATAAATCACATGTGCTAGGTGAATAGTGATGTTCACTGTGAAACAGTATAACCATTGTTCTGTAAAATGTATCTCTAAATATTTCTCAGTTTAAAGATCCCTCCTGAGATGTTTGACTGGCTAATATGGTCCCTTTCTGTATTAATATCAAGATACAACAGATATTAAGACCAACTTCCAATTCAGAATCATGATGTGATTACAGATGAGTCTGTTTCATGATCCCTATATTCTGTAGATGAATCCTGAGGAAGTTCCAATCATCAAACTTTTACTTCAAGTAACTTGATAGTGTCCCTTGAATTCAGTATCAATTAGTCAGATTAGCAAGCAGATTCCAGCTGTCACAACCATATTAGAATAATATCCTTGAGTTCAAATGCTGTCCTTCCAGCATTCTTGATACATTGTGTAGCTTTGTAGTAAGGAAGCACGTACAATCTCTTTAATATAAAGACAGTTTTTCATCTCTCAAATTGCTAAAGATTTTTGTTCCATCTCAGTCAAGTTCAGACAAATAAGGATTTGAATGTCCTTACTCTGACAGTTGAGCTGTTTTCTAATCACTCCATGTGGTTTTCTTCACAAGAAAGCCACAGATCATTCGGATTATCATTTTGAAAAGTTCTTATTGGTGTTTGTGTTTCTCTTAGTCTCATTTCACTACCACCATCTTGATTCTGATCTTTCTTAGACTCTGGTGTCAATCAGGAGCAATGTTAGCCATGTCTCTAGAGTTATACTCATGTGAAATGGTGAACACTGAGATCCAAATCAGGCCCCATAAATGCTCATTACTAGAGCACAGAGATATTAGTGTTTTTAGGATATACTTTTCTATAGAGGCAGAACAGTTATTCTACTCATCCCACATGGAATTAATTCTTGGATAGCACGTACATTCTGTGTGGGAAGATGATCTCAATAAAAGCATTCTTACTGCTATTCAGTAGTAACCTACAGGGTGCCATTCTTTTTCTTAAGTGTCTTAGAAGCTGACCCATGGGTTAGTGCAATTTTCATTTGTCAGGCAGAACGCTTATGTAAGGAGGCTACAGTGACCTGTTTACCTGGTTCTACAGCAGCAGGTACCCTGCAATGTTTTGACATGATGCCTTTCTCGGGAAGGAAATGTCAATCAAATAAAGAATGGATCATCGCTAAGCAGTTATTCTGTTTGTAGTAATCAGCACTTTCAAATAGAAGTGGCTCTTCCTGGAAAAGGAGGAGGAAAAAATCCTAAATGTGGTTAATCAGGACAATGGGTGAAGTGTGTGAATCCATTTCAGCTGTGTATTATGACGAAAAAGCCTAATGTGTTGTTTTTTTTCTCTTTGGGTTACCTATTTGTGTCTGTTTATAATGCCCTTGAAAGCAAGGAAAGAATCATATTTCAATTCCATTTTGTGTGCAATCTGCTTTGTTACTGCAGACTTGCTTTATGAATGCTTGGCTGCTAGCATTGATTGCAATATCCAGGCTATTTTATTGTATTGCAGCAAAACAAACAGATATATATTTTAAAATGGTAGAAGAAATGTTGGGTCTCTTTACTTTGTCAGTATCCTCTTCTAAAATAGATAAAGGCTATAGAAATATTATTATTCCATTTATCTGAGGTTATATAAAGCATTTTACAATCATTAACTAATTAACCCTCACGACGCCCCGTAGAATTGAATTAAGAAATTACTACATCTGATAGCAATTTCTAGCATTTGCACTCTCTCCTTATGAGTTTTTGAAGGCTTTATAACAGTTTGATAATGTATGACAACACTACAAAACAGCATAGGAGAGAAAGTAAAGAAACCCCTGTGTAAGCCTACAGGGGACTGCTTGTGTTGTCCATGACCAATGAAGTCAGGGAGTTGACCACCAGCAGGCACAGACGAGGCTTCCTCATGCTAAGGGCAGGTGGTAGTAAGTTGCCTCACAACCCTGGATATCTCCAGGAAGCATAATAGGCAGGACTGAGGCCAGCCAGTGAAGAGAGAAACCACGGCAGGTATGAATATGCCAGCAGAACCTGAGATACAGGAGAGAAAGAGATGCAGTGAATAACCAATGTGCCAGAGGCTTTTCTGAGACTGTTAATTACACCTTATCATGTCTGACTGGGGAGATCTTGAGTTACTGTACTACGAGTCTGACTTTCAGGGTCTCAGGCTAGTAGAGAGTAATGCATTGTTTTAGTGCAGGACAGCAGTGAAAATACAAATGCCCTCCTTGCCTTTGCCAGCTATGCCATTAGAAGCATAGCCGTTCCTCCTACTATATATAGTTACTCAGTTAGAAGGGCACACCTAGCCAGGAAGATTTTCTTCTTTCATACAGTAACTTGAATAGCAACATTAAAGGTTGATGTCCAAATTTGTCATCCACTCATGGGATCCAATGGCAAGGCATGAATCAAGGCTGTCTGGAGAAAGATTTTAAAGGAAAGTGGAGTAAAATGGCATGGTCTTTCCTGTTAAGTGCTTTGGCACGACCCATGCCATGAACATTGCAACCGAGTAATGACTGATGGCCTCAGGGACTACAAAGCAACTCAAGCCAGGAAGCTAAAAACTACAAAAAGTCCCTTCAACTATACTAGTAACAGCAAAGGCAAATCTGTCGGTGGATTTGTTTTTTGTTAGTTTTGTTTTTTGAAGAGTGCAGTGTCTGACCTCACTCTGATCTCTCTCCTTCCTCAGAAGAGAGAGCGCTAAAGCTGTGCATGCCTCTCTACTCCCTTGGCTGGTGTGCCCATGCTGCCATCTCCTGGGACCACAATTATCAGCAATGAGACAGGGAAGGTTTGGCGTAATCGGAACATGACTGATCTTAGTGACCTTTGGATAACACATCTAGCCTTAATCAGCACCTCATGAGGTGTCTGTGTATTGTTTATGTGGGGGAAGGTAGCCCACACTCATAACTGGGATCCCAGCCTTACACCTCCTCCCTCTCTGCCACACATTTGAGAAGAAAGCTGCAAGTTGCATCTAATTATCTCAGAAAGGGTGTAAGTTTCACTCAAGAATATATTATGGTAACTTGTGATCTGGCGTTTCTGTTCTCCTTTCACTAGATATGAATAACTCCCATTAACAGCTGCTTGGGAGGAAGGAGAACATGATGCGGTACACATGGCTGGCTTACTCTTTAGGAGCCCATACAATCTTCTCATTGGAGACTTCACATAGGCTTAAAAGGGACTTTTGATTTGGGGCACTGTAGGAAAAAATGAAGCTAGCCTCCCAGAAAAGAGGGATGGCCAGGGCCATGTCACAAAGTGCCATCTCTGGGTATAAAAGGGAGCAAGATAAAGCGACTGAAAGTCTTGTTGGTTGGTACCATGTGAGCAATGACTTGAACACTTGAATTCCACCAAGTAGGCCAGGTTCTCAACATTTTTCTTTCTGCCTCCTCCACCCCAACATGCTATTAAAAACTTCAGGGGGGTGTCTCCAGGCTTCAGCAGGGGAGGAGGGATGCCAGGGCTCCAGATTCTAGCACTGTGGAGTGCCAGGGATTAGGCCTCCTACCCCAAGGGTTGCTGGGGCTTTGGGCTCCAGGCTTCAGCCGCAGGGTGTGAAGGCTTGGGGCTTTGAGCTTCAGATGTGGGGTGCCAAGGCTCAGGGCTCTGAGCTTTCTGCCATGGTCCCCAGCCAGTCTAACACTGGCCCCGCTTCACAGACCCTCTGACACTGGCTCATGGATGCCCCCACTCCCCCGGGTGCCACAATGCCCTGGCAAAACCCTATCAGACAGGCATGCTTTTAAGGCAGAGGGGCCCAAAACAGCCAAAAACAAACCAACCACCCAAAACAGGCTCCCTGAACATGCGTTGCTGAGTTCTAGTGATATCACTATTACCTAGAAACATGACTGACACCTATATCAGCCAATCATCATAAAGGGGTAGAAGTTGGTGCAAGGGATAGGACTCTGAAATCATTTTTAGTATAACCTTCCTCTATGCCAAGATTTATGGATTAGAGTGCTCTGGCGCAGGCAGCATGCCTGCAATTCTAAAGAGTCTGGTGGAGCTTTTAGCATCTGCACTCGGGTAACCAATCCATTGCTGGGTAGAGTCCTGAGTTACTAAATAAGAGGAAAATATTTTAGTGCTTCATTGACTGAGCCTATTGGACTCTATCACTGATTTAATTTTCATTGCACTCCACTAATAGCAAAATTATATGTTCATGTTGCAAACAGCCAAGGAAAAGAAGCAGTATATTTGCTAATGCTGCTGTTTGAAAGTTATTCAGGGACACTTTGCATATTGGAAACTACATTTCACTGCACCATCACAGGTTGCACTGATTGGAAAGTCATACATTTCCCCTAACTCAAAATAAATAGGGTATCTTATTTTTGTGCCTTTTGAGAAATGCTGTCTAGGCACACTGCCCATTCTTTCATCTGATTACTTCACAACAGAGCGAAGCAAAGTGCCTCAACTAATTTAACAGGCAAGTTACCAGTGCAACATTTGAATTTTAGTGTTTCACTTGTATTTTCTACCAGGGGGAGATTTGTGTTTAAGGTACTGGCTGGAACTCAGGAGATATGAGTTCAATTCCTGGTTCTGCTACAGACTTCCTGTGTGATATTATTTGGGCAGGATGTGGAAGAGAGGAAGTCACACTGCATGCCTCAGCTTCCCATCTGTTAAATATCGATAATAGCAAAGTCTGTAGGTATTAATTTAATACATGAATAATAGCCCACAACAGAGATGCTTCTTGGTCACAAAAATATAGTTTGTACGTGTGTATCCTCTTGGGTTGCACTCTTGCAGGATCTTATACCTGAACCAAACTTGCATTAGCTAATCATGGTACCACCTCTGCTCCTGCTGTTGATATGTCTAGTGTTTCATCTGTGCACCACTGCTTTGCAGATGGTTTTTTTAAAAAACAACAACAAAAACAGAGACTTTTGTGAATTAGAAACCAAATTTTGATTTACCACTTCTCATGGACATTCACACAGGTGAAATTTTGTTCATACATGTGTCCATGGAAAACAAATCCTAGACCTGTACCCAACATTCATTTTGTGACTAAAACAATGTTCATTTAAATCAGAGTAAGGAGGCCTGAGTCCTACTCCCAACTCTGTCACTGACCTCTGTGTGATATTGAATACATCACTTTCCTCTCTGTGTCTCTGTTTTCTCTCCTGTCTGTCATGTTTGTTTATATTGTAAACTTCTCTGGGCAGAGACTCTCTCATGATTTCTTTGTGCTGTGCTTAGTACAACAGGGCCCTGATGTCAGCTGTGGTCTGTACATGCTAATGTAATATAAATAATAAAGGAAGCACGGTAATTAAATTGGAGCAACTCCTACCCACCCATCTGCAGATCTTAGCTGTATATAAAGATAGATAAATACATCTATTTTGTAATTAGATACCCAACTTCCAACCCAAAAAGACAGTTCCATTATGTTGTCTGGTACTAGTGCCAGTCAACATCTTCTATACTCTCTGCCAAGTGCCAGCTCCCAAGTACAGAGGTTAATGTTCTTTCTTTGTGCCACCTCCCGTTGTTCAATTAGGGCCCAATTCTGCCATACTCAATCATAACAATACTTTATCCCACAAGCACCGTTTAATATTAGCCCTGTGGTATTGCTGGCTCCCACCCTGAGAAAAAATCCAACGAGTTCATCGCATGCCAAATAAACACCCCCCTTTTCTCAACACTGTCAAAATGTATAAAACACTTTTTATATGAAGAAAGAAACCTACATAAATTCTTAATGTAGAGAGTAAACAGAAAGAAAGTCAATATTCCCTGTCACTCTTTTTATTTTTAGGGTTTTGGCTAGAAAATAAAATGGACAAAATTGTACTCTGAACTTTCAAAACGTTAAGTGACTTTTCCAATCATCAGGTCAATACTTGCCTGGAGATGTTAACATTGAGATACTAGTTATGGCATCAGTCATGAATGGCTTATCTGGTAACAAGATGTGAGGGCTGGGTGTAGAAGATGCTGAATTGCCATCTTTACTTATATCCATTAGTCTTTCCTTGTAAGTACCTGCCCCAATTTTGTGTGTCCAACTATGCTGTCGCTTTAAAAAGAGTTTAAAATCAGTTTTAAATGATTATATTTGCTTTTCCTTCTGTCTTATTTGCAGTCCATGTATTTTAAGTGCTCGGATTACTTATTTGAGCAGTGAGTGTATTCTCTTTTGCTTAATGACTAAAAGGTTGCTGCATTCCCATGGGAACTGTAACATTCTGACCTCTGCTTCTCTTCCTAGCCTACCTAACTTTTCCTCAAGCTCATCTGTGGTCAACCTTCCCTCTTCTGCCCCTCCACCCATTCACCTTCCAGTTCTCACCCAGTGCTACCGCGCAGCATCACTCCTACTCCTGCCTTGCAGCTTCCCAGAGTCCATCCCTCTTGCTCCTCTTTAGTCAGCAGGTTCTTGAACTTCCTCCCATGTAAACTTCTCCCACACTGCTGTGGCCTCCCAGCCAAACCAGTACACCCCCATCCTTCTCCCCACACTTCCCACTGCATCTACCATTTGCTCTGCCACCTTGCTCACCCTACCTCCTGGCTGTCATTCCAAATGACATCCCATTTGCCGAACTTCTCCCTTACTTCCATACCATCCTGCCCCCACCCACCTGCTGCTGCTCTACCTTGCTGGAATCTCAGGTGCAATTCTACTTTAACAAAGCCATTCTGGAATGAGGTGGTTAATGCTTGTTGTGAAATGTGGCAGACTGTTTTAGAGACTGAAATTCTCTTTATGCACAGAAGAGGTACATCATGGGTAGCTATTTTTGGAGAAGTTTTGTGTGTTCTACAGGAGGTCAGCCTAGATGATCACAATGGTCTTTTCTGGCCTTGGAATCTATTGAATCTGAAGCAGACAGATCACCTCTAGGAGTAAAGGAATAAGTCAGTCTCCATGCAATCATTGTCCCTTCTGCAGAGACTGTCAACAAGGCTAGTTGTCATTGCTAATGGGGCTGAGAGAGAGTCTCACAAAACCATACTTCAAAATGATTTTAACTGGAAGTGGCTGGGTATACCGTTATGTGGACTAAAAACAAGATAAAGAAAGCACTGTATTGAGCTGGAAGAGAAAGTAAACAGTTAATTAAAAGCATTCACAGAAGATAATTAATTGGAAGAAGTATTAAGGAGAGAGAAATCATACAAAGGGATCTAGAGAGAGTAGAAATGTTGGTGGAAAGCAGAGATGGTTGGGAATTTTTTTAGAACATTTTTGGCCAAAAAATGACATTACTGAGAGGGATAGTTCAGTGGTTTGAGCATTGGCCTGCTAAACCCAGGGTTGTGAGCTCAATCCTTGAGGGGGCCACCTAGGGATCTGGAGCAAAAAAATAGTATTTGGTTCTCTTAGTGAAGGCAGGAGGCTGGACTCCATGACCTTTCAACATCCCTTCCAGTTCTAGGAGATAGGATATCTCCTATTATTATTATATACACCAAAACTGTGAAACAGTCAGTTCAAAACTTCAGACGTTTGGTTGGTTTGTTTTGTTTTTGTGTGGTAAAAACAGTTTTGAGATTATTGAATGGGAAAGTTTCTGGGGGTTTTAAAGTCATTCATAATTTTAGTAAATTTACACTAAAAGGTGGAGGAGAAAGAAGGTCAACATCAAAACTAGATACTTTGTAATTATTGAACAAAAATTCTTATGTATGTTTGGCTTGCAAAAACATTTTTAGATTTCAACTTTTTGTCATGATTCACGATGGGGTGGAATTTAAATATTGAAAAAAAAATTCCCTCCTGGCCCTACTGGAAAGTAAAATGAGATTCCAATTAGCCAATTTATCTTGGGAAATTAATCCAAAATGCAAGCTATTCAGCCGGAAGGAGGAACACAGAAACTAGTTGATAATGGGTTTGAAATGCAAGATGGCAGCACAAAAGGACTTTTGACCAATTATAGGAGATAATGCACATCTCATACAACTACACCTTGATTATTGTGTTCAGTCTGGATACCTCAGATGCTAAGAACCTGGAGGGAGTTCAGAGAAAGGCAACAGAGGTCAGTAGGACAATGGTGAAATCTACTTATGAGCAAAGCCTAAAAGCTAAATATGTAGAATTTAGCAAAAAGTGAATAAGGTCCTAATCCTGAAATGAGCTTTGACTGTACAGCCCCTTGTGATCATGTGGTGCCTCCGTGGATTTTAGTTGGTCTTTGCACAAATATTCCATAATCCATAAATTTTTGAAGGAGGGAAAGGATCTATTAAAAGTACCACTTAAGTGTGGAAATTAGGAAAAGAGAAATTTAGGCTAATCTACCGCTACAGGGAAAGGTTCATCAGAAAAATATACACTCATATTTACCAAAATTGTCCTTTTCTTGGAAATGAACATTTGAATTTTTCTGTTTCTTCAAAGGAAAACTAAAAACATCCCCCCCCCCTAGAATAAACAAAACAAAAAAGTAGAAAATCCTATTTTGGTCAAATAATTAATTTTTTGTTTCTGATGAAATGTTTCATGAAAAATACTTACAATTTCCTAGCCAGCTTGTCTCGTGACTATTAAAATTAGAGCGTATGTCAATATTAGAAAATATATGGTTTTGAAGAGTCCTTCAATGGCAGGAAGACACACTGCAGGACAAGTACATTCTTCCCCATAATCTCTTTGGAGCAGGAAGAATATCTTGATATAAGTCTTGCAGACCTCAAAGAACAAAATTCTGATCTTGATTAGGGCTCCTGAGTGATATCGCAATATAGATATTAAATAATAATCTAATCTTTGATTCTGTAAATTCCAGTGGTGTTTCTTGTGATGTGGACACTTCTTCAGTGAGAACCCAAACTGTAACAAACAATTCATTTCACATAAATAACTGAACAGCCACTAGACTTGGCTTTTGACCAGGATAACATTACAGTCTCCAAGTGCTGGTGGTTCTTTTACTTTTTTTTAAGCTTCTCCCATTTCAAGTATGGAGGTTAAAATATAATTCTTTAAATGGTAAGATGGTAAAATGTACTCAAAGGGGATGTAAAAGGTATAAAATAAGCTGGGAAATAACTGAGCATTAAATCAGTGAACATAAATATAAAGTAGATCTCCTACAAAGGTTCAGAGATTGCACAAAATCACAGGGGACTGAAACCTGATGAAAAATATATATAATACATATATTTAAAGAAAGAAGCCTGAGGCAGTAGTTACTTATGCACAACAAACCTACAGTACTTGGGTTCTTTATTAATAATAGAACAGTAAAATCAGTAAAGTCTGTGTGTAAGGCAAGTCTTTTCACACAGACCAATATGTCTGAAGCAAATTGGCAGAGGGATGAGTTGTAATGTGGGCCAAGATAGTACATTATCCATCTGCAAGTTTGAAACAAAATATGAAAATGTGAATTAGATCTAACTTTGTACAAATAAATACACATTGAGGGGAGGAATAGCTCAGTGGTTTGAGCATTGGCTTGCTAAACCCAGGGTTGTGAGTTCAATCCTTGAGGGGGCTACTTAGGGATCTGGGGCAAAAATCAGTACTTGGTCCTGCTAATGAAGGCAGGGGGCTGGACTCAGCTCAATGACCTTTTGAGGTCCCTTCCAGTTCTAGGAGATAGGTATATCTCCAATTATTATTATTATTATTATTATAATAAATTGTTTACTCATCCAAGGAAATTAGATTTTTTTCACCCTAGAATTTGTACGTGGGCAAGTAAAGATGTCAGGCTTCTGGCCCACTGGAGAATAAGAGTGGAGGAGGCTGGAGGTGGTCTGAGATCAGTCTCGGCAGCTACCAGTATAAGGGAAGGTTGCAGAGGGCTGAATGGGAATAGAGCAAGGAGAATTTGGCTGCCTTCGGATTAGGGAGTGGGGGTCATATTTTAACTTAAAATAAAGCAAGAATGAAACTATACACATAATTCCATGTGAGAGTCACATCCACTGAAACAAGAATAAAAATGAAACCCTGGTACAGTAGTCTCCGACAGAATGAAGAAAAATGCCTTTAGATGGTCACAGACGTGTTTCATTTTAATTTCATTTAGAGAATGAATTATCCAGGAGTGAAGAAATGGGGGAGAGAGGCGGGAGGAATGGGGATGGAGTTTCTTGTTGGATAAGCAATTTGAAGTCTTAGCTGCCTCTGGACAAAAGACTATGCTGGAAAAAAGACCTGCTTTATTATTATTTGTTTATTATACTAGCACCTAGAGGTCTCCTAGGATCAGGGCCCCTTTGTGCTAAATGCTGTACATGCACATAGCAAGAGATAATCCCTGACGGGAAGAGTTTACAGAGGAACAAAGTATAGAAGAAAAGGGTGCTATTAGCTCCATTTTACAGATTACAATCTGAGGCAGGGTGAGATTAAATGACTTGCCCAACATCACACAGGGAGACTATAGCAGAGCGCAGAATTGAACCCAGATCTGAGT
Source organism: Mauremys reevesii (assembly GCF_016161935.1). NCBI lineage: Eukaryota > Metazoa > Chordata > Testudines > Geoemydidae > Mauremys > Mauremys reevesii. The sequence goes on along the minus strand of NC_052633.1, from coordinate 62,493,839 downwards.
GAGCTACAGCCTTGTTCTTTAATTAATCACAAAACCATCCTTCCTCTCCAATCTTACTAAAGAGTGACTCTTACTAAATTAGTCAGTCTATCAATGTCAGAGTAGGTTAGAGGCACATAAATTGTGATTGTAGGTAGAAGGAGGCACTGTAAGTGAGACATTTTCTACAAGATATAAACCAATGATCTGCACTTTCTCTTTCTAACTCTTTCTTGGAATCATTCCATATACTGCAATGTTTCTTCACTGATAGCACAGTTTGTCTTTTTAAACAATGTCACAGATTGATGGGCCCTTAAAGGCAAGTAGATCTCAGCCCCTCCAGGGACAGAGTCAAGTCTCCGTCCCTGGTGGGAAACATGAGTCATGTGACTGGTGGGTCATGTGACCCAAGTAGGCTTTGGGTGAAACCAGAGGCTGAGCTGAAAGAACTGATGGGAAGAAGAACTCAGCCTGCACACATATTGCCTCGAAGGAGGGCTGTGAAATCCTGATCTCAAGGGGTGAGTTTCTGAGCTAGGATGTATAGGACACAGTCCCAGCAGGAGGGCTGTAGAAACCCCAATCTAAAGGAGTGAACTTGTAGGCTTGGGAGGCTAAGACTTGACCCACACCATCCTAGGAAGGAAGGCTGGGGAAAACTCAGCACCTATGGATGGCTAAAAGGGGGCTTGCTTTGGGAGCCAGACAATGTTAAATAAATTAGACCCCAAGGGAAGGAGTGTTGTTTTAAAGACTTTCTGAGAGTGGATTATTTCTGGGAACCTAAGACAAACTGAGACAGGTCTCCTGCAGAGCCACCCTATGCCAGGAGGGGATGGTTTGAAGACAGCAACTTCTTACAACATATATTGCCTCACATTTGTGTTTGTTTTCTGTTCTTAAATGGCTTAGTTGTTTGAACTCTTTGGCTCACTTACTGAGACAGAAAGATTGTGTGTTCAAGACCCAAATTAGGATGTGTTTGGATTCTCACTATGTTTGGGAATAATAGCAGCAGTTACATAGTGCTTTTTCTATTCACATCTTTCTAATAAAGGCCCATAGACGTTCACTCAAAACAATAAAAAATAGGTATGAATATAGCCTCTGTGGTTACAATCTCAAGTTTTGAAATTTACAAGAGAGATCAGTCATCCATGCTTCAGGTCATGATCTGATCACCAGCTGGGACAAAGTAATAATTTTTCATGCACGTTGCGTAAGTGAACCAGTGCATTAAGGGAAAGGGAAGAATCTCCTTCCTCTACAGAGAATGTCAGCAAGGCTGTTTTCTGTTTGGCAAAATAAGATTACCACAAAAATAAGTAGCCACATCCTAACTTTTTTACTCAACTCGTACTCAATCCTTACTGTGCAATACACTCACTGAGGTCACTGAATATTGCTCGAGTGATTTGGCCATAGGATTCGGTATGATATAAGTAAAAATTCACAATTTAAGAATGAAAGCTGCCATTTTGCATGTTCTTTTTTTCAAAACTGAGGCATAAGGAGGCATGTTAAGCAGGTGGTATCACTATGTTCTGAATGACAGAGCAGATCTGAACTTTTTCCTTCCTTGGTTTTTATGGTTCACTTTTCAGTTAAAAATTCTTTGTACTATACTTTCAGCTGAGGGATATTTCTACATGTTGGCTGCCTTTTTGAACGATTTATTTATTTTATCTGTAGAAAGATTTTTTTTCTTTTCTTTTTAATTCCCCTTTCCTTTCTTTATATTTTGTTCTAGTAGCATTGATTCAGTAATTATATTAGTTATGGGTGGGAAAATGGGCTCAGATAAGATCAGAACTGACCCAAAGCTTTCCCATAACTGCAAAAAAGTATCTGAATGGTGTTTTGGAAAAGAATAGTTAACTTTTTAAAAACTTTACTTTTCAGTTCAATGTTTCTTTGTATTTCCTGAGGCTGGAAGTAAACATGGAAAAACTGAAAGAAAGTTTGTATTTCTAGCCCCAAAATAAGCAGTAAGGATTTGACCTCTTGAAGTTGGTTCTTGAGTGGATATTTGTTGTCTAATTTTGCAAGAGAGTGAGTTTCATTTGCTTCTTCAAATGAAAGCGAATTCAAACCTTTCCAAGTTCAGCTTCCTCTAGCACCAGCCACTTTAGAATGGGTTTTGTTAATGATCCTTGTGGGATCCCAAAACGCCGTGAGAAGAGCAGATTGATTGATTGATCTGAAAATAAAACGAATTAAGCTTTATTTTTTGAGCACCAATCACAGGTAAGGACAGATCTGGAGGACAGCAGGAGAAGGGTATTATTGCCTGTTACGTATTAAGACTCTCCAGAAAAAACATGGGTGGCATTTTGGATTTTCTGGTTTTTGCTAGGTGTATAAAGCAGCAACAAGTAGCATGAAGTTGGGCGAGCAATGTATTGACCCATGACTTGTTTGTAATAGCAGCACAAAGCGAGCAGGGATGCTTATGTTTGGATTACAGATGGAAACTTAAACTTTTGGCACTTTATAGCTTTGTGGTTAAAGCAAGCATCAATTTCCTTTTCCTCTCTCTTTCTTTGACGCTTGGTTGGGCAACCTTTGATGCTGCTCTGGGCATTTTTTAAATTTAGATTTTGTTTTTTGCCTGGCTGGGCATCAACCTCTTTTGCTGCTGTGGGTAATCTTTACTTAGAATTCCCAGGTGATTAACTTTCACTGACTCTAGGTGATTTCATTGATTTCACTGACTGCCTGGATGTTCTAGTTTACTGCTGATAATAGGAGTATGATACAACCCTGGATTTTGGATATGGGAATGTATGAATCCTTTGGTCAATGCAATTTTATATATCCTTATATATAATAATATCAGCCAAAGGAGTCTTACATTTTATTTATGTATGTGTATATATAACCTTTGGATAATATGTGTTACGTTTAGATATTGCTGACAACTTTCATTTGGAGAATTTGAGTTAAAATTTGCTACTTGTTAGTCTTCACTCTGCATATTATCTCGGGGTTTGACTGGTAGGCAGCTTGTAATCTGCACTGAGTATGGGGCAGTATGTGTCTGTGCTGTCCTATAAACAGACAAGAGGCCAAACTGTGACTGCTTCTCCCTTGCTCCAGGGAGCAAGTAATCTGTACTAGTCTTTTCCTTCCAAGGCTTCGCCTATTCCCTGCTCTCCTGTGCAGGAGAAGGAGTAACAGCCCCAGTGAATTTCTCTGTGATGCAGGTACCAGCACACGTGGGCATTATGCCACCTTATACCACTGTGCAGGTAGACTCACAGTTGAGCCCTTAATGTTTCATATATGTTATGCCTGTAGTATGTTATGTCCCTTGAGAATTAGGTGTTAGACTAATTAGGTTTGTATCACTTTTTTCCAGCCAATTTGGTAGCTTTCTAGGTCTTTCTTCTCTGTGCCTGTCCTAAACAGATAATTAAGGGTTAATGCCTCTTTTACCTGTAAAGGGTTAAGAAGTTCACCTAGCCTAGCTGACACCTGACCAGAGGAACCAATGGTGGGACAGGATGTTTCAAAAGGAAGGAGGGAAGTTCCCTTTATCTTGGTCAGTTTCAGCTGGAGTGGAAAAGATCAAGGAACCAGCCTCTTATCAGAGTAGTAAGTTTTAGAAAAGAATAAATAGGTTTGTTTATTTTCTTTTTGGTTTTCCTCAGCCTGTAAACTTGTTAATTCTATTTCCTTTTGCATAGTTTTTTTCCCTTGTCTGACATTTCCCCCACTCCCGTCTACCTTAGCTATCCTCAGAGGTAGAAAAAAAAAACAGCTTGTAACTTTCTCTGTTACTGTAATTGGACTCCTCAGAATTAGAAAGAAACAAGAAAAACTGGTTTGTGACGTGTCTTTTGCAAACTGTAATTACCCTCCAGCTAAAGCCCATCTGGAAATCATTCTAACAAAGCCTTGTTAGAAAAACTTTATCTATTTGCCTTCAGCATATCTCTCCTTCACTGCTTCCCCAGCATCTCAAAGGAGGAAAAAAATCTGGCTTTTGGTTCCTTTAAAATCCCACCATTGCCACCATGTCATCGGTTTCACCCCTACTCTGGACTTTAGCGTACAGATATGAGGACCTGCATGTGAACCCCTAAACTGAATTACCAGCTTAGATCTGGTTTTGCTGCCACCACTCCCAAGTACTAACTCCCTTCCCTGGGTGATCTTGAGAGACTTCTTCACCAATTTCCTGGTGAACACCTATCCAACCCCTTAGCTCTTAACACCAGGAGAATTTAACCATCGCCCCTCCTTTCCCCCACCAATTCCTGGTGAGTCCAGATCCAATCCCCTTGGATCCTAACACAAGGAAATCAATAAGACTTTTAATTAAAGAAAAGAAAAGTTAAAGAAAAAAACCTCTGGGAGAGATTAGCATACTAGCTACTCTCACAGATAACAGATTCAAACACAGAGGATGTTCTGCTGAGCAAAACTTAGTACACAAAATAATTTGATTATTCCTCTAAGTGCACAAAGACAAAGTCACAAAAGAAAATAAACATAAACCTATTTATTCTTTTCTAAAACTTACTACTCTGATAAGAGGCTGGTTCCTTGATCTTTTCCACTCCGGCTGAAACTGACCAAGACAAAGGGAACTTCCCTCCTTCCTTTTGAAACATCCTGGTCCCCCCCCATTGGTTCCTCTGGTCCGGTATCAGCTAGGCTGGGTGAACTTCTTAACTCTTCACAGGTAAAAGAGGCATTAACCCTTAACTATCTGTTTATGACTGTCTATTCCAGTTTGGATTATATACATTCTCTCATCACTGAGTAGATGTTCTAGCTACATAATTAAGTTTTGTTGTCCATCTGTATAGTTATAGCTGTATGTTCTGCAGTTTTCTGTTCCATGAATTTAGTTGATGTTGTACAAGAGAAAATGCATGTCTGGTACCTTTTGATTTAAAGAAATATTTTCTGCCTCAGTTCTTTAGCAAGTCCAGTAATGTCTCAGGCTGTTTCCTTTACATAAGAGACTGTCCAAACATTACGGCCTACTAATGCAATAAAAGGCAAATCCAGCCTTAGCGTCTGTGGTTTGTGAAGAGCCACGTATTTCCATTAGAAAGATGGCGGTAAGGCAGGCACACAAAGGGACTGTGCGGACATGGAGGATCCTTGCAGGAGAGAAGTACATGTAAGGGTCCCAAATAGTCTACTTCAGCAATTGGATCTAACTAGCCCACGTAGAGTGGCTCAGCTGGTATTACTGCCTAGAGGAGAGATTCTTCAGACCAGAAACCCCCCATGCATCTGGCCAGCACTTGGCGACTTGGTAGGGTTGCCAGGCAGCTGGTTTTCAACTGGAACGCCTGGTCGAAAAGGGACCCCAGTGGCTCTGGTTAAAATTCCAGTTGGCTACAGCAGGGCAGGCAGGCTCCGTGCCTGGCTACTCGCTGCTCCCAGGAAGTGGCTGGAATGTACCCCCGGTTCTTGGTGGAGGGGTGACGCCTACAGGCAGGGGCAGCGTGTGGAGCCCCCTGGCCACCCTTTTGCCTAGGAGCCACAGGCACATGCTGCTGCTTCCTGGGAGCTGTGTGGACTTCCTTTGTCCCTGGGAAATGCTGGGGATGCTGGAGGTCAGTGCTACCTGGAGCCCGCACCCCAAACCCCCTCCTGCACTCCAACCCCCTGCCTCAGCCGTGAACCCCCTCCTGCAATCCAAACTCCTCTACCCCAGCCCGGACCCCCCTCCTGCACTCCAAGCCCCTCATCCCTTGCCCCACCCAGAGTCCTCACCCCTAGCCAGAGTCCTCAACCCCTGCCTCACCCAGAGTCCCCACCCCTAGCCAGAGTCCTCAACCCCTGCCTCACCCAAAGTCCCCACCCCTAGCCAGAGTCCTCAACCCCTGCCTCACCCAGAGTCCCCACCCCTAGCCAGAGTCCTCAACCCCTGCCTCAGCCCGGAGCCCCCTCCCACACTTCAAAACCCTTGGACCCAGCCTGAACCCCCCCATGCACCCCAAACCCTTCATCCCTGGTCCCATTCCAGAGCCCTTACCCCCAGCTGGAGCCCTTACCCCTTCCTGCACCCCATCCCTCTGCCCTACCACACTTTGAACCTCTCCACCCCACCGTGGAGCCCCCTCCTGTATCCCAAACCCCTCATCCCCAGCCCCACCCCAGAGCCCACACCCCCAGCCTGGTGAAAAATGAGTGAGTGAGGGTGGGGAAGAGTGAGTGATAGAGGGAGGGGGGGTATGAAGTGAAGGTGGGTGGGGCCTCAGAGAGGGCTGGGGTGGGGTAGGGCGGGGAAAGGGGCGGGGCAAGGGTGTTCCATTTTCTGCAATTAGAAAGTTTGCAGGGCCAGTTGCTGGGCACCTCATATTCATCTAAGGGCTGAATCCTATGAGATCCTAAGTGCCCCCGTTAGGTGCTGAGCACTCTCAATTCACACTAGCATCAATGAGAATTACAGGTTCTCAGCAGATACTGAATCCCTCTCTGGATCAGGCGTTTAGGCCCCAATCCTATCATTCATTGCATACAGGCAGACTGACTACAATGGGGCCCCGTGTGGATGCTGCAGTCTGTCTGTGTACAACAAATTGCAGAATTAGGCCCTCAGTTATTCTTGTTCAGAAACCTTCTCTCTTACTATGGAATAGGATAGGAATAGTCTGGATTAAATCTCATAAAAGCAGGTTATGGTTTGGGATTCCCCCCAAGTGCACCATGCAGCCCGGCTCACCTGAGGTCTCCTTCTGTACTCAGGATGGCTGAGGTGAGGCAGAGACCCTCCTAGGGAAGATTGGAGCTGGGCTGATGGATATCCTGCTGTGCAGATCTACTGACAGCTGTCCTCACAAAGTGTGGGGACAGGAGCCAGGGGAGCTGCTGCAGCCCTGAGGCTGAAGTTGCTGTAACCGCCTGAGAGCAGCTCTGCTGTCAGCAGGCTGGAGGTGACAATTTCTTCCCGCTCCTTGCCCCTTGGGCCTCCACATGGTTCAGGCCAGTTATGCATATTATACACTTGGGGAAGGATTTGCCCCTTAATGCACTGGGCTCATTCTATGTGCAAGTATTAACTTAAATGAAGCTTTATTTCCAGCCTGCAGCTCATAGTTAGCTGTGGCTTGCCTCTTGGGTATCTCTTTATTTGCCTCTAACTCACTCAAATCTTTGAACGTTTGCCAGCGTGGGCCCAGTGGAATCCCTCACTTTAGAAGATTTGGTTTGCTGATTCTGTCTCTCTTCTTAAATATAAATTCAGATCTTATTTATTTACTTTTTTGTGATTGAATTCCTATGCCTGCAACGTGCCTTTCATCCTGACAGTTTCCTAGCTTTCAAACATGGATTAAATTATTGTTTGAAATAACCATTTGGAAAGATTGCATCCAAATTCTGACCTATAACATAACTTATTTTCCTCTCTTATTTATGTGCACAGGTTTATTATGCTGAGGTGCCTCCTCACGATGCCTGGGCTGCTGCCACAAAAACTTAATTTTGGAAATTGAGGATGGAAGTGTTTATTTGGAGCGGGGAAAAGAGATGCATAAAATTGCATGGATTTTGAAAAAACAACTGAAGAAAAAAGGTAGGTCATTTTTTTGTTCAAAATAGAAAGGGAGGGAACTAGTTTAACTTAATTAAAATTAATAATGTAAGATAGAGGTGATTTGTGGCGAATGTAGCAATGGAAGTTATGTTTGGGTTTTTTTGTCTTGAACCTTTTAAGCTTTTAAGATTCTGCTGTCTGCAGAGGTGACTGCTTTGGGAGGCAAAGTGGAGGCAGTATATTACATATATTACTCACACTGGGCTCTTCTATGTTAACTATACATTATTCTTTCATGGTTTGTTGTTTTGTTTTAAACTGAAAGAAAAGTAACTAAGTCTGAAGGAATCTGGTAGCATTTTCTGCATTAGAAGTAGAACACAGCTGAAAATGTGGTGGTGTTTTTTTTAATTTCCCTTAATTATTTAAGGGACAAACATCAGTAGAAAGTCTTACAATTCTAGATCTCTAAAATCACAGTGTCGCAACAACATTACAATTAATGCATAGAGAAAGATGATCAGGTGGTACTAATCTCTATATATCCAATACTCTGCATGGTTAGTGAATCGCTGCCCTATCGTGAAATTCCATATCATACAAGATACAGGATTCTCATTCTCTAGACCAGTTGACCGACCAGTTACCCCACAGAGAAGAGCTCATCCTGTTTGCAGAAAATCATAGCTACACAGAGTGCTCCAAAGGGAAATCCTGGCTAGTTAATGGTAACAGAAGGACTGGAACTGGTGTCCAAAAAAATAGGAATAGACATATGCCCCCAAATCTGGTTAATTGTAAATTTCACCTGTGTTTGAACTATGCAGTCATTCTAATAACTTCTGCATTGCTGAAAGGTAAGTAAATGACACTTTTATACTAAAATGTGGCAGATTCAATGTCACTTTAGCTGTCTTGAAAGATATTCTTTTGATCCTCTTTTTTGTGATGACTGAAAGTAGGGTGCTCTCTGATTATTATACCCTCCACAGTATGCTGTAGTAAAGACCTAAAGCACCGCAGTAACCCAATGGCAAAGTGTACTGTTTTGTACTACTAATGTAGAATAGAATCGTATCTGTGTTGGGGTTACTGTAATAAACAGGATGGTACACTCAGTGGAACCCACACCTTCACCAGTCGGGGTTCAAGATATTGATGTACCTGTCTCTTCCTTTCCTGATCACCTGAAAGCAGGCAAGTGCTCACCTCTTGCCTGAACACCAGATGTTCTTGAGTATAGTGGACATCCTGGGCAGGTCCTAGTGGTAGTATTGGATAGGTGGAAATTGTCTATCCACCCATCTACAGCAGCCTTCTGTTTATAGAAAGAATAATAGTTAGCAGTGCCTCCACGTGGATATGGACTATATACCTCTGTTAGGGTTCCTTGATAGAACAACTCTGGTCTAAACGATGCAATGGGCATAGCAGATAAGAGCAAATGACTACTGATTACTCTAAGGAAAGCATTAAACACTCAAGTGGAGGCAGGAACAGCTGTACTTAAAAGTAACATAGCAAAATCCATTGACAATGCAATGGAATAAAAATAGAGTATCTACCGTACTGATCAGACATGCCAAACCTGCAAAAAAAAGGAGAAAGTGGGCTTGTTTTTGGCTTAATTGGCTTGTGAGTTGCTTGTTGGCTAGTTTTTGGCTTGTAGCTTGTTGCTGCTGCTTCTTTTTTTTTTTTGATCAGCTCCTGGCAAGCAGGGGCAAGTGGGGGGAGAGTCAGGGTGCATAGTGGGTCCAACACAGTCCCAGACTGCATGCCGGAGGGATCTAGTCACATAGTGCTGAGGTTCTTAGGGATTGGCTTGTTTTTGAAATGAGATTAGCTCGATTTTTGGCTTATTGTGAAAGTCGGGGTGCTTATTTACCATGTGAAAGTTGGCAACTGTGGTAATGACTATGACAAGTCAATAGGTGGCATTGTAACTGTTCAGCTAAAGGCAAAACATTAAAGTAAATTAACCACAATTCACTACACCAGAAGCTTATGTTAAAAAACAAAAACTTAAATTTACACAAGAACGTTCACCATTAACATGATACAAACAACCCCTCCCAGAGTGCACGCTTCCCGATAGTTTTAAAATCCCAAACACTTTCTTGGGATGAACAGGAGTTCCAGGGCAGCATTAGGTATTTGTGAATCATCAGAGGTAGTCCAGATAATAGGAATGAGACACTTGTGTATAGGGCAGAGTAAAATTGACAAAGTGAGAGCTGGTAATAATCCCACTAATAAAACAACAGCCGCCAAGTGTAAGCAGGCAATGGATTTTATTACAAGCTCCCTGGAGTGCACCTCAGCTAGTCTGTGAGAGACACTGTTCCTAGCACAAGGACTTTCACAACAGACCATCCAGGGGACCAACAGGGACTCCCCAAATAAAGAGAATAGTCTCTGGATCCTCATACACTCTACAATTGCCTGTGGATGCAGCTCAGGCTCTGCCAGTACAATCAGCACTTTCTGGCTATAGCTTCCAGTGGCTGGCTGCTGAAACTCCACCAAATAGGCCTGCAGGTGCAGCAGGACCATAATCCTGGCCATGTGTTCTCAGCAGGGATGGATTCACAGTGGAGTCTCCCAAATCTCTGGATACCACCTTACTCTAAATTGACTGTCTCCAGAATTGCTTGCTGCTATGCCTAGATCTCATGCTTCTCTCCGCCAGCCACCTCCCTTCTGTCACTCAGCCTATCCACTCAGTCCATGTAGGAACTCTTGACATTCCACTTCTGCCCTGATACAGGCTCACAGAGCAAAGTTCAAAGTTTCCCACCCCCAGAGGGCACCAAACACTGCATAATGCGAGCTGTGGTCCTTGTAGTATTGAGCCCATCCAATTCAATTGGAAGTACACCTCTACTCTACCCCGATATAACGCTGTCCTTGGGAGCCAAAAAATCTTACCGCATTATAGGTGAAACCGAGTTATATCGAACATGCTTTGATCCACCAGAGTGTGCAGCCCCACCCCACCCCCGGAGCACTGCTGTACCGCGTTATATCCGAATTCGTATTATATCGGGTGGCGTTATATTGGGGTAGATGTGTAGTTGTCCACGGAGGCCTAATCATAAGACCTCTGCCAAGTTTTGGAGGCCACAAAAAGGGGAGGGGCCCATACTGAAATAGAAATCAGTTCTCATGTGGCTTCATTTCCTCATCCATTTTAGCTCTGTAGTATTCCAACTTCTATGTATAAGCGGGGGAATGGTCCCACTATTGTGGGGCACTTTCCTGGCTTCTGCACTACCCCGGTGAAGTGGGCTAGCGAAAGGATCTGAGTCCTCGCTCCCACTTCCTTTACCCAGAGGCTTCCCTGCCCTTGAGGACTCCCCTTTCACTCTCCTGTCTGGCAGAGTCCTCGTAACCCCAACAAGGCTGGGCCCAGGATTCCTGGGTGCTCAACCCCCAAACCTGCTGTGGTCACCTGGGACAGGGGCTAGGGTGTCCCCACTCCGGGGTGCTCTCTCTGCACTGGGCACCTCCCTGATCTACTGATCATTTCATACAATTTAAAGCAAATACAAGTTGTTTAATTAACAATTAATTTAAAAAAAGAATAAGGAAAAATGGGAAAGGTCAAAGGAAAACACATCACCCTGCTCTGTGGCAGGAAACATCACAAACAGTGTCTCTGGACATCAGGGCACTTCACAGTCTGTTCCTTGTAGGTCCCAGGTCTCCTTAGGCCCTGGCTGTGCTGCAAGGATGCTGTGGGTTGGACACTTGCAATGGTGGTGGCCACACACCTCTGGGCTTTGGGTGGTAGGACCCTTCTTCCCAGCATCAGCCCCTATCAGGTTAAGATCCGCCTTCCAGTCTGGCCTGCAAGGACCCTTGGCTGGGGGTGTCTTTCTGTGCTGGGCCATTTGGCCAAGGTCCCCCCCCTTGGCTGGCCCCAGTTGTTCACCAGACCTGGCTCTGTGGCTGCAACTCTGCTCCCAGCACAGAATCTGATCTCCCTGGGCTGTCTCTGGCTCTGTGGCTGCAGCTCTGCACCCAGCGCAGGATCTGCTCTCTCCCTGGGCTGTCTAGCTCTGCTCCCAACTCTGACCTGCTTCCTGAGCTGCTTTTCTGGCCCCTCTGGCTCTGGCACGGCTCTGCTCCCCAGCTCATTTTGGGCCTCTGCTTTCTCCTTAGCTCGCCCCCACTCTGTCTGACCCAGGCAATTGCAGCTCACACAGAGGACGGGACCCCCCTGGCCTCCTGACTCCCTGATTAGCCTGCCCGCCCTGTCAATCAGGCTCAGAGGCTGAAGCTGACCTGGAGCATTGGCCTCTCCCCAATCTTTTAGTGCTGGGAGCTAGCCAACCAAAACACCCCCACTGAATGTTAGTAAGGGGGCAACAGTCCCCTTACATATGCATCATTATCATCATTATTCATCTCCATCAACTGCTGCACAGCAGATTGAACCTTGCCCTGGGACATGAATCACAGAGTGGACCATGTCCCCAACTTACCCATTCTAAGAAAAAACACCAGATTATCTGCCCCAGTTCTTCTTTCAGCTACACCTTTGCAGACCTAGAGGCCGTGGCAGGGGAATGCACGGCATAGTGGCTGGGTGTATAGGTATATTTTCAAAATGAACTGAATAGCCACTGATAAATCATCTAGAGTATTTGGAGAAAAAAAAGACAATCAATAATATATCTCGGGAATAGGCTGGACAGCAACTGAGACTCTTTTTTGTAAGTTTAATTTGAATCGAGTATATAGTGAAATATGTATCCGGACAATATGACTTTTCTGTGGGACCCTGATCCTGAACTTCTGTTCTCTGGCAGTAGATTCTTCTGTCCAAGAGAACTTGTCTAGATTTATTGCCTCTGATGTGCAGCCTCATATAAGACAACGGTTGCAGTGGCTGCTGACTAGTAAATTAGCCAGGTAACTCTGTCTCCTTGTCTGTGTGTCTCTTCACATCAGGTTAGAAGAAGGTTTACCCGTGAATCTCTGTCTGCAGGCTCATAGGCTAGCAGCATGTTAAATGCCAGCTAGTGAAACAAATCAGCAGTTGTTCCTGCTGCTCATTCATCTGATAGTACATTTCCCTGTTGTTTTTTCTCCAGGGAAGGTATACAATTACTGTCTCTGTAATTTATAATTACATGCGTCAGGTGTAATGTATGTAATACTTCGCAGTCTGTAGTGCAAGGCTCCTAGAGGTGTCGAAGTAATCTAATTCCCCTATGGGGATAATGCTCATCTGCACAAATTCTTTTTTTTTTTCCCTACTGGTTTGGTTGTGGTACTAGAAACAAAATAGAATTAATGGCTTTAGCTTCGATGCAGTGATAAATATTGGCAGTATGGTGATTTACTGAATGTCTGCTAGGGCTTTTCATTGGTCTAAAGGCATTTTATGTACCTAAGGCTTGATCCTGAACTCAGTTCATGATGTCACTCTTTACAATATCAGTGGCTTTCTTAATAATTATTTTTTATAAAAGTCACTGGCTCTCAGCAGTGGTGCTGATGACACCAGGGTTTTGTTAACTGTTCAAGTGTCAGTATTTGGTCCTGCCATGAGGGCAGGGGACTGGACTCGATGACCTCTTAAGGTCCCTTCCAGTCCTAGAATCTATGAATCTATTCTTCAAATGTCACTGTATATTATTTTAGATCCTGTTTAGTTTAAATAGTTATTCTTCTTGCACTCACAAGAGAGAAAAGGGATCTGTTCTCCTGTCACTATGTGAGCATAATTCACAATAGCCTCAGTGGAGTGAAATATGCATATTGCAAGGACAGTTGATCCCTAGTTAATACGTACCTGTCTGCTCTAGATTGTGACCTATGACTGTGCAATTATTTTATCACAGTATTTCGTTTTATTTATTGGCTGGAATATAGTACTATACAACATACCCACACACAGACCTGCTTTTCATGCAATCTATTCCAAAGTCGCTTTTTATTCCATTAAAAGTCAACTCTGAATAGGATACAGTACAAAATTAATTTAATTTTCTTATTAGTAGAAATAGAAAGGATGATCTTGCTGTTAAGATACTGGAGTGGCATTCAAGTGATCTGTGTCTGATTTTTAGCTCTGCCACAGACTACTATGTGACCTTGGGCAAGCCACTTAGGGCAAGATTTTCAAAGGTATTCAGGCACCAAAAATGCAGAGTTAGGACTTGATTCTGAGCATCACAAGAACTAACTTCTTTAGGTGCCTGAGAAAATCATTGTGATATAAAAAGCCTCAGTTAGGTGTCTAAGCTCCTATACAGTGAGTGGGAGGGGATAGGCACCTTAGAATGCAATTCACAAAAGCAAGCATGCTATGCAGGGAGTCTGCTGACCAGAGGGATGTGAGCTAAGTCCTGTGCTTCTCACATACATAGGTGCCTAAGGCCTGGTCTACACTAAGGGCGGGGGTCGAACTAGGGTACGCAAGTTCAACTACGTGAATAGCGTAGCTGAACTCGAAGTACCCTAGTTCGAACTACTTACCCGTCCAGACGCCGCGGGATTGAAGTCCGCGGCTCCAAGATCGACTCTGCCACCGTCGTTTGCAGTGGTGGAGTTCCGGAGTCGACCGAAGCGCGCGGGGAGTTCGAACTATCGCGTCTAGATTAGACGCGATAGTTCGAACTCCGAGAAGTCGAACTCACCGCGTCGACCCGCGCGGTAAGTGTAGACCTACCCTAAGAGTGAGCTGCAGGGAGTAACCGAATTTTGCTTGTCAACCCTCTTTGGAGTTAGGTATCTTATACTGTTTTAGCAACAATCCTGGGGAGGAATAGGTGGAGGACATCCCTCATAGGAAGGAGCATAAACTCTGGCAAGTCAAGTGTAAAAGTATTATTAGGTGGTCCAAGAAAGAACTGAAGACCAACCAATTGAAGACACAAAATCTAGCTACAAAATAAATAATAATTTTTTTAAGTACAGCAGAAACAGAAAGCTTGCCAAACAGTGGGACCACTGGACAATCAAGGTGCAAAGGGAGCATTCAAGGAAGACAAGGCCGTTTCAAGAAGCTAAATGAATTATTTGCATTGGTCTTCATGATAGGACATTGGGAAGATGCCCACACTTGAGGCCTTTTTTTTTAGATGACAGATCTGAGGAATTGTCCCAGATTGAGGTGTCAGTAGAGGAGGTTATGGAACAAATTGATAAATAAAACAGTAATAGGTCACCAGGAACAGATGGTATTCACCCAAGAGCTTTGAAAGGAACACAAATATGAAATTGCAGAACTACTAACTTTGGTATGTAACTTATTTCTTAAATTAGCCTCAGTACCAGGTGATTGGAGGGTAGCTAATGTAACACCAAATTTTAAAAGTCTCTAGGAGCAGTCCTAGAAATTACAGTCCAGTAAGACTAACTTCAGTACCAGAGAAGTGATTGAAACCATTGTAAAGAACAGAACTGTATATGAACACAATATGTTGGGGAAGAGTCAACATGGCTTTTGTAACGGGAAATTATGCCTCACCAATCTATTAGAATTTTTTGAGGGAATAAAAAAGCATATGGACAAGAGTGATCCCTTGATATAGTGTATTTGGACTTTCACAGAATCTTTGATAAGGTCCATCACCAAAGACTCTTAAGCAAACTAAGCAGTCATGAGATAAGAGGGAAGGTCCTCTCATGGATCAGTAACTAGTTAAAATATAGGAAACAAAGGATAGGATTAAATGGTCAGTTTTCAGAATGGGGAGAGGTAAATAGCAGGGTCCCCCAAGGATCTGTACAGGGACCAGTGCTGTTCAACATATTTATAAATGTCCTGGAAAAGGGCATAAACTGTGAGATGAGGTGGCAATTTTGCAGATGACATAAAATTACTCAATAGAGTTAAGTCCAAAGCTGACTGCAAAGAGTTACAAAGGGTTCTCACAAAACTGAGTGACCAGGCAACAAAATGGCAGATTAAATTCAGTGTTGATACATGCAATGTAAATCACATTGGAAAACATAATACCAACTATACATGCAAAATAATGGGATCTAAATTAGATTTTGGAGTCATCATGGATAGTTCTCTGAAAACATCTGCTCACTGTAGAGCAGCCATCAAAAAGCTAATGCCATGTTAGGAACCATTAGGAAAGGGATAGATAATAAGAATGACAATATCATAATGCCACTATATAAAGCCATGATATGCCCATACCTTGAATACTGAGTGCATTTCTGATCATCCCATCTCAGAAAAGATATTAGAATTAGAAAAGGTACAGAGAAGGACAACAAAAATGATTAGGAGTATGGAACAACTTCCATGTGATGAGATATTTAAAAGACTGGAACTGTTCAGCTTAGAAAAGAGATGACTAAGGGGGGATATGATAGAGGTCTCTAAAATCATGGATGGTATGGAGAAAGTGAAGAAGGAAGTGTTGTTTACCCCTTCACATAACACAAGAACTAGGGGTCACCCAATGAAATTAATAGGCAGCAGTTTTAAAACAAACCTAGGGAAGTACTACTTCACACAATGCACAGTCAATCTGTGAAACTTCTTGGCAGCAGATTTTGTGAAGGCCAAAAGTATAACTGGGTTCAAAAAAGAATTGGATATGTTCACAGATGTTAGATCCATCAATGGCTATTAGCCAAAATGGTCAGGGATACAAACCCGTGCGCCAGGTGTGTCTAAACCTCCAACTGCCAGAAGATGGGACTGGATGACAGAAGATGGATCACTTGATAGTTGCCCTGTTCTGTTCATTCCCTCTGAAGCTTCTGGCACTGGCCACCGTCAGAATATGGGATACTGGGATCGATGGACTATCGATCCCATCCAGTATGGCCATTCTTATGTTCTTATTAACTGTTAACCCAGCGCTTAAGGACTCACTGGGAATGTGGGAAACCCCTAGTTCAAGTCCCCGCTCTGCCTAGAAGGGATTTGAACAGAGCTCTGCCGCTGTTCTGGTGAGAGCTCTGAAATCACTTAGTTACGGCATACTCTGATGCGCGGGATCCCACAATCTCTCCTATTGAAGCAGTTGCACTATGTCTAAATAATGAAAGAGTAATTGGAGCAAGGGCGCTGGATCTTGGGTCTCCTGTCTTTTGGGTGTGTGCTCTAACCACCAGACTATCAAGCAGGGGTGTTGTGGGGGTCGCTATTGCCCCTGCAATGGTAATGCTGGGGGATCAGAGCTGTTATCACCCCCTCGGTATCTATCTCACTGAGGTGAGGGTGGGACTTGGCTTTATTCCACTCCTGCATGAGGGAGGGGGCCAGAGATGAGAGGAGGGGTAGAGTGGCCACAGCGACACTAAGATCAGGCCAGCCACCAGGGAGCAAGTAGGAATCCTTGGCCCAGCAGGTCCAGGTTTTCAGCCACCTCAGGTTCCGGTGAAGAAACCTGGCCTAGGGGAGGTGCAGGAACATGTGCACCGGCCTCTGGGGTGTGGTGGGGGACGGGAGAGGGCATCTGCACCTCAGCTAGGGGCAGGGGGCACCAGCTGCCAAGGAACTGCCATGGCAATGAGAGTAGGAAACACCGGGACTCCAGGACACCCCTTTCCAGCCTGGAGCTGGCTGTCCACCCCCACCAATCTCACTAGCTTCCTCAATCCCTCTCCTATCCCTCTTCTCTCCATTCGCAAAGAGCTTCCACCCTCCTCCTCCGATATAGTTGTTCTCATGCCTGTGCTCTCATTCTCTCACTCACTGTGTCTGGATCAAATGACTCTTAGAGACCAAGACAGAACATAAGCATGAGAATGGCTCTCTAGGATGGTGGTGTGAGCACTCACCTGGGACGTGGGAGACCCAGAATCCACTCCCCCTGCTCCAGTTACTTTTTCGCTATTTATGTACAGTGAAACAGCTTCCACAGGCAAGACTAAGATATTCCTCACATCAGGATATCCCATAGCTCAGTGGCTAGAGTACTCATCTGAGTAGTGACGAATCTCTTCTCCCCGTTCTGTAGAAAGGGAACTTGAACCCCGTGGTTCCCACATCCCAAGTCAGTACCCTACCACTGTGCTAAAAACTATGGGAGGAGGCCACCTCCTCTTCCTCTTTATTCTTCACCAGCTCTTTCATGTGAATTTGTCTGAGGTGCCTGCTCCTGTAAGTGGCCTCTGAGCACACCTACCAGATCGGACCCCTCAGGCGATTTAGACATATGAACACCTATCTTCCCCTGGTTTGTGAATCACTTTGGAGCTTATGTGGAGATAGGCGCCTGGTTGTCTAGAAAGAGGCAGCAGTGTACATACTCAGAGGCAGAAACATAGGCACCTAGGGAACTTTTACTGCAAGAACTCAAGCACCAAGCAAGTTTAGGCATAATAGAGTTCAGTGGGAGTTTTGTGCATCCCAATGGAGCCTAAAACCAAGACTGAGGTGTCTAACTCCTTATTTATTCAGGCCTATGTACCTCAACTCCCCAGCTGCAAAATCAGAATAATAATACTCCCTTTCCAGCTCTCTCTGTCGTTTCTACTTGGATTGTAAGCTCTTTGGGGCAGGGATGTGTCTTGCTATGTGTGTGCACACTGCCTAACACAATGGCTCTCAGTCCTGCTTGGGCAGTGTTTCTCAAACTGGGGTCGCCGCTTGTGTAGGGAAAGCCCCTGGCGGGCCGGGCCGGTTTGTTTACCAGCTCTGTCTTCAGGTCCAGCCGATTGCGGCTCCCACTGGCCACGGTTCGCTGCTGCAGGCTAATGGGGGCTGCTGGAAGTGGCGACCAGTAAGTCCCTCGGCCCGCACCACTTGGCCTGGAGCAGTGAACCGCGGCCAGTGGGAGACACGATCGGCCGGACCTGTGGATGGGGCAGGTAAACAAACCGGCCCGGCCCACCAGGGGCTTTCCCTACACAAGCGGCGACCCCAGTTTGAGAAACACTGTGCTTGGGTCATCTAGGCAGTACTGTAAGACAAAAAATAACAAATGCCTCACACTGCTCTTCTACACTGTGTCCATGTCCTCTCAGAAGAGCCAGAGGGAGTTCTTAATATGCGTATGTCAATTTACATCACAAAAAATGTCATATGAAAGCAGTTCAACATCTTTTTTTCCTCTTCCCTCCCCCGCAATCTTGTCACTATTGGACTATGTAAAAAATTCCAAGCATTTTTAATGCTCACCAACTACTGATTATCAAATCTGCTGCTCTGCAGGATTTAGAAATACCTATTTTCATTTTCAAAGATCTGGGAGGTAGATTCGCTGTAGAGGATGACACGACACTAACATTCCCTGTAGAGGATGATACATTTCTGCTCTCATTTCTTGCCAATCTTCCCAAGATTGATTTGAAATTCATTTTGCTTGGGTTATTATGGATCATGTTTGTTAGGGCCACTGTATGTTTTACATTTGTGACTGTGTGTTAGGTACACAGATGTGGTTGTCCAAATAAGACAACTGAGAAGCTATTCAACCAGGACATGCCATCTGCTTATCTTAAAACTGACAGCAATAAAAATATCTTGCTATCTTCAACGTTGAATAACTTCTTACAGTGCTAGTTACATCCTAGGCTTTTGTAACGAACAAACAACTTCTGCTATATTGCTCCATTGGCCATGACTCCCAAGGTGACGCTCTCCTGTTGTTATGGACGAATGGTCTCAGATATGCTTTTCCTCCTATTCCCCTTCTTCCACGGGTTCTAAGAAAGATACATCATGGTGGGGCCAGCATCATTCTCCTAGCATCCAACTGGCCCAAACTGTTTCCCAGAGCTCCTATCAATGTCAGCACATCCTGCAATCAAGATGCATCCCTTTCCAGACTCCTAACTCAGGATGGGGTGAATCAAACACCCCAATCCCAGCTCACTCCACTTCATGGCCTGGTGTTTGGATGGGCATCGGAAACAGAATGCTCTTGCTCATCACCCTTCAGGATATACTTACCCAGAAGAGGAAAGATTTGAGTAGGACCTGCTATCTGTGATATCCCAGGTCTTGAACACAGGCTTGGGAGTTCCCAGACAGCTGTTGCATCCAGGCCTTCACCCAATGTCTACTGAAACCTGGTGGGCTAAAAGGTTAGTGGGACTATAGCCCCAGCCAAGGCATCACCCATGGGAACTCTGATTGAAGGGTTGCCCAACTCTACTGATTGGTCCAATTACACTAATTATTTAAGCCAGAAGAAGGCATAGACATTTTATCTGAGCAACAAACTGGTTTCCTGTTGTGGCTGCGTTGGCTCCTGACTGTGCTTGCCTCCTGCATCCAACCTGATTCCTGTTCTGTTCCTGGCTCACCCCACCCTTTGCTCCTGCTCCATGTTTGATCCTTGTATCTTCTCCTGCCCTTACACCTCACCTTCAGTCCTCAGTTACCAGTTCTGGCTCCGACCCCAGCCTCTGACTCTGGCTTGACCCTGGGCTCTGTCATTTGGCCTCTTACTTCAGCTCTGATCCTCAGCTTTGATTCCTGGTTCTGACTCTGGCTTGAGCCCTGGCGGTTAACTCTGGTGCTGACCCTTGACTTCATTCCCCAACCTGGATGACTCCTCCGCCCACTAGACATGACTCCTGCTCTAACTGCTACGCAAGACTGCCTACATCCCCGTCCATAACATTATCTAGCTAAATGGAAGTGACTGTATTGCATCCAGGCAGAGAATCAACCTTTACCAGTCACTACAAACATTCCAATTGTTCTATATTACCCCATGTCTCTAAAGAAGTCTGATCTTTCAATTAGCTTGTTACTAGTCCACCTCATAGCAATTAGTGCCTTCCTGATTCCAGTAGCTGAGCGCTCTGTTTTCACCCGCCTAACTACAATATGATTCTATGAAGGACCTGATCCAGGCCTTCCCACCAGTGACTAAACCTACCTCACAATGGGACTTCAACCTCGTGCTGTTGAAACTTACCAGACCACCGTTTGAACCTTTAGTGTTATGATCTATGTCCCATCTGTGCATGAAAATGGAGTTTCTGGTGTTTATCAGTTAGGCCAGGAGGGTCCATGAGCTAGGAGACGACATGGCAGACCCTTCTTGTATGGTCTTTCACAGAGAAAAGTTATCCCTGTGCCTCCACATTAAATTTCTCCTCAAGGTCATTTCCAAATTTCACATCAACCAAAGTATTCACTTACTTGTCTTTCCCCCCGCCCCCACAAAAAAAAACAAAAAAACCCATGCTTCTCCACAAGAGAAGAGACTTCTCTCCCTCGATGTCTGGCATGCACTGGCATTTTATCTGCAAAGAACCAAACCTATCAGGAAGTCACCAAGACTATTATCACAGTAACAGAGAGTCCCTGATGTCAAGCAATATCATCTCAAAGAATCTCTATGTAGATTTTTGGCCGCATCATTGAGGGCTACAAGCAAGCACACCTCCTGGCAGAATAACAACCCACTCCACGAAAGCACAGACCACCTCTGTAGCATCCCTGCAGGAAGTCACAGTGCAAGACATATGCAGAGCAGCCACTTTGCTAGACGTGCGCTAGTCCAGGCTTCTGATAAGGATGCAGCAGGGGAGATTTGCAGTACTGCAAGCATCTTTGCTGCCAGCTTCCTCGCACTCACCTCCAGTCTGAGCACCGCTTGTCAGTCCCCATGTGCGGAATACACACAGGGACCAGCACTCAAAGAAGAAATGGAGGTTACTTACTGTTACTGAAAGTTTTTTTGAGATGCGTGGTCCCTATCTGTATTCCACTACTGGCCTTCCATCCCCTTTGCTTTGGACCTGGTTAAACTCACAGTACAACCCCCACTGCCTTTTTATGGCTTTGGTCAGAAGCACGAGGTGACTTACTGGGAGGCAAGTGCAGGCTAACGGACACTGCTGGCTAGAATCCCTGCACTCAGGACCCTGGTGTGCAAGCGTACCCACATGTGGAATATAGATTGGGACCACACATCTCAAAGAAATTCCTGTTACAGTAAGTAACCTCCATATCTTAAAGTCCTAACCACTCTAGGTGTGATTTCCCCCTGTCCGGTGCAGGAACAACAGTTTGTATTTACTGTACTCGCAGGGGTAGCTTTGTGTCAGGCAGGGTCTCTTCAGGAGAAAGTAGATGATAATTAGCCTTCAGGGATGTGCTGGATAAATGTGCGTGGTAGTTCCCTGGCCATCTCCTTGCTCTTGTAGAAGATACCTGCTCTTGGTGCTTGGTTGGTTGCAGGCCCCCTATGCCCGTGGATGAGTGTTGTGGTGATACAAAGCACACAAAGATTGCAAGTGCTTTATGCCTCCACAATCCTGGCTCCAAGTGTTGTTTTTTTCCACACCCAGGTGTCCTGCACCATCAGAAGTCAGTGCAATCAGGGCTGAATGGAACCCTAGCGCCAGTGCAGTGTTTTGGCCAATTCCTGTAACACATCTCTGTAAAGATTCGACAGAACCTGCACCTGCTTATGCAAGGGGCTGAGTTTTGTCCCCACCGTATTCAAAGTCAGTGTAAAGTCCTGTTCATTTTGTATAGCCGCACGGATGCAAGTTTCATTGCTTTGCACCTCTTATTGAACAATTTACACCACTGATTGCATCACCACCACATTTGGCCAATAAAGTCATTAGGGGCCTTTAGCTGAAGCAAAACACCGTAGCTACTATTATAATAAAAAATATAGCCATTGTTGGAGCTGCTGCAATGGATTTGAAAGGGGCTGGCATAATGCTGTGCATCTGGAAGCTGAAGAGGGAAGCACAAAGGAAGCTATGTTAATATACTGTTAAGTGCTCAGTTCATTGATATTTATTTATTCTCCCATCTTGCAACTGTGAGGAGCTCCCTTCCTCCCCCGCCCACACAAAATAAAGGCAGACTGGGTATATTACCACAAAACAGCCCTAAATAGCCTTCTGTCTCTGGTCTGTTTCTTTGCAGTGAAATATGTATCTGAAGAAAATAGCATATATTCTGTACAGTACTAAATTCTCAAATGTA
The DNA here is from genome assembly GCF_016161935.1 of Mauremys reevesii. Lineage (NCBI taxonomy): Eukaryota > Metazoa > Chordata > Testudines > Geoemydidae > Mauremys > Mauremys reevesii. Next base: position 62,471,460 of record NC_052633.1, on the reverse strand, counting down.
AAACATCCTTATATGCCCCACTATGGGCCATCAATGGAAGTTCTATATGTGCATTCAAGGCAGTATGTAAAAATATCTATGCAACATAAAACTATGTATAGAATATGAGTGAGCATGCCTTGAACCTAGAGTTTTTATTGTGAGGCCCAGAAATAGAACCATATTCTGAGAAGTTCTGAGGATTTAGAATGGTTGCACATCACTTCTCAGGATCTGGCCCATAGCAAGTCACATGTATAATTTAAGTCCAACAAAATAAGAATGACTTTATTCCCATTAGAAGATCATACAAAGTGTTCTAACACTGAACTTGATAGTATAGGGGTGAGGATCTTAACTCCAGTCACACTCATGTCTTAATTAATTATGTAGCTTGGATTTCCCTTGCACTCTCTATTGGATAGTTATACCATCTACACACTCATTTATCATTTTCTAAAGACTCATTTCTCCTCTTCAGGTTGCGGTATGTGGCAGTTCTGATCCATGAGTATTACACATGGCTGTGTTAATAAGAATGTCAGCAATATTCTAGCTTCTGTTGTTGATTTATTTAGGTATTACAGTGACAAATGTCTTTCAGACATGAAAAATGGGGTGTTGTAATGACTTACTGCATTAGCTGTATTACCAACAAGTTTGTCCTAATGAAATTTGGCTAAAATGGTCAAAGTTTCTCCCGATTAAACAAAGCTGCCACATCTTTTTGACACTTCAGATGACAGTCTAACATTTTTCTCGCCACTCAAGATGGCATGCACCACTACACTTACAATATGTGAAAGAATAGCATATGCCAGAAGCTACTGTCCCCTCAGGCTTTCACATTTTTTCCCACTTTTCTTGAAATGTAAACAAAACACAGGCCTTGAAAAATCAACCATGCACAGATTTATTTTGTCAGTTCCATTTAAAAAAAAACAACAAAAAACAGAAGAAAAAGAAACTGATGATACTCGGCTCTCTTACAGGAAAACCCTGTTGTATGCAGTTCCAAAGCAATGGGAGCTATTAGAAAGGGAGAGGAAACCCTTGGTGAAGAGTGACAGGCATGTTGCTTAATGTTGTGAGCAGTATCTGAGTTCTGTTTACAACTCCTCTGCATTTTGCATTCTTCAGTACTGCAATCTTTTGTAATCTTGCAAGGGACTTTTAGTGATGGGGTAACATGACTGTCTAAACATACCTGACTCTGTTCTGGGTGAAATTCATCTGTGCAAAGAGTCATCCCAAGGTCAATCCACTGCTTAATTCCTACTTGATATTTGTACTCATTGAGTGAAAGAAATGCCATTATGCTTGGAACTGGGATTTTTGTATGGGGATCCAGTGGGTGCGGCTGACCTTAACTTAGTCTGGCACACATTACTGTTGGCAAGGCCAGACACCGATACACTTCCTCAAGATGAATAGCATCTTACTCAATTATTAGTCCTGTTTCCTCCAGTAGAACTATTGTGGGGTAAGGAACTATTCTATTGAACATGAGTAACTGTATTGGAATCTGGCCTGAAAGGAAGGCCAGGGAAGGAGGTGTTGTTTTCTTCTAGGTACCTCTCATTCTGTATCAAATGTGCCCTCTTTCAGAGGCTATCTGAACAATAACAACAAACATGCTATGTATACCACCATCACTCCCTCTCCCCTCTGTGATTTAAGCTATAATCGCATATCTTTGTTTCTGTCTCATTTATTTGTCTCCTTTTGGGCTAACATTAAAAACAAAATGTGGGGAGGATGGAGGAGGCATAATTCTTCCCTTCCGCTGTGCAAATTATTGTCCCAAAACCAAAAGAGCTGCATTTTCGGGGAGGGGGTTAGTAAAAGTGAAGAAACTAACGATGACTGTGAAGAAAGCGGCGATAACTACGTGCACATGTATTAGAGACTATGGGCAAGACTCCCAACTGCTGTAAATCAGTGCGGCTCCATTCACTTCAAAGGCGCTACGATGATTTATATCATCTGAGGCTCTAAAGAGATGCACTCAATATATTCAATAACAAGAAAAGAAACAAACATCAGCCTTGGAAAATTTCCCTGAGCCGTAGGAAGGTGGTGTGGGGAAGCTGGTTATAAATAATCAATCTCTAGCTCTGAGAGCGGCGTGTTTCATTTAATTTTCTGTAAAATGAAATATTTTAATGTATTTTATTCAGCCCTTTAATTTTTCCTTGCCAGTTTATAGTCTTTGCCCTTGAGAAAAGCTCATAAATATTTCTTTAGTATTCCTCTCTTTCACTCTTTTTTTTTAAGTTTGCCCCTCAGAAAAGCATGCGAGAATTTGTTTATTCATTGTGAGTTCTTCCTCTCAACAGCTTTGTTCCTTTGGCCCTGAATGTGAAGCAGCTACTGCGACTCTTTATTCTGCTTGTTCTTCAATTTCCTTTCCTTTGCTCTTTCCTCATGCACTGTATTCAATCCTAAGAGCTATTTAATTAAACTTTGTCAGCAGCACCGTGACATTTGGATTTACTTTCTGTATTCTTCAGTGAAAATATTTTTTATGAAGATGTTTATTTTGGCCTGTAATACAAAAAAACCCAAGCTCGTTATTTTTATTCTTAATTAGTATTATTATTACAGGGGTGCTTGTAGCCTATGTTTAGTTTGCTTAACACTTCCCATTCTAAAGATTCTTTTGACCTTTTATTTGAGGAGCTCTATCACCTCCATTATTTGCAGCAGGCCTTTGAAATTTCCCAGAGATAAGGGCCCTTTTTTTTTTTTTATCCTATGAAACTTTATTCACTTTTAGCGGAATTACAGATTTGTTTAAAGTTACCATTTCCCTTTTCTTGTTTGCCTTCTTTAGGAAAACTTTGGTATTCTGCCAAAATAACTGAACGTGGAGATTTTGAAGTGCTGGGTCTATACCACCACCACCGCAGCAGCAACACATGTTGCACTAGCAGGGGCGGCTCTAGAAATCCGGCTGCCCCAAGCAGCGCGGAGCGCTGCGCCGCCCTTCCCCGGTCCCGCGGCGGGTCCCGTCTTCCCGCGGACCTGCCTGCGGGAGCTCAACCGGAGCCGCGGGAAGACGGGACCCGCCGCAGCCATGCCTGCGGCAGGTCCGCTTGTCCCGGGCTCCGGTGGACCTGCCGCAGGCATGCCGGCGGGAGCTCCACCGGAGCCAAATGCCGCCCCCCCCGGAAACGGCCGCCCCAAGCGCCTGCTTGGCGCGCTGGTGTCTAGAGCCGCCCCTGTGCACTAGGAATGCTTGGGAGTTGCTGGAATACTTGTGGTGAAGGTAGAGAGGAAGAGCTTGAGCCAGGCCAAACTTCCTCTATATTCTCCACACCCTCCCCGGTCTGGCTTGCATCCTATTACCATACCTGGGGAGGGGGAGCTCCAGCCCCTGTGAACCCAACTCCCAGAGAGAGAAGAGAACTGGGCTGGGCTCACCATCTCTGGGTCAACACATAGGATAGGAACCTCCCACCTCCCAGGTGGGGTGGGGAAGAGAGTGAGAGACCGACTAGCCTAGCTTTCCCCCAGCCTTCCCTTGGAACCAGCACAGGGTTCCCATTCCCGCTTCAGGTATAACTGCCTTTTTCTGCCACCAGCTGCACTCATTAGACCAATGCCTCACATTTACAGTGGGGGAGGGAGCATTGTGTGTTTGGAGTTGCTATGTGCTGATTCTGGGGGAATAATTCTGTCCCACAAAAGGCTTGTTTGAATCCTCACTTGCCACCGGAGCAGATTAGCTGCTCTGCTTCTTTCACACCTTCCATTCTGAGGTGCGGATGATCTTTTTGTTACAATTTAAAAATAGTGCTTCAGAAAGGATCAAGTCACACACAGTTTTAACAGTTATGAGTGACGAGTTACTTGTATGTTTCTCTTTCAGTGAAAATATGACAGCTTACAGTACTTGTTACCATGAAATAGCCTTATTTCTTGACAGTATTCAGTTGTCTAAATAAAACATGCAATTATTATACAAGAAAACAACCATTTCAGCTTGAAAATCCCCTTATTATTAAGCAAATGCAAAGTATTTACATTTTCCATGTTTCCCAAGGACTAATTTCATGCACAAGAATTATCTTAAACTAGTCCTGAGATTTTAAAAAGTTGCCACTGGTAAGCTGTCTCCCTGTCACTAGATTTAATTTAACCAGCTCTGATATTTTAGATAAAAGTGGTTGCAGTTCCTAGCTATTAACATTAATAACTTTTCCAAATTATTAGAATTACCTTATCAGAAATCCTCTGTCAATGTCCTTCCAAATGGAGTTGCACTGACTCCAATAATCACTTCTTTTAAATCCAAAATTTAGGGCCTGATCCAAAGCTTCCTAAAGTCCAGGGAAGACTCCCAGAGAGTTCAGTGGGGTTGGATTGGGCCTTATCATAAAGCAGGACTGTTTTCCACACATAATAACAAATGTTCTTAGCCTTCTGCTGCATTCTGAGTGAAATCTGGGATTGAAAGCAAGCTCAAAACAGTAACCGAGAACAGTTATTCTTATTTGTAAAGTGCTCTGAGGAGGTTGTTCAGATGGCAGCTAAGGGTCAGCTGGCCAGGAGTTTGGACTTTTTTGTTTATTCTCTTTGGAGAACAAAGAGAAACTGTATCCAAGAGAGCAATATTTAGTCCATCTTGGAGAATCCCTGAAATGGCCACCAATATCCCATGCTTCACCCCAATCTGTCCTTGCACCAATTGGCTTTTCATCATACCGCAATTACAGCTTCTTGGATTTCAAGCATTCTAGCCTTATGTTGTGCTGTGACATGGAGGGAGGGATAGCTCAATGGTTTGAGCATTGGCCTGCTAAACTTAGGGTTGTGAGCTCAATCCTTGAGGGGGCCATTTAGGGATCTGGGGATTGGTCCTGCTTTGAGCAGTGGGTTGGACTAGATGACCTTCTGAGGTCCCTTCTAATCCTGATATTCTATGATATGGGTTTAGGTTCCAAAATGTCTCACAGCACCCTCATACAGGTATCCAGCTCACAAATGACTCTTCCAATTGAAATGCACAGCTGGAATTTTGTGACAATCTGAGTACCACTTGGAATGCTTCCTTGCATAACTGGGAGTTTTGAAAGCTCACTTCTGTTTTGTTTTATGGCCAGGATTTCTATTGAATTTGCCTGCTCTGGGGTCCAAACGTGCTGTCTGCGCACACATTGGCTCCCACTTCCTCAGTCGTGTTTTGGTCCAGCCACACCCAGAAACCTTCCAGTTGCTTCACACTTTTCAAATTTCTATCCTACCATCTTCCTAGTTCCTTCAACGTACATATATTTCAGATTTTTTGCCTCTATTTCTTCATTAGAGAATGGCAGGACTGCCTTTATTCTTTAAAACCAATCCAGATTAAATTTACAGTTAAAGGGAAGAGTGTACATTTGGGAACTAACACCCAAGTTTATTTTTGGATAAAGGAGACTATAGAAGAATATGTAGAAAATACAAGGGAATAAGATCAATTTTATTTGCATTTTGTAGCAATATTTTGCTAGTTGTCTTTTCCTGCGCCTGCTAAATCTGAAGTTGATGTAAGAACCTGTTTCATCCTAACCATATATACAGATATAACTATTTTTTAAAAGTCTTTAAAAATGGTGATTTACATAGGAGCATGGGTACACTGCTACACACTACGCCAGTAAATTCCTTGACTTCCTAATTACTCAGAAAACTTAGCTCTACTTCAGAACTGCAAGTTGAACAGCCTAAGGATATTACTGAGTGACCATCTGGAAGACAGGTTTTCCATAGCTGGGCTCTGTGATGACATATTCTGCCCTAAGCATTGTTGTTTGAATTGACTACACAATGGGAAGAAGCTGAGAAAAATATAGGGAATCAGAGAAAGGAGGGTTCAGTATTTCATACTACAATGTATCACACCACATTGATACCATTTTGTGGCACAGTGAACAAAAATAATTTTTAAATGTTTTGCATTCGTTTGTAACATACAAATTAGGGAAAGTGAAAATGATGGTTTAGTAATTCTCATAGGGACTGATACAACTGCTAAGGAAACAGTTGACTGTATTGACTTCAGTGGGAGCTAGACTTGATCTTTAGTGATGAAGGTGTGAAGGGATGGAGGAATAATGTATTTTGGCTATTTCATGCCTGTGTGCACACCAAAAAATAGCTACATTGTTAAACTGAAAGACAGAGGGACATAAGGCCAAGCCAGATGTAAATCCCTCTGAACTCCAGGGAAACTTAAATCTAAACTTCATGATCCAAGATTCTCTCTAGAGTGACAAGTCCAAACATCACTGAACTTCACAGCTCAGACATGTGTCTAATTATATATTGTATATACAGAGAGAATGTGGTGGGTGTATAAGGACTGATGTAAATCACAATGGTACATTAGCTGCCTTCTTCATAAGCACTATAAATATTTTTGCACTTTTCAGCCCATATTTTCTGGTTTAGTTTTTTCCCCGTAAATTCTAATTTTTGATTGGATTTGCCACTGGGAGTTTCCAACTCAATCATCACATGGCCCACTTTGCTATGTGACAGTTCTCAGTTGTGTATTTGTGGCCTGACCAGAGAAGTATTGAGCACCTGCAAGACCTACTGAAGGCTATAATACATTCAATGCCTCTCTAGATCAGTTCCTTGAAAACAAATAATGGTCTTAAATCTGAAGTCCCGTTCTTCCATTTAACTAGAACATCAGAACCCTGTCACTGTACATATATACCTTCTGTTCCTCCAGTGGAGCTACAGGTTTATTTCCTGCAGTGGTTGTCAATTGGCACTGTATCTTGTATTACAGCAGGGCCTCACTACAATTCTTTCTACAATTATTCTGAGCCAGATATAGCCTCCTGATTCAATGGGTGCAGTATATTAAAATGCCACAGGGGCATCGACAACCCAGATTAGCACTGTAATCCTAATCCCAGCCTGGTGTCAAGGGTGTGGGCAGGGGGTGTTGGAGAGCAAGCCTACCCCACATTCACCCCGCAGCCACAGTTCTTGTCCCACAGGACTGGACTTGGATACTTGCTCTAGGTGTTGTGACCTGGTGCATGGGGTTGCGTTGCCACTGAGGTCTGGCAGGGCCTCCCCTCTGTCCTGACAAAGAGGCAGCCAGGCCAAACCTGAGTACCACCATGACCCAGTGAACTAGGATGCAACACCCAGAGCAGGGAACTGCCTCCAGCCCCTTGGGATAGGAACCATCACTGGAGGGTGAGCGCAGGGTGGGCTTGCCCTCCAACTTGGCCTCCCCTCCACACCCAGCTAGAAGAAGTGTATGCTTGCTAGGTTTGCACCTTTGGTTTCATTATTTCTGTGGGTGCCCTTGAACCAAGAATCCATGCTAAAGTTGCCTGAGTCTAGCACTGTATGTGTTTTTTATTATAGCCAGATATTCAGTAGCAAATAAAACAGGTGGAATTAGACATCAGATGACCATTAGTTGTGATGTTAAAAGGTTTTAGAGAAAATGTGCTTAAAATGTTTGCACTGTCTTTATTAGAAATAATGGCTTTGCTGTGTTATACTGCAAGTGAAAGGTTGTAATGATTATTCAATAACTCTTTCATTAATACTTATCACAGCTATACAAGAGGATTGCGTGGTCTTGTGTGGTTTTGAGATGGGCATCACATGCTATAAGTATACAAGTGTACTTAGCATGCTTCCTGGATGCTAGCAAGCGGGGGAGTTGAGCGGGAGATCCCCCGCTGAAGAATGAGCAATCACTACTTCTTGGGGTGAGTGGGCAAGCTTGTTTGACTGCTTGGTTGTTCTTTTGGCTTACTTAAAGTTTACTGTGTGGTCTGTTGAAGACTGTATGTTTGGGGACTGGGTGGGAATAGGGGCCAGAGGCTTACTAGCTGCTAACCTCCTGTCCTTTGATCCTTGGTCACCATTGATCATCCTTGTGATCACTCTTCCCCTGTGTGTTAACAAGGGGATAGGGCTGACCTAGGAGAGAATGGCTTAAAAGCCTGATGTTGAGCGACCAAGGGGAGCTAGCTGGCAGGGGAGTGTGAAAGGGAGTTTGTAGGAGAGAATAAAATCAGCATGGTTCAGCAAGGCCTCATCGCTAATGCCAACATTGCTCCTGATTCCTCCACCTGGACCTGTCTCCAGACAGAAAACTTGACCTCTACCCAGGTCCTAGTGTGGATTTGCAGAGACTGTGGCCTGCATTTCCCAGTTATAGAAAGCTAGTCTGGGGATACCATCCCGTGTGAGAGATGTCTACTCGTAGAATCTCTCAGGAAGCAGCTGGGAGAGTGGAGATGTGAAAAAGATGTAAAGGCAGGTCTCACTCTCCTTATCTGCTCCTAGTTGGCCCAGACCTGGCCCTAAGTGACTGAATTAAAATGCAAGCTCATTTATGTACCCTTCTAGTGCAGATTTCTTGAGACATGTTTTATAAATATTGCTATTTTGCCATCCATGAATCTTGAGAAATGGCTGCTGAACACTTGACACTAAAGTGATATAAGGTCTGCATTAGATCAGCTTCAGCTGAGTGTAATATGCTATACTTGCTGGGTAGATGCTTAATGAGGTAAGCTCAATTTGTTCAGATGGTCCTCTGCCAGTAATAGGAAATGGCATGATATATTTAATCATTCATTGACTGAAGAATTGAATCTAATTATGAAATTACACCTAGAGAAATTAAGTTTCTGACAATATAGGTATGGGTGCCTCTAACTGTCTTATTATGGTACCCCTCTAGCTGTGGAATATGAGAAAATTAAAGGTTTAAATGAGAGAATTTACAGTAATTTGAGCCTAGAATCCTAAGGGCTACACAGATCTGTACTTTGATACATGAAGTGTGGATTTATTTCTCTTCTGTTCAAGGAAAATGTATTGCAATTATAGTTTAAAAAAAAAAGCAATACTGCACCAAATGGTTAGCTAGATTTAGCTTTACTGAATCGTTTGGTAAGCTGGGTGCAGACAATCAATATCCACTTCAGTATGACAAAATGTAAGGTCATACATCTAGGAACCAAAAATAGCAGGCTGTACTTACAGGATAGGAGAACCCGATCCTGGGAAGCAGTGACTCTGAAAAACACTTGGTAATCATGTGGATAATGAGCAGAACATGAGCTACCAATTTCAGTGCTAATGTGATCCTTGGATATACAAGCAGGGGAATTGTAAGTAGAAGTAGAGAGGTTATATTACCTCTTTATTTGGCACTGGTGAGACCACTACTGGAATACTTTGTCCGATTTTGGTGTCCACACTTCAAGAACTATGTTGAAAAATTGGAGAGGGTTCAGAGAAGAGCCACAAGAATGATTAAAGGATTGGAAACGTGTCTTATAGTGAAAGACTTAAACTAAATAGATTGAGTTTGCATATCAAAGAGAAGGTTAAGGAGTGATTTGATACAGTCTATGTGCCTACATGGGAAAAAGAAATGTGATAATAACAGGCTCTTTAATTTAAGAGACAAAAGCATAATAGGAACCAATGGCTGGAAGCGGAAGCTATACAAATTCAGGCAAGAAATAAGGTGCAGAGGGTAATTAACCATTGGAACAATTTACCAAGGCTTCAGGTGGATTTTCCATCAGTGGAAATTGTTAGGTCAAGATTGGATTTTTTTTTTCCCTAAAAGATAAGCTCTAGTTCATGCACAGCTATTGAACATTCAGCAGGGAAGTATTATGGCCTGTGTTATGCAGGAGGTCAGGCTAGATCACAATGGTCCCTTCTGTCCTTATAAACTATGAATCCATGGAGTCAGTTCCCACTCAAAATGGTCTAATGCACTAAAGTGGGAAGCTTCACTTATACCTCTCAACCTGCTGTTGATTTGGATGTGTATGTACTGTGTTTTGATATGTAGGTACCCTTTACTAGAGGGGCCTCTGAACTTTATTTGGAGTGTTCCAGATGGGAAAATCCTGTGTGCTGCAATGCAGCCTTACAGACTACAATTCACATGATGCCTTGGGGAAAGAGTGAGAGACTTCTTCTCCCAGGGAGTGCGGGGAGAACAGGCAGTGGGCTCCATTTTGGGGAGAGGAGCCAGATTGCTGGTGCAGAGCTCTGTCCATACCAGGAGCTGCTGCTAGGAAGCTAAAAGCTGCTGATGAGAGCTGGGACTTTGATTGAGCAGGGAGCCTCAGAGGCTGTTGGTGGCTTCACTGGTGCCAGGGCAGAGACTGTTGCTGTGCCTGGAGCTGACTGAGGTGGGCCTGCAGTGAAGGTGTGAGTAACACCCACGCTGGTTTGGGAAAGTACTTGCAAGGGAAGGGGCACCACAGAGAGACTGAGTCTGAGGAAAGGCACAGCGATCTTCCCATCGAACCAGGACCCAGAGCTGCTGCCATTTGGTGGGGCCAACTCCAGTCTTCAGAGGGGATGTGCAGCTTGTTGCCTTGGTTGGACTGATCCACAAAACCAACAGAGTGCTGTCTCCAGCTGCAGATCTTCCTGTGCGTCCACACAAGTGTCTCGGACTCTGAAATCCAGAGGAGTGTACACTCTTGGGTGGTGTAAATGCCGGCAGTGTAAATGCCAGTTAGATAATTTTCATTTATGACTACGCTATATTTGTTAATTGATTTTATTCAACTGCCCCTTATGGGTTTAAATTAGTAGCAACATTTAATCTTAATCTGTTATACCCTGTTTCTTTAAATTGTTAAGTAAAGGTGTGTTAACTCTAATATAAATAATATACCTCAAATATTCTTATAATTGGTATTTTTGAGTTACACCCATGCCACAGATGATGATGGATTATTATTATTAGAATGGATTTATTCCTGGAGGTTCCCAGGGCACGCCATTGAGTGTGTACGGGGGCCAGCCAGGTAGAGGCACCGCCAATAGTAAATTCTTTTAGGAGAAATGGGACTGCAGCAGAGGGGTGAATAGAGGATTCCCATCTATCCAACATCACCACGGGGATACTTAGAATCTCCTTTAATGTCAACATCATCAGGTGCCCAGGCACACAGGTGAGTGTTGCCTGCTCACAAGTAACCCAGGGAGGAAAGGGGGAGAGGGCTACACATATATAGGTGTAAAATATACGTGTGTGTATACGAGTATGTAATATGAAAGTACATAAATACAAAGTAAGTCTTCTGCCTTAGTAAGGTGACTATCTGGGATTAATTTAAAGTTTATTTGGGTAGACCTTTGTCAGCATTTTATGCTTGTCCACAAGTGCTTTTTAATATACAGTGGAACCCTGTTTAGCCAATCTGACTGGGACCAGGTCCATATTGGATAATCAAAACTTCAGATAATCAGGAGGGGCTTGGGCTGTCAGCCCCCACTTAGGCTGTCAGCCCTGGGTCGGGGTGCTTGGGGCTAAAGCATTAATATATTCTTGTGTGTGCTCTGGTGGTTCGATTACTCCAAAGAGCTGGGTGATGGAGGCTCTGATAAATGAGGTAGTACTGTATTTCAAATAAAGTAAAAAAATAAAATTGCAAAAAAAAAAATAGAATAAATGTTGTTGTTTTCCAAACCATAGCATGGGTTTATTGTTATGCACACAAATAAAAAGTTGAACAGCTGGTGTTAAAACAATGTTAATTTTGGGGCAGAATTTTCTGTTTTGGGGCTCGGCTTTAAGTTGCATTTGTATCTTCCATTTCCTTAAGCCTGCCTAGCCTAAGCAAGTTACAGCTTTCTTAGGGTTGCTCTAATTTACACTTGACTGCAATAGCTTCCTGTGAGTCGTTTCACAGTCAAAAATTGCCAGAACCCACAGCACTTGTGCAACACTGCAAGTTGTGAGTGGCACATGGCATACTGCTATTGTGGCAGCTCTATGGCACTTGAGAACCCTATTATGCTGAGAATTAGTCATCAAAGGCTGGTTCCACCCTCTTTAAGATCTTCATGATGCCAAGGCAGAATCTGGTCCCCTAGCTTAATTTTAACTACAGCACAATTGGTTGCTCTGCTATTATTCTTCCACAACTTCCATCTTATGCCATTTTCTCCTTTCATCTCTTTTCTTTTAGGTTCCGCTTCTTATTCACTCTCTTTACTGCAATGTAGATGGTGAAATTCCTCAAACAGGAATGATCATATAAAGTGCACGCTTACCTTTTATTCCTGGACAAATTGCCCAATGTGAGGTAGACTGTACTGCAAAATTGCTTTACATAAAACGATGGCACTTTTACAGTGTTGTCATGAGAATGGTTTACCCTTCTGATGACCTCAGGAAAATGGGCTGTTTCATGCATGCAATTTTAGCTCAATGAGATGTCACAGATTCTGTTAAGACATTTATCACACAAAGCCTTCTTTTAGCACATCGACTCTTTGTTCTTCCATTATACCATCAGCTTTAAAATGCTGATGAGGGTCTCTAGATAGCGTAGTAACGCCAATATACCGGACTTCTGGAGAATCAGACTCCAAGGAAAGTGAAATGAGCAAAGGAAAATTTGTATAAAATTCAATAATACATGGGAAATGAGAAATGGAAAAGAAAATATTTTAGATACCAATAGACAAACCACAATCAAAATTCATTCCAGGAAAAAAACCACACAGATTTCGGGGCCCAATTATACAACCCAGGCTCAAGTTGGCAAGCTCATGTTACTCACATGAATAGTCCTATTAAATTCAGTGGAACATTTGAATCATAGATTTATTAAGAGTTAAGCCTAGACTCTCTAGCTGGGGCTGTTACAGACTCATATCCTCCATGGTTCTGCACAGAAGGGCAATCACCAGTATGTTATACTAGCTCATGCTTTTATCACACCACCCATATCAGATTGTTCATATGAATTGGTGCTCACCAGCATGACTATGACTTGCACAACTGGGTCCTAAAACATCAATTTAGACCAGTATGCTTGGAACTAGAGCTAAACAGGTGACTAGAGACCTATATGAAGTAAAATAACATAACTTTCAAGGTCTATTGAATCACAGAGGTAGAGATAGACAATACTTATGAGGTCATCTACACTATGTCCTACAAATTGTTCATTACAAAGAAGCTTTTGCTTGTATCTTATGCAGTCTAATTTTAAATTTCCCAAGTGATGAGAATACTATATTTCCCTCTGAGAGACTCATTCACAGACTAATTTGTCTTACTTGATTCTGCTTGTCTGTTCTATTTAAAAACCAGCAAAAGCAAAAACTCCACCACAAACTCCAGAAGGTTCCCTTCTTATGCTAGTAGGAGTGACATTGTAGTGTGTAGGGATTAGGTAATATCCCTTTAAAGAGTTTGTGTTGCTCATTGTCTTCTGTGTCTTTGAAGCCACCAGAAAGCTGCCAGAGCCATAGTGTATCTATGTAGCTAGACCTTGCATATTGTATATAGTGAGTAAACAGGGTTATTTGGACTACAGTGTACCCTGGTTGGTCCGTCCTATTACATTGATTGTGTAAAGATCAAAAGGCACCACAATTAGCAACGAGAGTGGGATCCTAATCCAGGAAATAGGGAGTGTTCGTAGAGGGCTAGTAAAACTGAAAAGGAAATTGCAGTGCAGCCTGCAGGCCCCAAGACTGTAAATTAAATGCTCATTTAGAGATGACAGAAAAAAGGTTTACAGATGTCTGGCTCTTTGGGAAAATGGACTTGTGTTCTGTAAAGAACAAAAGACACAACACCCACCCATCCAGAGACAGCAGCATGGAGGTTGTCCCCTTTCCGGGGGTGCATCCTTTCCCCTGCTCACTGTACTGAAACTCCTAATATCACGAGAAAATGCTCACTGCTCTCACACTGCTGTCATTGACAACAGGATTTATGCTAAAATAATGATTCATGTACATTTTCTGACACTATTATTGTGTCCCTCTATGTTGGCTCTTTGCTCCTTCTTATCTCTCACTTTTGGGCCTCAGGAGATTGAGGTATAGAGAGGATATTTAAAAAGAAAGAGGCACCAAGGAAGGAAATGAACTGGAAGAGTTTTAAAAAGAAGCAGAAAAGACTAAAAAGAAGCATAGAATCATAGAATATCAGGGTTGGAAGGGACCTCAGGAGGTCATCTAGTCCAACCCTTTGCTCAAAGCAGGACCAAACCCCAACTAAATCATCCCAGCCAGGGCTTTGTCAAGCCTGACATTAAAAAACCTCTAAGGAAGGAGAATCTACCATCTCCCTAGGTAACCCAGTCCAGTGCTTCACGACCCTCCTAGTGAAAACATTTTTCCTAATATCCAACCTAAACCTCCCGCACTGCAACTTGAGACCATTACTTCTTGTTCTATCATCTGGTACCACTGAGTACAGCCTAGATCCATCCTCTTTGGAACCCCTTTTCAGGTAGTTGAAAGCAGCTATCAAATCCCCCCCTCATTCTTCTCTTCTGCAGACTAAACACTCTCAGTTCCCTCAGCCTCTCCTCATAAGTCATGTGCTCAGGCCCCTAATCATTTTTGTTGCCCTCTGCTGGACTCTTTCCAATTTTTCCACATGCTTCTTGTAGAGTGGGGCCCAAAACTGGATATAGTACTCCAGATGAGGCCTCACCAGTGTCAAATAGAGGGCAATAATCACGTCCCTCAATCTGTTGTCAATGCCCCTACTTATACGGCCCAAAATGCCAAATTGACAAATAACTAATTGAAGATGAGGTATCAATAATTAGGGACTTTTCTATATATACACTGTAAACAAGTGATAAAAGAAAGCAATGGACCACTTATAAATTGCCATAAATAATTTATATCAGAGATAGTAGAGTTATTCCAGTACTTGGCTTCTGGGTAAGTCATGGATCAACTTTTGACAGACAACAGAGAGAGAACTGGAGACAATAGGAATGGATGAAATATGGATAGCAAAAGGATTGGTTATAGAGGGCCTAGATGGGTTTTAGACAAAGTAGCAGATCAGAATAACATGCACATATGTTAGTGTTAAGAAATTAGAAATAAAATCATTGAACCTTTTAAATTACATTTAGAAAAGTTCTCCATTTCAGGAAAAAGAGCAGGAGTACTAGTGGCACCTTAGAGACTAACAAATTTATTTCAGCATAAGCTTTCATGAGCTACAGCTCACTTCTTCAGATGCACTCCATTTCAGGAGTGATTCCTGAGTAGTGCAAAGTAGCATGTCTGTAACTAGAGTATCTCTACAAGTGTTCAGGCAAAAAAAAGATATATTTTTGAATATTAACCTATGGCTGGATAGTATTGTAGTTGGATTCACTGACTGCTCTCTAAGGACTCTAAAGCAGTGTTTATCAAACAGAGGTCGCCGCTTGTATAGGGAAAGCCCCTGGCGGGCTGGGCTGGTTTGTTTGCCTGCCCCATCTGCAGGTCCAGACGATTGCGGCTCCCACTGGCTGCGGTTCTCTGCTCCAGGCCAATGGGAGCTGCTGGAAGCGGCGCGGGCCAAGAGACGTACTGGCTGGTGCTTCCAACAGCTCCCATTGGGCTGCAGCGGCGAACCACAGCCAGTGGGAGCTGCGATCGGCCAGACCTGTGGATGGAGCAGGTAAACAAACCGGCCCAGCCAGCCAGGGGCTTTCCCTACACAAGCAGTGACCCCAGTTTGAGAAACACTGCTCTAAAGAAATATGGGCTGGATGAATGGGCTATAAGATGGATAGAAAGCTGGCTAGATCATTGGGCTCAACAGGTAGTGATCAATGGATCCATGTCTAGTTGGCAGCCCGTATCAAGCGGAGTGCCCCAAGGATCGGTCCTGGGGCCAGTTTTGTTCAGTATCTTCATTAATGATCTGGAGGATGGGGTGGACTGCACTCTCAGCAAGTTTGCAGATGATACTAAACCGGGAGGAGTGGTAGATATGCTGGAAGGTAGGGAGAGGATACAGAGGGACCTAGACAAATTAGAGGATTGGGCCAAAAGAAATCTGATGAAGTTCAACAAGGACAAGTGCAGAGTCCTCCACTTAGGACGTAAGAATCCCATGCACTGCTACAGATTAGGGACCGAATGGCTGGGCAACAGTTCTGCAGAAAAGGACCTAGGGGTTACAGTGGACAAGAAGCTGGATATGAGTCAACAGTGTGCCCTTGTTGCCAAGAAGGCTAATAGCATTTTGGGCTGTATAAGTAGGAGCATTGCCAGCAGATCGAGCGACGTGATTATTGCCCTCTATTTGGCATTGGTGAGGCCTCACCTGGAGTACTGTGTCCAGTTTTGGGCCCCACACTACAAGAAGCACTGGACTGTGGTCAAGCACTGGACTGGGTTACCTTCCTTAGAGGTTTTTTAAGGTCAGGCTTGACAAATCCCTGGCTGGGATGATTTAGAGCTTGACAACCTCCCTAGGCAATTTATTCCAGTTCTTAACTACCCAGCCAGTTAGGAAGTTTTTTCTAATGTTCAATCTAAACGGCCCTTGCTGCAATTTAAGCCCATTGTTCCTTGTCCTATCCCCAGAGGTTAAAGAGAACCATGTTTCTCCCTCCTCCTTGCAACAACCTTTTATGCACTTGAAAACTGTTATCATGTCCCCCCTCAGTCTTCTCTTCTTCAGACTAAACAAAGCCTTTTTTTAATCTTCCCTGTTTTCATGGGTCATGTTTTCTAGATCTTTAATTATTTTCTTCTCTAGACTTTCTCCAATTTGTCCATATCTTTTCTGAAATGTGGCGCCCAGAACTGGACTTGAGACATAAACAGCGCAGAGTAGAGCAGAAGAATTACTTCTCATGTCTTGCTTATAATACTCCTAATACATCCCAGAATGATATTTGATTTTTTTGCAACAGCATTATACTGTTGATTCATGTTTAGCTTGTGGTCCACTATGACCCTCAGATCCCTTTCCTTCCTAGGCAGTCATTTCCCATATTGTTTGTGTGCAACTGATTGTTCCTTCCTAAATTGAGTTAGGCCTGGTCTACACTAGGCGTTTAAATCGGTTTTACGAGTGTAAAACCGATTTAACGCCACAACCAATCACACACACTAGCACCTTATATTATTTTTAATGGCTCTTTTATCGGTTCTTTATCCTGCCCGACGGAGAGGAGTAGCTAATATCGGTAATATAATAATCGAATAGGGTTAGTGTGTAGTGTGTGGCGTATTTGGCTCCCGGGGGGCTATCCCCCATCCCACCACACACCGCTCTGGACATGGACAGCATCAATGCATGCACTGGCCAGGAGGACAAAGCTGAAAACTTTGAAAACTTTTGAAATTCATTTCCTTCACAGCGTGAGGTCATCATCATCACAGCCACCCAGCACAGCACAGCAGCACAAACAATGAATCAAAAGAGAGACCAAAAAAGAGCAAGCATGGAAGCATGAGGGAGTAATGGGATCTGGGAGGGGGAGATGATTATTGAGATGATTCTCTGCCTACAGAAGAAAAAAAAAAAAGAAAAAAAAAAAAGAAGAAGAATCTCTAAGGCTATATGACTGCTAAAGGCCAGGGAGCAGGCACGCAGTGCAGTGCAGAGTGAGCCTCAGAGCTCAGACAAAGAAAACCAAAAAAGCAAAGAAGCAAGGGGGTCGTCCGAAAAAATGCATGCTGAGCTGCTGCTTGCGCACATGCTGCATGCAATTTAGAGCCTGGCCCCCCCTGACTGTGGATTCGAGGTGGGGGTGTAATGAGGATATGCTGCTGATGAGGAGAGAGGAAGAGAAGATGAGAAAGAAAGAAGAGAGAAGAGAAGACAGAGAGACCCACACACCACCCCCCCCCAGCAGCCAGGAGCTTTTATCACTGCTCCCAGCCCCCATCTGCCCCTCCCCAAGCAACTACTGCAGAAAATGAAGGGAGAGTGGTGAGCTCCAAATAGCAGTACCTTTTTTTAAATTTTTTTAGTGTTTTTTTTAAACCTTTTTTTTTTGATTGGGACTTGGGATGATTTAGGATTGCATTCGCAGACAGTATAGTTACGGAAAGTTTTTTACATGTCCAGATGTTGAGAGAAATCCCTCCAGGACTCTCTCGATGAAGCTCTCTAGAGTACTCCAGAAGCAGGCAGCAGAAGGTTTCTGGGCAAGGCATTTTCTCTTACCATGCCGTGGTTTCTGCCCCATACATGCCACAAGTAATCAGGTATCATTGTGGCATCATCTCAGCAAAAGCGGGACTGTGGGCATTAAGTGGCATGCTGGCATTATAGCATCCTGTTCTGAAGCATCTCTGCTATCAGCAGTTCTGTTATCCTCAGCAAAGGAATTCAAAATAAGATCAATAAGGTAATTTTCTTAGTTTTCAGGATGGGGGTGGCAAAATTTCTTCTGGCAAAATGGAATGCAGCAGCTTAAAAAGGAGGAGGGGGGAGGGATCTTTTGGGGGGGTGATCTTTCTGGAGCTACTCCCAAGCTACACAAGCACAAGCCAAGGAGGGGGAGGTTGGTTGGGAAGGGTGAGGGGGCGAGCAGCTAGCCAGAGATCTGGGGGAGGGGTAAATCTGAGAGCCATGCGCTGGACATGGGCTTATGCAAGCTGAATCCTGATGCTGCTGCCTGTGTGTGTGTGTGTGTAGCACTGGAGGATAAGCAGTCAGATATTAAGATGAAAATGAAATCTCATGGAAAAAATTGTAGCTATGTAAGGTGAATAGTGCTTATCACTGTGTGAAAGAGTATAACCATTGTCTGTAAAATTCTGTTCTCATATATTATTATCTCTGTAAAATGCTAATTTTTAAATACGTCTCTCCTCCAAGCAGGCCTCCCAAAAAGAAAGGCTGAAGGAAAAAGAATGAGAAAGAAGAGATCAGAGATTAAAGGAAGATAGATAGTATGAAAGAGGAAGATGAAATGATGAGGAGAAGGAAAAAAATTGAAAAAGGAGGAGGTGAGTGGACGAACGGGAGAAGTGGGACGTGAAGGAGTGAGGAGAGGAGGAAGAGGGGAGGGAGGCAGGAAAGGGAGGACAAGGAGGGATCAGGAGCGGCGGCGAGCGGAAGATCAATCAGGCTCTGGCGGCAAGCGGTGATCTGCTGCTGGTGCTGGGCCTGTCTTGGGGAGCAGCAGGAGCAGATCACAGATCAGCTCAGCAGGATGCCCTGCTGTTCCAGCCCCTCCCTCCGCTCAGCTCTCCCTCTCCTTACCTCCCCTGCCCCATGTTGTCAGTCACCCTCCCCACTCCACCCCCCGACAGACCAACCCCCCCCCGGACCGCCCATCCACCCCACCCCGTGGCCATCCAGAATTTTTCCGTTTCCCTCCAAACCTTCTCCTCCCTTCTCTTTTTCAATCCTCCTCTTCCCCTTTTCCTCTTTTTAGCATGAAAAACTTTTTTAATATTTTTATAATGAAGTGAAAAAAGAAAGGAGAATGCTGTTAAATGAGGGAGGGGAGGGTTGTGGGTTGGGCTGTACTCAAAGGGGAGGGGAGTTAGGCACACAGACAACAAGTCAAATCACACTGGTGCTCAGCTTCTGATGCCCACCTGTACCCCTGCCATGCTCTTGCATCTCCTCTGGTGCTGCTCTTCTCGGTAGCCTGGTGTAGCCTCCCTGCCTCCCTCAGCCATTGTGTGGTTGGCCTTACTCTCACAGACCAGGTGAGGTGACAGCAAAGAGCAGCAACATAGGCACAGGGATCTTACACATTCAGAGGGCTGAGCCAGCAAAGTAAAAAGCGAGCCCGAGCAACGGCAGCCACCACGCGTCTGGCCACACCAGCCTGTACTTGGCAGCACAAAGTGCACTGACGGACCACCACCACCAGGCTGCACCATGATGCACTTGCTCAGCCTGTAATTGAACAGAGGCTGACAGTAGGCAGGTGTAAGGCATGGCATTTCATGCCATCTGCTTCTGGGTGGGTCTGGGTTCCCCCAGGATAACGACAGGCCATTTTTTTTTCTGTGCAGCTTTGAACACAGTGAGCATCATGAACCAGTCCCCCATTCCACATGGATGTTTGTAGCGTGGATTGCACTCCTCACCAAGCATCCACCATCCATTGCAGCACCATTGCTGGGCACCCCAGCCTGTGCCTTCCACTTGTGCCTGGCTTAGATAGGACCCCCATTCCAGCATAGTCCCCCAGTGCCAAGTCCCATTGCAGCAAAGCCATCATATGGCCCCCACGGCCACCCACTTTCCAAGCACTTGATTGCAAGCAAGCCATCCTTAGCAGCAGCTGCATTTCTGCAGTCCAGCAGCCCATCCAAGCAGCTTTCCAAGATTGCTTTGGCTACTTGCTGTCTGGTGTTGCAATGCCCCACAGAGCTTCAGCTGTCGACTCTCTACTGTGAGTCTGGTCTTGCGTTTTCAGGCGTTTCAGGCGAGGGCAACAATCTCACAAGAAGTTCTGCTCATCTCCCGCCTTGGCGTTTCACAGCAGGGGCACACCAGTCAGAAGTTCCACAACCATGTCCACCAGGCCAAGAAAGTGCGTCCCACTGGGAATGAGGCCCACCTGCAACAAAATCAATGGTCCCACCAGTCAGTCCTTCCACCAGTTTTGCCGGGGCCCGCGTTCCAGGTCCTCATGCCCCCACTCATCAGGATCTCAGCGCGCCCGCCTGTTCTTCCGCCTCTCTATCCCTGCGGTGTCACCTCATAACTCATCGCTGCGCTGCGAGGTGTTTAAACGCCCTGGTGGCGCTGTGCCGGTGATGGTGCAAGTCCATGCTGTGCTCGCTGTGCTAGGTGTTAAACTGAGCAGGGTCCATGCTTGCTGCTCTCAGGTGCTGCTCTGCTGCTGCGAGGGGGAAGGGAGGGAACGCTGCCGGGAACCACCCCAGCCGTGGAAAAGCTGTCAGGGGGCAGGAGGCACTGGAGAAAACCCAGGAAAAATGGTTTTGGGCGGGGAGGCTGGAATTATCCCACCGGAAATGAGTGCAATGGGGAGAAATCGACGCTGGGAGGCTGACGGAAATGCCGACCGATGATGTTTGTGTCCAGAAATCGCATCTGTTTTGGCACGGACATTATTTGCATTTGTCCTTATTGAATTTCATTCTATTTGCCTCAAACCATTTCTCCAGTTTGCCCAGATCATTTTGAATTTTAATCCCATCCTTCAAAGCACTTGCAACCCCTCCCAGCTTGGTATCTTCTGCAAACTTTGTACATGTACTCTCAATGCCATTAACTAAATCACTGATGAATATATTGAACAGAACTGGACCCAGAACTGATCCCTGCGGGACTCCACTTGATACATCCTTCCAACTTGATTGTGAACCACTGATCTCTCCTCTCTGGAACAGTTTTCTAACTCATGCTGGGTTATACCTTGCTCTTGTTCCATAGAGTCTGATTGTGGAGGTCTTACTCAACCTACAGTTCTCTTCAGTGGGAACTTAGTCATATGCGGTTGTGTAAGGGCTCCACTCTCTCTCTCTCAGATCACATTTGGCCAGTTAGATAATATAGCCTTGACAGGACTAGTTACGGGGCAGCATTGTATCCTATGGCAGAGCCTGTCACCAGTTCTTAACAAGAGAGCTTACATTCCTGGCTGGAAGGGCAGTTTGGTTTAGGCACAGGCATAGGAGTCAGGAGACCTGGGTTCTCTTCCTGTCACTGTTGCACACTTTTGGTGCCATCTTGGTCCAATCACACACAGGGTGATTTTTCAATTGTGGCTATTAGAACACATAGTAGGGAGCTGAAGTGGAAAATTATGGATGCTCCTAAAAGTTTTGCGGGGTAGGGGGAGGGAAGGCCAGAAGTTGTGAAAATACTGCCCCTGCTCTGCCCTCCTCAGCTGCTAGTGCACTCAGAAACTAGCTGAGCACTCAACATAAAGGCTGTGTCCATCTTTTCCTGAATTCAAACATATTCTTATTTGCTGCTCATGGACCACGGAGCCTTTTGGTCCCTCAGTTTCCTCATCTGTGATAATACCTAGCCACCTCTCAGAGCTGTGGGGAGGTTAGATAATCTAATGTGTTAAATTCACACATTTATCCTGGTGGAAACCCGGAGGGAAGGTGGAAGCAGAAATACCTTAATGGGAGATATGTCTTAGTGGTTGATACAGAATCAGGATTTATATTTTCTCCTCACTTACCCATTGAATAGATGCTAAAACTACAGGAGAGTTCAAGAGTTTCTTAGTGACAATTGTACTGCACTGTATTCCTGTACTCTTCTAATTTTCTCTGCATTGATAGCTTTATTGAAGATTAAGGGGGATTCTTATGTACCAGACTGTGAAGGTCCTTATGTTTCTGTATCTACTCTGTGTGCTACTTCACTGCTTGCACATTACTGGTGAAGTAGACGTGGCAGCTACATAACAAAAACCGCAACATGACACACAATTAGGGGTGCAAAAAGTATAAGCAATACTATATTCAGTTGGAAATACAAGGGGAACATTAACGGGGAGTAGGATTTGGCCAAGTTTTATACAGGCAATGTGCTTATTCCTGTGAAAAGTGCCAGGGAATTTTTGAAGACCACAAGTGGTCTGGACCTCCATTTATGTCTGCTTCAGAAGATAGCACCTCCAACAGCAGAGTGCATCCTTCCGCCATGCAGGGCCATTAGTTCAGTATTTGATTCAGACGGAAGCATCAGGCATCAACACCGCTTTTTGCCCCACACTGGGATTTCCTTGAAGATCTCCCATTCAAGTACAGTCCAGCTTTAGCTTGTGTGATCTGACAAGATCACAGCCTGGGATGGCTTGACTTCAGGCTTGCTCACTCTCCTTTTCAATAGATAAAAAGACTCGTTATGTATTTGTTGCATTACTCTTGGTATGAAAGAGACTTCTGTTTCGTTGACCCCCTTTTTTTATCCTGCTTTTAAAAAATGTAGGGGGAGGTTTTCAAAGGCACAAATGGCAGTTGGGCGCCTAACTGCCATTGACTTAACAGAGTTATGAAAGTCTTAGTCTCCTAAGTGTCACCTTCCATTTTGAAAATGGGACTTAGGTGCTTTTGAAGATGTTATCTAATGTTCCTGAGAAAGCCTAGCTTTAGATTGAGTATAGTTGAACTCTTTGAACCTTCACTGATTGAAACAATAGATTCTTTTAATTTCTGGAGTGAACTATTGCTGAGTTTGCAGTCTGGAAACATCCTCCTGTTTCTAGGGAAATTCTTAAAAAGGATGTGTCCATTAGTGTTATTAAGGAGGTTGGAGTGGGAGAAGTGAGAGGAAGGATGATCCAATGGCTAGGGTGCTGACTTGGGGGAGACATGTTGAATTCCCTGCTCTGCCACAAACTCAGATCTTTGGCAAATCACTTAGTCTTTCTGGATCTTGGTTTCTCATCTGTAAAATGGGATAATAGCACTTCCTTACCCCACAGTGGTCTTGTGAGGATAAATGTACTAAGTAGTTTGAGGCACTCAGATACTATGGTAATGTGGGCCTTATAAGTACCTAGAAAGGTAGAACTGGTTCATGGTTTTCATGAGAAACACGAATACTAGGAAGAAATTCTGGTCCTTGCCCTACAGACTAAAGAATAAAAAGCCTATATCATTTTGGTAGGGGATGCAGCAGCTAAATGCAAATCCAGAATTGCCCTGGAGCCTTTGGATGAAATCCTGGCCCCATTGAAGTCAATGGCAAATTCTCACTCACTTCAGTGGGGCCAGGATTTCACCTTTTGGTTCTGGAATGGAAATACTCAAGTTTAGATGATTGTTCTATTTGGCACTCCAGACTCCGCCCAATATGCCAGCACAACTCTGATGGAGAGCATCTGGGAAAGAGGCAAAGCCCCAACCATTCACTCACTCCCACCCACATGCCTAGAGGGGTAGGATATCGATTCCATTGAGTCTGCGCTTTTGCTCTACACAATACTCAGGCTATGGATAGCTTTGTAAGGGAATAAGGAGACACCTTATGTTCCCCTACTCCCATGTATGGCTATGCAACCCCGGCTGCGATTTGGCACTGTGATTCTTGTACAGATCAGGACATATACCATATAACTGATGTCACAGAGAGGTATCCTTCAAGTCCTTAGGAGAAAATAACATTGTTTGAACAAGGATCCCTAAAAAGTGAACACCTAAACAAAGTGATTTTCACAAATATGGGAAAACCATGAAGGTTCATCAGTGCTTGTGAAGAGGCACAGCACTTGTCCAGACAGCTTAAGTGCACTTTGCTGCAGAAAGACGAACTCGTTTTTTTTTTACTTCCTAGTAGTGTGTAACCCATTTTCCTGATAAAAGTATTTGTTTCCTGTGTGTATTTATGTTTTTGTAGCAAATCTTAAAACTCTTATCTCATATTACCTGTACTTAAAAATCTGACTGCTGGATGATTGTCACTAAATTATTGGCAGAACTTAAATTGTACTATTCAAAAAAAAAGTCTCACTTACAAACTATAGGAGGTTTTATTCTGGGGGGAAGAAAGTGGAGAGAGTTTATGAACATTTCTGGGAATCCTGAATGGCTTTTTTTTTCTTCACCTTGTTATTCTCTGTTCACAAGTATTTAAGCAAAGGTATTTTGTTTGCACAAATAATAGATTGAGGATCCCATTATCAAACAGACAAAGATAGAAAAGATCTAATGGCTGGAAGTTGAAACTAGAGAAATTCAGACTGGAAATAAGGTGCAAATGTTTAACTGTGAGGGTCATTAACCAGTGGAGCAAATTACAAAGAATTTTGGGAGATTCTCCATCACTGGGAATCTTTAATTCAAGATTGGATGTCTTTCTAACAGAAATTCAGGGAAGTTCTATAGATCAGTCTAGATGATCACAGTGGTCTCTTCTGGCCTTACAATCCATGAACCTATGAAATGTTTAGGGAATTTCTGTTTTCCTACAGTTACTTGTATTCACATGTGAACAATTTGTGCACTGTGATATTTGCACATGAACAAAATTATTCACTGTTATACATTTTTCATTGTCATTAGTTTTAGTGCTTTAGGAGAGCAAACACACACTACCATAATGAATAGAAAATAGTTAAAGTAAACGGTTGTTGACCACTCCACAGGCTGACAGATGCTGGCACAAACTATTTGGTGAATATTGCAAATAACAAATCAATTTACAGAAATCTGGATTAGATCACAAATTATTTGCAAAGAGAAAAAAAGCTAAATTTGACAGATAATGTATTTGCAAAAAATAATTCAACCACTTCCTTTGTATACTTACAGTAAACAATGAGGACTTTGCTCAGTAAACTTCTCTCTAGTGGACTCTTTAAGCCATCAAAATCAGGAGTAGCACTATGAACTATATGTTCAGGTTTTGAGCATAATCTGTGTTAACATTCTGCAACATTCACAATAAGCAGCTAATTTGATTTCTCTTTCTCATTCAGAATTAAACTATAAATAAGGTGTGACAGGTCAGCCTGAAGAATAACAAAAAGATTACTGTACGCATCAATTAATGTATATGAACATCATTGCATTCCTTTGCCTTCTTGGTAACTAGGTTATCCTTAACATTGATTGGTAATAACAGATGCCAATATAATATATAATAATATAATGATTCAATCTGGTTCCCCCAAGCAAGTCAAAATCTCAATAAAATGCTTACTGTATTCTTTAACCAATACAGTATCATTAAAAATAAAACCATAGAGATGTGCTGAGGTGATATGAACATTAATATGAACATTCAGCCTATAACCCCAGCCAAGATATTGGCTTCCCGTGAATGAGCATTGGCCAAACATTTTAGTATTGAACTCACAGCTCCCATTTGAACTGTTTTATTGTACAAAAGTTACTGAAGTATTTTTCAGCAGATAATAGAATAGAAATTGAAATAACTGCGAATACAACCTGGAAACGTTAGTTGCTATTAATTAAAAAAAAATTCTCATGTATTTCTTCAACTAGGGTGAACTGTATATGCATATAATCAAAATAAAAGAGCTTACACAGAATGCTCCTCCTAGAGAGGACAATTGTCATAAACTAGGGAATTCACGTGACTAAGGATTCTGTAACCTTCAGATTCACCCTATGTAGAATAATATTTATCATATACCGGAGATAGAAAATGCAATTCTAGTTAGATAGATAGGACAATTTTATATGGTACTGATAACAAGATTTGGGATCCCACACAGTTGTTTCAATATGTCAAGCTAAGCCTATTTAATCTCCTTTTAATCAGACTTCATCCTCCTGAGCCAGATAGTTTAAGAAAATGGTTTATATCATGGATAGTTTTTGTTTTCTTTCTTCCTTAGAGGCAGATGCTCTGTCTCACAGTTTATGTAGCACAAAATGAAGGTGCATTGAAAAGGCCGCAGGTGGGGAATGATGGGAGGCAGTCAGAGTAGCTCATTTGTATGTATACCTCACTGCTGTCTACCTGCTGGAATAGCTCACGTCTACTCATTTATACCAATTCTGTTAGCTGCTGAGCTAATTAAACAGCTTCTTTAGCTCAATAGACAGAAGCTTGTGGTTTTAGAATCAAAGGTCATGTATTCTGATCACAGTGCAGGGGTTTGTGGAGCCCTTATTAATATGGAACCCTTATTAATGTGGGTAAACACGTGCTCACATGAGTATCCCCATTGACTTTGTCTTCTCAAGGACAGAAACCTTCAAGAGCTATGATAGTTTTACTGGTCTCACATTAAGGAGCTAAGCCTTAAGTGTGAGAATCCTGAAAAATTAGAGCTGAGTGAAATATTTCAACCTAATCAGTGACACAGAAACATTTTGCGAGTTCATGTGGATTTTGGCAAACAATTTTAACTGGGTGGGGGGATAAAAATGAAAAAAATCAAAACTTTTTTGATATTTTCAAAAAGATGTTTTGATTCAAAATGAATTTTCATTTTGAAATTTCTTTTAATTTTATTTTAAAAGGAAACAAAACATAAAGCTTCAAATTGAAATGAGACGTTGTTTGGCACAAAATGCCTTCTTTTAATGTCTTAATTTGCCAAAAAATTGATACTTAGTTCAGCACAAAACTTTTTTTTAAATTTCCAATGAACTGAAAAACTTGTTATTTGTATGTGCAAAATGTCTTCATAGAAACACAATTACTGGGATGCACGTTCCCTTCATCAACACGTCTCTAAAAAGGTGCATCGGGCATTCCTAGAAAACACATGTTGCTAACTGCAGTTTAGAAGCTGCCCAAGATGAGAGGCACTCTCGAGCATGCAGATGAGTTCCATCTGGCATATGGTGTAGCAGCTGGCTCAGAAGCCAGTTCTCCTTCCTAGTTCTTTCTGGAGCACTGGGGTAGATGCTCCATACAGTGGAGGTACAGAGATTAGAAATGGGACCCCTCTACTCTCTATCTTCTCTTTCCATTCCATTACATCTCTATCCCAGTACTTTACTTCTGCACAACCCAGGGCAAGTTTTTGCCCATAATAAATTGAGTTTTTTAATCATGCAGTACACAAACTAGCTAAGAACACTGAAAGTATCAAGGTTATATATTGTTATTGTTAAAACCTTAACCTCCTTATCCAGTGTACTTGTGCATGGTGCTAACCAGTATATTGCAACACTATCCTTCTCAACCCCCTCCTCTCCTCCCTGCCTCTCCCAACCTTACTCTGATCAAGTTCAAAAGGATTTAAGTCTTTATATAAATGTTAATAGTACAGAAAAAAAAATCAGGGTCCTCTCTAGTATCCATTGCCATAGTATTTAAGCACTTGCCAACTAAATTAGATTTGCAGAGCAGTTGCCAATGGGACTTCATGGAGTCTTCTCCCTTCCTTATATATTGGAGGTTCTGCTTAGATATATAAATTCGGTCACTTTATGATGAGGGAGGGCTTTATAAAAGAGCAGGGTTTTGTAACATGCCATCAAGGGGGTCAGGCTCCTCGAGAGCTCATACCTTTGCCAGATCTATTTGACTGATTATGCTTTATCTCTGTCTCTCACATGCTTTGTCCTGAGCTTTGTAACCTGCATCGTTCCAGAGGAATAAAGCTGTGTTGGCAGTTCTTTTTACATTACATTTGTCATTTCTGTAAAATAATTCATATTCACCAGCAAAATGAAGAACTCACATCAGGTGAGAACTAGAGTTCAGCAACTTGTGCACAACCATAATTTATTTGACGGATTTAGCCTCGTTTTTCTGCTCTTAGTGTACTTTGGAGGAATTTACTCACATGTATTTGTCACTTGAATATATTGATTTATAATATTTTTGAATTACTTATGTCAGGGATTACTATGACAATTCAGAATTCAAGCTGCACTGCATAGCTGTAATTCTTCATCCATATCACATGGTATATTTTCTATTCTCTGAATGAATGATCACATAAATACTACTGATATGGGTATTTTTCCATGCAACTCTGAAATATTTTTCTGCAAGCATCTGGTCCAAACAAACTCTGTAGCTCAAATATTTGTTGAATAAACCATGGAAGCTTGGCAGAAGCAAATTTATTTAAAAACTCAGAAGAATACTGAAGGATTCTTTTGCATTATTTACCCACCTTTAATGAGAACCTTGCAAGTTTCCTGTTAAGTTCTGTTTCAAAACTCAGAAGTTCCTCCATGTTGTCTGGAGCTATTTCACTTTTCAGCTGAGGAAAACTTTCAAAAAAGAGCAGCCTTAGCCACTCAAGGACTCTTGGATTCCTAGCAATCTCCACACAATCTACCTTGGGATATGAATCAGGCAGTGGTTTTAAAAACACATTAGTCATCTGTACTTTTCTGTGTGTTGTGATATGGTTACTGAGGTGCATACTTGTGGCTGGTGAAATCCTGAGCCCACTTTAGTCAATGGGAGTTTTGCCATTGACTTGACGGGGTCAGGATTTCATCCCTCTATAGTTTAATTCAGAACAAAATAGTTGTGTACCTGGTTGCCTTCTTCCAATTGCTACACCTCATTATTTAAGTACATAAACTATATCAGGACAAAAATAAGCTTTATGAAGATAGATGATGGCATTTGAGTGGCATTTAATAAACAGAATTCCATGTATAGTATTCTTTCAGGGCTATGGCAGTTCTTTCAACAATGTATATTTTATTAGGATTTTGCACGTTAAAATCAACAATAAACATGAAATAGATATCTTAGTACTCACATGCTTTGTTGTACAGAATGCAAAATGGGCGAAAGCATACTGGAAGTACATAAAGAATTAGTAAGTAAATCAAATGACATTTTGAATATGAAGCAAAAGATAAATGCATTTTGTAGTCTGAGAAGAGTTCCGAAAGGGACCATATGTTCTTATGCATGTATATCTTGTTTATTGTCATGCAAATAAGTCAGATTCTCAAACCAAAGCCACCTGAGAGCACTCAGCTGACCATGCTGATGGAGACAAACTGCCATGAATTATATCTTTTTTTTTTTTTTAAGTACTCAGTTTTGCAAATAATAGCAGCAAAGTCAGGCCAAATCCAGTAAAATCAATAGTGTTTCATCCTGCATAGTGTGAACAGGATCAGTATTTAGACTATAGTTTGCATTTGACTACTGTAACACGAGAGAATGAGGAGCACAGAAAATGCAAATGTCGTGAAGCAGTGAAGGGTATATCTAAAACTTGAGAGAGGTTAATATGAATTTGACACCAGTTTGTGTAACTGGTTTGTGTAGATATGCTATGTACCTCATATGTAACAATAATTTTTGATACCCTCTGGACGGCTTTCTGAAAATGATCTGTAGATCAGTGGGCTTTGAAATAAAATTGACTTGCATTAGCTGAGTCCCTACTGTTCCCACTGATTTCAGTGGGATTTCTGGGTGCTCATCCTATCTGAAAATAAGATTACTGATAGTTAGGTGCCTACATTTGGATTAAAGAGACTAACTCTAGGCACCAGGTTTTGAAAAAAATGACTAGTGCTGATTTGGGGGTTATATATAGAGGAATCTCATCAGGAAAATGGAAGGTAAAAAGTAGAGGGACTGATTTATTAGGGAAGATAAAGAAACTGTCAGATTAGTCTTTCATCTGGAGCCTGTATTCCATTAGGACCCAGTACAAAAAGCAGAGCACCAGGCTTATGAGTTAATAAGGTACTGTATTGGTAAGCAAATATGTCGTATCAATACGGTTTGAGACCTCTTACATTTGTTGCTATTATTTTGTGTAATGTTATATGGTATGGTTAAACTTCCTGACAGCACACTGTAAAGTACAGTCTAAGACTGAGAAGCCTCTAATTTATAATGTTTTTTCAATTACTAATATGTGTGAATGTGTAAATTACACATGAATTCCCAGCTGCATCAAGAAATATATTTTCCATAGGAAGAGAGTGACAAAAAGAGTGCCCAGTGATTCAATACAATAAACAATATGGTACTCTGTAAAAGAAACAACAGGGCAAGAAGAAAACAAAAATACATAACAGAAAATGAAATAAACAGAACTTTTTAGTACAATAGGTTTTCAGCCAGCATTTACTCAATCGGTAGATATGCAATGGAAAATACAGCCACGGATATTTCAGAGTGTTCTCAGCAGAAAGTCAAGACTGAGCTATTGAAGAAGAGGATTAAAGTTATGGTGCTCCACGTTTCAAGAGGAGAGGGAAAGACACAGTTGAGTAGGAGGTGGGGAGCAGAATGAGAGCTCTCTGTGCAGTGACAATGTGTCCTAAGTAAGACTGGCTGTGCGTAGTTGGAAGGGAATTGTTCCTCACAGAGCCTCCCCTTTGCCCAGGGGCTAAAGTTTTTTGCAATTGGCCCATATCAGCAGAACATTCTCTCTTCCCCTGCTCCCAGCCCCACCTCAGTTCAGTCTTGGCTCCATTTTCCAGTCACTTCCCATTGGGAACTAGGCACCTAAATTCCTGCAGGATCCTTTGAGGATCTGGGCCTTCCTTCCCAGCTGCTGGGGGTGAAAGAGAAGTAGCAAGTCTGCAATGCCTGATTGAATTCTACCTGTTTGGACCTATGCTTCAAGGAGGTTGCACAGAAGAATAAGGGCAAAAGGAGCAGAAGGCGTATTCCTCTTTGATTGTGACCTGGGCTGAGCAGCCATGCAGTCTTCAAATAAAAATAGAAGTTGATTGCAAACAGAAAAATAAATGGATGGAGCCAGGCAAAGTGTGCACCCTGCCATGGTCCCTAACTGCTCCTCCGGAATTGGCCCCACTGTTAACCGTTGAAGATTTCTGGGGAGTTTTGTTTTTGTTTTGTTTAATTTGTTACCAGTGGAAAAGCCATAAAAGAAGGTTTATGTTCAATCAGTCATAGTTCCTCATCGCAACCAATTAATGCAGTGTCTAGGAATTGAAAGGACCAGCATAATTTGCAGCGGAGGGGAAGATTATGTATAGCGTCCTATGGATTCATATGATGCTTTGGAAACATGTGGATATTCAAAGTTTATGTCCCAAAGAGCATGCAGTGTGTATCACCCAAGCTCAAATCAGTGGTGGA
The DNA here is from genome assembly GCF_016161935.1 of Mauremys reevesii. NCBI lineage: Eukaryota > Metazoa > Chordata > Testudines > Geoemydidae > Mauremys > Mauremys reevesii. The sequence goes on along the minus strand of NC_052633.1, from coordinate 62,440,262 downwards.
AAAGACATAAACACCAGAGGCAAGCAGCCATCATTTGGGTGGGGATCGCCACTGGAAGCTTTGAGAAAGAAGTAGGTTTGAGTGATGGGGAGGTAAATCAAGTGACGGACCACTCTGTCACATATCCAATTCTGGTTTCTCTTTCAACTCTTGTTTTAGGGATACATAAATGCAATATATAAATATATTCTCACAGGGTTTCCATTCTTCACTATTAAATTCCCCAGATGAATAAATGCTCTATAGAGTTTGACATCCAAGAAGGACTATGTGAATACAGCCTAAATCTGTCATTCAAATAGAGAAACATACAGTTTTCATCTCATTGTGAATCTTTGTCACAGGAATGAACATAGTATTTCAGTCTTTCATCCATTTTCTCCCCATATTCACATCTTTTTTTTTTTTTTGGACTTGGGAAGGAAAATTTAAAAACTTTAAAAGTCTTAGAATAATCTCTGGCATTACAGTGATAATAAAAGAATGATGGGCCAGATCCTCAGTTGCTGTGAATTAAAGTGGGAGGAGGTGGTCTTGTACCATACTTTGATGGAGAAATTTCTCCAGGAGAGTTAAACCCAAAACCAGAGACTACCAGGAGTTGTCCTAGAACTACTGTCACCCTCTTTACGAGCACAGGTTGTTGATTGGCTTATGGTGTAAGCCAGTAGGCCATACTTTTGTTGGTTCTATTGCAAATTAGTCCATGGGCTGGCCAGGAGATACTTTAGGATTTTCTGATTACCATTTGGAACAAGAGATGACCTACGGTTTGTGTAATGAATGCGACACAGAGGAGTAAAATACCACTCTTTATTTCTTAGCCTCAGTCATGTGATCTGGGCTGGGGTTAAAAAAGCATATAGCTAGGCTTGATGGACCTCAGTTTTTTTAATATAATGTTGATGGATAATATCAATGGTTTTAAGCATTTTTTTTTTAAAAAGTCATGGGAAATTCAGGGCATATTTAAAGACAGACATTGAGATTCAAAAAGTTAAAGCTTTACCACCACTAAAACACAAATTGTCAACGTCATATGTCAAAATATACAAAGTAAGTATGCTTGTATTCCTTGTATTCTAAAGCAGAGTTTTTCTTAGTTTGTGTATCCATAAATTTTGATTATTATTGATAGAAACCAATTAAAATATTTCTGTCTGTATGGTGAAGTCGATGTATACTGCGACAAAGAGTCCTGTGGCACCTTATAGACTAACAGACGTATTGGAACATAAGCTTTCGTGGGTGAATACCTACTTCTTCGGATGACATCTGGTAAAAATCAGATCCTTCCATGCCTGTATATATGGGGCAGATCAGTAGTAGCTGCTACCAGTCAGTGGCCACTGTCACAGCTGGGAGAGTAGACTGAGGTTGTTTCATGCTGTAATATTATAGGTAGAATTTTCAAAAGTGCCTAAGTGACTGAAGAACCTAATTTTTTTCAAAAGTGACTTAGATGCTCAGGAGCATACATCTAATAGGCACATCTGAAAATTCTCCCCTGTAACAATAATGTTTAACACTGTGTAAACAGAGGATAAAGGATCATTGTTTTCCCTTACATTATATATTGAAATAAATTGTCTGTTAGAGTGACAGGAGATCCTCTACTCAAAATCAAGCTTGTAAACAGGACTCTGTGGATAACTGTCATTAAAAATCTGGGATTTAGAATCCACATATGCATCCCAATCACACATAATATCAGCAATCAATATGTGCATAAACCTTGTGTTCAAGGATATTAACTATTGTTTGCAAAATGAAACATAGTGGGCTGGCAACGTTTTAAATCAATAAAAATCTGTTTTTTTAAAGGAACAGATTCCATTCACTGTCCTTCATCATTAAAGCTATGAACTACTAATAAAGCAAGTCAGTGTGGAATCATGCTAAATATCTTGTTCTGTTTAGCTACTGCATTAAAGACACTTATGGAACTGCTAATTCAAAATTAAAATACACTAAAATATCAAAAGATATTCCCCCTGGAGCTATCTGTAATTATTCATTAAAAATGATCACCAAAACAAATTATTAAGTCTCAGCATGATTGTTGAGGGCAGAGACTGACTTCCTTCCAGAGCCCCAATGAAGTCACTGAGGCAGTGTGTGGCCACAGGGGTCTATCCACATGGGTAAGCTTCCAGGATCAGACTCTTAGGTATTCAATTACAACCATCTACGAGGGCCTAGGATGTTTGGAAGACTTAACTTGCAAGTCATTCCTAGCCATTAATAGCTCAACCTTAAGCCTCTGGTTTAGGCAACCCTTGCTAATGTTTCCTTCAATGGGAGGGGTTTTCTGAGTTAGGAGCTCAAAACTGATCTCAAAGTCCCCAAGTTTTCTTCATTTTTAGGGAGTTTAATTTTTGGTAGTGATATAGAACTTGCTGTAATCAATATCTCATGTAGAAATTAATCTGGGGCTGGGGAGGGTGGAATTAAATAAATGCAATACTGTTTCCAAGGGCCTTGAGAGATGTATTTGTACAGGTAAGATGGGGGAAGAAATTTACCTCAGATAATTTTTTCTCACAATTTAAAAAACAATGGTTTACTTAGTTTACTTTTACCAGCGTTTTACTAGTCCACAGTATCCAACATGTGTTCTAGAAGTGCCCATTTCATAAGTGCCACATAGTGTTCTGAGAGTACATCCGATCATGCTGACCAATATAGTCTCAATGTTTCCCGGTACTCCCCCATCTGTCTGGCACCATTTGTTTTCCTTAAACATAGACTGTAAGCTCTTTGGATCAGGACGCTCTTCTTCTTCAATATTTGTACAACACCTAGCCAATGGTCCACGGCTGGGGCTCCTAGGCACTACCATAATACAAATAATAAGTGAGCATGGTTCCCATTTTCTAAGTTATTTAGATACAATCCTACTTTAATGGATGCAGTACTAGAAATTATACTTAGCAGCACTAAACATATTTTCCCCAAATTCTGATCTGAATTCAAAACTGCCAAAATATCATCCAAATCTTGATATTTGTGTCTGAAATTTGGCTCAGCAATGTTTGTCGTAATTAATAATGTATTATTATTTGTGCTGCAATATCACCTAACAATCCCAAATGATATCGGGGTCCATTTGTGTTAAGCTCTGTACAAACACACGTAGCAAGAGCCAGTTCAGCCATGAAGATCTCACCAGCTAAATAAATAAGACAAAAAAGTAGTAGGGAATATTGCTCCTATTTTATAGAAGGGGAACTGAGGCACAAAGGGTATATCTACACTGCAGTTAAACATCCACGGCTGATTGGTTTCAGCCAATCCAGGCTCTCAGTGGGGCTGTAAAATTGTGGCGTAAATGTTGGGGCTTGGGCTGGAGCCCGGGCTCTTGGACCCTGTAAGGTGGGGAGGGGGTCTCAGATCCTGGGCCCAAATATCTACACCACAATTTTGCAGCCCTACTAATGTTTAATTGCAGTGTTGACATACCGGGAGAGATCAGGTCGCTTGCACAAGGTCACACAGTATCTCTAATGGAGCCAGGACTCGAACCCCGATCGCCAAGTCCCAGCTTGCAGCCTTAAACATGAGATCATCTTTCTTCTTTATGGATTTGAGTCAGCTGCTGTTAAAGTCAATGGGACACTTTTGCCATTGACTTCAGTGGGAACAAAACCAGGCTCTCTAATTATTAAATCCCATTGGACAATTTAGTTCTCTTCCTTATTAGACTATTTGGTATAATATTTATATGAATCTTTTCTTTGCTCTGATAGCAGTCTGATTTCAGCAATAGTGCTTGTTTTGTGTCACAAGGTAGAATTGGGGTTTGAATGCCATAAATTGGGGCAGATTATAGTTTGTTAAAGAATAGCACAGGATCTTTATCAAAATGTTAGTCTATATCTGCTGCTTGGTTTTGAAAATAATATAGTGAGATTGGGATCTGCATTCTTTGACATGAAATTCTGCTGGGTCACCAACTCCCTACACTCAGAAAACACCTACAGAGGATTCAAGACTTGCACAGTATCACTGTGTTATCTCTCAAAGCACTGGGAATTTAAATGTGCTTGCAAGTCAGTTTTATCTGGAATCTATGTTCTTCTCAGCTAAAGAATTGAGGTCTCTACTCAGACCATAGCAACTACAGGGATTCGTACATATCTGCAGCTGTGTGATTCTCTTCTATTGTGCAGTGGTTCCAAGCGGGGAAATGGCTGTCAGAAGTGGGTAGGGATGCTCTACGGTCCCAGCTGCATCTGTTGATTTCCTAGAGGTTGAGTTGTAGATTCCACACAGTTGCCAGACTGTACATAGAAATTGTGTCCTCATGGTGGCATGAGCAGGTGCAGCACAGTAAAGTGTATTCTCCATCATCCACATGGGGTCAGATTCTTCCCTGTTTGTTTGCCAAGGGGCTCTGTGTCTTAGAGTCAGAGTGATGAAGGGAAGCCCATCCTTCCCCCAAAAGGCTGTGACTGAGTTCTAGAAGATAACTTAGATCAGGAAACCTTCCCCATCGATAAATAAGGTGGAGAGCTTCCACTGTCAGGCACTTGGTGCTGGAGTCCCAATTTTCTTTCTGCCCTTCTGTGCTGATCTTTGTGGAGACTTAAACTTCGCTCTCTCCACACAAGGCAAACCTTACACACCCCAAGAGAGAAAAAATCTCCATCTCCCAACCTCATCCTTCTCCTTTACAGTCAGACCTATGGAGGCCAGGGATCCAATGCTTGGAGCTAGGATAGCAGGGAGTAAACTTGATATTGCTATTTTATTTTAAACAGTTTACCTGATCCTAAGGTATACTAGGTAGTTCACTGAAAGACATGGTCCTTGTCCTTACAATCTTACAGTCTAGTCTTAGAAGTGAAGTGAGAAGTGAAAAGGTAAAGGGGAGGGAAGATCAAGTACAAATACAATGGAATTGGATTGTCACTTAGCGGTGGCAAATGCACATCTGGATGGCACAATTTCATGGTTTTTTCTAATAACAATAATAACTATTAAAGATCCACTCTGCTACCCTAGTGCACGGACCTTTCCTTCCTATGTGACCTTGGGCAAATCTAATCTTTGTGCCTCAGTCCTTCATCTGGGAAAGGGGATAGTACTTCACAGGGGGGTTGTGAGGATTAAATCCATGAATGATTAGGAGATGCTCACATATCCTGAATAAGGCCATATAAGTACCTAGGTAGATGGTATTTCTCACACACACACGCGCACACACACACACGTAATGTCATGGTAGATCCCTCAATGCTTTTTTACATTCAGAGTCTATGTGCAAGGAGTGATTGTTGTTCTTAGGTACCAACCTAAATGAAAGCCTTTCTAAACCAAACGTGGATTCTGCAAAATTAGTACATCATTTCAAGACAATAACTCCTCTGAGATACACAAACAAGTTGACTCCACTGGAGAGAGTCTTATGACCTCTTATTGAACACATATGCCACTAAATCTTTACTGCTAACAAAAATGAGGGGTTTTTTTTTTGTTTTAAATTGGTAAACAATCTAATAAAATATAAGCCAGTCTTAACAAACCACAGGCAAACACTTCATTCCAACTATAAAGCATGGTGTGTAAGGGGAAGTGAAGGGGGTTGATCATGCCACAGGGAACCAATATGGCTTTTTAGGAATTCTACAGATTGCTTTATTCCTTGGATCCCAGCACAGATCCTTTAAAAAAAATTTAGGATTTCTTTTTCTATATCCCTGTTACTTTTCCAAAGGTGCTACAGACAGGTCACTGAGTTAATAAAGACTGAATTGGATTCGGAAAAAAAATTTTCTTACAAAAATAATCATTGAAAATAAAATAACACAGTATCTATACAAAATGTAAGTCTTTTCCTCATGAAGGAATTCCACCAACACCCCCACATGTGCACACACACACACACACATACACACAAATACATGGAGTCCTTCCCTAACCTGCTTACAACAATGGAAATCCTTAACACAAGGATGGACTGGGATGGTTTCCATAATAGTAATGTGCTATTATTCCTTATTGTTAGATCTCATGTTACTGTATTAGACATTAATTTGTTATCCTTATTCAATTCCAATAATAATGTATCCATCTAAAATTCTTGACTCTTATTTGGAAGTCATCCCATCCTTCTTCACCTCATGCTATTATATCCTATTGTGGATTTTCTCCCCTGCCATTCTGCTCTTCTCTGTAATACAGGATAAAGAGATGGAGCATAGGGGTTAATAAGATTATTTACATATAATAATACAATTTATAGTAGCAAATTAGAAAAGTGACATTTCTGAATGAGAGAGAATATAGATGCCATCTCAGTTTTGATTTCCCAATTAAGGGTCTTCACATTTAGCTTTTTATCTTCATACACTTTCATAATTTAAATGTCACATTGAATTTTTAGAACTATATGCAATCAGCCTGGGTCCAGGGGGGAACCTAATGAGCATTTAGCGCTTTCCTTGTAGCTTGTGTGACCATGTTGGACATGTAAAATGTTCTCCTATTATGGCCCACACGCTTTACTTATTTTGATACTTGTGTCCACTTCACTATAGCAAGCCATCTAGCTCTTCTGACTAATAATATTCAGTGACCAATCTGAGGTACTGTGGGTGAAATCTCAGCCATAACGAAGTCAGTAGCAAAATTCCTACAGACTGGAATAGGGTCAGGATTTCACCTGTTACAGGGGCCTGATTTTTCAGAAAGTGCTCCACCCTCTGAAAAGCAAGCCCCATTACGGTGTCTGGCTGGGCACCCAAAATCACAAGTCATGTTTGAAAATTGAGACAATTAATACCATATCCTCAACTTGTGTAAAGGGGCACAGCCTTTGAATTCAGTTAAATGACAGCTGAATGACAATTTAACCTAGCTGAGCATCTGAATACTTGTGTGTGTGTGTACACACATTTTACCTTTTTACAATGATGGCTCTAACTTTGAGGAAGCGTTGATAGGAATATAAACATGTGCTAATGATTTTAATAAGTAATTACATACATTATTTAGATATTTTCATAATTGCTTGTTCATAAAAGTGAACATTAAAAAGACAGCATCTGATAATATATTCCATTGATGATGATATCCCATTTATCAGTCTTGTGGATGGGATGTTCTGAAGAATAATATTCTTTCTAATGCTGTTTAAATTAATGTCCATCAGATTACAACTGCAAACATAAAGACATGCCATCTCTCTCTGAGCCCTGTTGGAAGAGAGAGAAACTCAGTGCTGAAAGAAAACATATGTTCTTATCAGTTACCAGAACCAGGCAGAATGCAGAGAGAAACACAGGTCAGAAAATCAATGCTCACATATGGATATTTTCTATACAGTAAAAGGCAGCACTAACATTTCTATGACGTTAAAACACTGCATTGGTACCATTTAATCTGAGGTCTCCCAATGTGCAAAGATCAATTGGCTGAATTTGATTCTCGTTCAGATTAGTTTTTACCCCTGTTCACTTGGAGTCTGATCCTATCCATCTGATTAATTAGCTTTTCAGGTGGTCATTTGTTAGCAAGTCAAATACTAAGCATATTGGATCAGATTCTGATGTCAGCTACACCAGTGTAAATATAGAGTGACTCCATTAAATGCAATGGGAGAGAAACTGGCCCCCACTCTGAATCCGATATGCTGTTTTAGCAGTGTAGAGGGATCATAAAGGAACTCCCTTCCAGTGCAAGAACGGTGTAGGGTTGATGTAAGTGGCCCTAGACTGCCCACACCCTTGCAGGTGGTCGTGTAGGGGACATGCCAGGGGCAAAAGGGAGATGGAGCGAGAAGCAAAGTGCTGCCAGACTCTGGACTGGAACAAAACCCATACACAGCTGTGGAAAGACTGCAGAGTACTCCACAAAGCTTCCTATCCGCTGGCTATTTCAGACCTCAAAGCAGACCATAATCTGGGTGGCAAAAAGGCTACCAGTCCCCCGCTTCCCATGGGCTGTAACTTTCCAGAAGCACAAAATCTGACAATCAGAATGGGACAGTTAGCCAGAGAAAAGCAAGGGTGTGTCCCAGTTGAAGAAAAAAGAGTAAGATGTAGCATGTGCTAGCTTTTCAGCAAAGATTTAGCAACACGATCACGTGTGACAAGTATCACCAGGCTGGGTATATTCAGCAAGTAATGTTTACGTGCAACAGAAGAAATCAAGATGCTGTGCAGCTCTAAAAATATTTTGCATCATCTCTTGAATAAGACATCAGGTGCATCAGGTTAGTTGCAGACTGGGAAATGAGTGTACATTTAATTACATGGGTTTCCCTAGGAAAAAATATTCTCTCTTCCTCTCAAATCTGATTGTGTCTTAGGTTAATAAATAGCTAAGATGTGGTAATGAGAGAATTAACATGGCCAATTTAGATCAGAATGAATATGGCCCGGGAGCTTATGAAAAGAGTCCAACAAGTGAATTTATGATGAGCCTTTCTGAAAGAGGTTGGAAGGTGCATTAGTCGTTTGCAGAGTTTATCCATCATAGGATATTCAAAAAATGCTGAAGCCATGAGAATTTATGGAAATGGGAAAAGGAAGACCATGAGGCAAAAACCAGTAGAAGGAGGAAAGCATTTATCAGAATGGAGCAGTCAATATGGTCAGGGCTGGTGCAAGGATGTTTCGTGCCCTAGGCAAAACTTCCACCTTGCGCCCTCCCCTAGAAGTGAAGCTGCTCACCCCTGCCCCACCTCCTCCCCGAGCACGCCGTTGCTGCTTCACTTCTCCCGCCTCCCAGGCTTGCAGAGCCAATCAGCTTAGGTGCCGCAAGCCTGGGAGGCGGGAGAAGTGAAGCAGCCACGGCGTACTCAGGGAGGAGGCGGGGCAGGGGTGAACTGGGGCAAGGAGTTCCCCTGCGTGCAGCCCCCGCACCCTTACTTGCTGCAGGCAGCCCTCCCCGCACTCCCCTGCCCCAGCTCCCTCTGCCTAAATGCCGGCGGTGACTGAGGCGGCCGAAGATCCGGCCGCTGCAGTCATTGCCGAAGAAAATGCCGCCCCCCAAGTCCTAGCGCCCTAGGCGACCGCCTACGTCGCCTAAATGGTTGCACCGGCCCTGAATATGGTCATTCAGGCTAAGAAAGTAGCTGTAACTGGCAACAAATCAATCAAAGAAAAAAGCTCATGTGACAGATATTAAAATGCTATTTCATACCTTTCTTTGTGTAAAACAGGAATGCATCAGTACATTTTCTTCAAGAGATTGATGCTGAGGGATAACCTATTATTGGCTTAGACCCAAACAAGACATGGAAAAAGACAAGGAGTAATATACTAGCCTTATATAAGTCAATCTGAGTTTTGCTCAATGCCGGGGTCAGGATTTCACCTATTGTTCTTACAAGGAGTTTATAATTGAAATGCATTCCTAGTCAATCTAATACAATCTGGCATTAGAGCGCATTCCACCAGCTCTTGATAGAACAAACTCTGTGCTTAAGTTATGAATTAAAGTGTTAGGAGTGTTAAAATAGTAAGGTATCATTATCAATTTAAAATTGTCATCAGCACTATTGGGATAGAATGAGGCAAGTGGATTTAATCTAATATTCAATACACTGAAAAATTCCAACCCTGAGCGCTAAATGATAGCTTTAGTCTACTTTCTCCACAAGTCCTCCTTTTCCTCCTTGTAGTTCTAATTTATAAGTGTAATGAAATCGTCTACTGTTTGTTTTGAGGAAGGTAAATCACTATATTTTGTGGCAGTATGATTGTTCTATAACAACAAACTGTGGTGTATCTGCTGTCCTGAAGCAGTCTGCAGTATTCTAAACACAAAATCAGGATGAAACAATTGGATTCCATTATGCCATATCCTAGTAAATTATCTGAGACATAGGGTGATAATCACTTGCTCTTGTAAACAATTGCTAAGTTTTATACAGTAATGTAGATCAGAAGATAACTTTTCTGATCATTTACTTTACAAATGTGTTGTCCTAGGAGTTCACGAAAGATTTGTTAAATTTAACAAAAGCTGGCTTAGTTAAAGCCAGGTGACTTTTCAAATAAAAAGTACCTATAACCTGATCATGAGAACAAGTAAAGGAAAATAAAGAAGCAGAATTGCCAATCACTGTGACTGATAAATGGGAAATGGCATGAAATTACACTAAGATAAATGATTATTCTTGATAACTACCAAATATTCTGTTTTGCAGTGCAAAACAGTACCATAGTAATTAAAAAAAAGGAATGAAGAAATGTAAATTTTTTGCAATATCTTAGCAGCAGAAATTTTTGTGCAAATATTTTTACTGCAAATTTTAAAAATTTCAACGGTAAATAAATTGGCAGTTACATGGGCTGTCCTGCACAAAGAACAGTTGTCAACACCACTAAATATTGCCATCACAAACTCTTGCCAAGAAATCCTTTATGCCAGAACACATCATCTCATATTTCATATAATGTGTGTATACACATACACACACACACACACACACATACGGACATACAATTTATAGCATGCTGGTGGAAATATCTGCATTTTTTCAGGACCTAAAAGGGGACCATTCCACCAACATCATGTCAGATTTGATTTCCATATGCTTCAAACACATAAGATTCAGCCCTTAGTTTGGGAACTTCTCCACCTCTGTTACTGTTTTGTTTTATTTTATTTATTTTGGAAGGCAGCAATATTGCCATGAGCAAAAAGTGGTTCTCTTGGAGAAACTACTTTGTGCTTATCAAACATGTGTCACAGTAGAGTGGGGAACTATAGATAAAATGATAAATTCCACAGGCAGCATTGCTCTGTCTGAGTGTAAATATGATCCATGTCATCTGTCAGTGCTCACAGACACAATGGGGAGCATTTCTACAATGGGGGATGGTGTGTAACATGAAGAGAAAATTTACTCTAATGATGTGACATTATGTTCACTTTCCATTCAGGTTGTATTGTGTAGTGTTCTCAAAAGGAAAAGTCTTGGTTGGCAGCCAAAAACAATGGGCTTTCTTGAGGCATGGTGGGAGGCTGAGGTGAAATAAAATTATAAATTAATGGAACTAATTAAAGAAGAAAAAAATCATAAAAAGGGGAGAAAATATTTTAGTGGCATGTGGCTGACGTGAACAGCCAAAAAAAAGCCAACAATCAGAGGGTAAAGCTCTTCTGAAGTTGCAGAGGCATTGGGGTGGGGTGGTGTCCTCTGCCATGCCCAGTCTCTTCTGTGTACAGCAGAGGTGGGGGAGCCATAAATAAACTGGTTGTTGCTCCCCAATCATTGGGGAACACTTTAGAGCAGCCCTGATGCTGCTCTAAACTATGCCCTGTCTGCAGTGTCCCCCAGTGGGCCACTTGTTAGTTGAAGCTTTCTGGGAAACAACACATTATGGTCCCACCACAATAAGACTACAAGGGAAACAGTGGAACCAATTAGATGGCTTTACATTGCCTGGGATTTTCCTTTACATCAGGGGAATCTCTAGCTGACTGTGTAAGTCAGCAATACATTAGTGGTAAAGGGGCAGTAGAAGGGCTCTGTATTGAGCACATGCTGTGTTCAGTTGCTTTATGAAGGGAGTTACTTTCGAGAATCCTGCTGCGTGGTGGCAGGATAGTATATCTCCCCTTTACTTCCCTGGATCAAAGGATATGTACCCTCTGGTCTGCTCTTTCAGGGTGGGTGGCTTTCTGAATTCAACCAAATGTCTGACTCCTTAGGAAATATAGAGTTGGATTCACTAGCATTGGCACAGGACGTGGTAAATCACACTTCCTTGAGCCTGCTATGGCCCCTGTGCTCTATTTGATATCCATCCTCCAGTCAGATGGTGATACAGCCACTACCTCCCTCTGAGTTTTCACTTTGAAAACAGTTCTTTACGTGCTGCCCAAATATTTATTTAAAAGCAAAACTTGTGCACTGCTGTTTTTAGCGTACTATTAAAAAAAGGCCTTTCAGATAATGGGGTTAGTGTCCCAGGATAGTTAAAAAATAATATTTGAACATATTAGAAAATGTGAGGGGGGGAAGAACCAGCTTTATAAATGATATTTAAATTGGGAAGCAAGGACAAAAAAACCCTGTTTTTTACTGAAATGAATCGTTCTGACACACGTCCCCTGGAGAGTCACAGAACAGTTGTTGTAGTCAGTAGTTCAAGCATAGCACATCAACAAGGAAAGGAGATGAGTTTGATTTCTCAAATATTATATGGTATCTGTGCTTTGAAATGGAATATAACATATTTTCTGAACTGTCTCTGTAGATGCTTTCAAGTATCAGAGGGGTAGCCGTGTTAGTCTGGATCTGTAAAAGTGACAAAGAGTCCTGTGGCACCTTATAGACTAACAGATGTACTGGAGCATAAGTTTTTGTGGGTGAATACCCACTTTGTTGGATGCATCCGACAAAGTGGGTATTCACCCACGAAAGCTTATGCTCCAGTACATCTGTTAGTCTATAAGGTGCCACAGGACTCTTTGTCACTTTTTGTAGATGCTTTATCCGCTGAGTCATCAAATGAACCTTGTACAAAACTGTCTGAAGAAGCATCCAAGGTACTTTTGTTTGGCTCCCCCTGACTTCTAAAATCCAGATGTCATACATGGATGGATGATATTGATATGCTCAACTGCACATCCAGGTGCTAAATTCCATTCATTGGGCACTTCTCACCTACACTCTGCCCACTTGATCTCCACCTGGACTCTTTGTAACAGTCCTAAGCACTGAGGAGCCACATAAAGCCACAATAAAAATAAAATAATAATCTGCCAGATACATGTATCTTTCTTCACATTCCCAAATAAAGAAATTCACAAAATAAGAACTGGTAATCTAGCAATGAAAGGCTGCGTAATCCATGAATGAATTCCTTGGCCCATCCAGTATCTTCTCATTGATATATATCAGTTTTAATGTAATTACCTATCAAAGGAACAATCTGGATTAGAGGGGCCAGGTTAGCACCAAGGTTATATAAGCATCTTCTTTAAAGCTCTTCTGTATGTCTACCAGTGTCTCTCTGATGTTTCATTAGGTCAGAGTAAAAAATGACACCAATGTCATCTTCAATAAGCATAATTCATAGCCTGGAGGGCTACTATCTGCTCAGATAACCATTACAAATATTACAAGATGATTTTCAATATGTTGAAGATTCTGGATCAGGCAACGCTGAGGAATAGAGCTCACTTTCACTGAAATAGACTTGGATATTTATTGGCTTTGAGGGAATTATGAAAATGTTCACAGATCTTTTGCCCGACAGCAATGATTCTAGATAATGAACTGTGGAGACTGTCACCAGGAGAGTGCTTTAATTATGAGTTTCAGAATATGCGTACAGAAGCGAGTATGGCTCTCAAACACCCTATTGCATAATATGGCCGTTAAAACATTTTTGAGTCTTAGTGGTTTATGAAGTAACACTGCAATAAATGAATATTTTCACTGGTCAAAATGTCAGAAACAGCGTGGTGCTTTGCAGTATGCCATCAGAGGAATGGGACAACTTCTCTGCTGGTGTAAACGGATATCGCTACATTAACCTCAACAGCCTTTCCAGTTTGCACCAGCAGAGAATTTGGCCCAATGCCTTTTGTCTGTGTGGATATACAGCAATGCCCAAATAGGATCATTTCATATCTGATATTCTGTTACTACCCTACCAAAATCAGCAATATGTCTGTCTGTGAGCATTTATTTCATGCCTATCACTAGGATCTATGCGCTGTATATGTATTATGAACAGCAGTGAGCATTGTCCCAAGGAGATAGCCAGTTCTTCATTTTACTCCTTGTTTTCATCATTGGAGCATTATGTGAGGTTCTCTTCTGCTCTGGTTCTTTAAGAAATGCTTTGAAGACATTTGTTTTGCAGCATCACCTCAATATGGTGGGTCTTCTCTAGGACTCTGCTAAGAAAGTGTCCTAGAATCTTGGGTCTGTTATTGAGAAGTCAGTGGTTCCCTTGAATTTATACCTGGCCTCTGTTAGTTGTAATGTGCTAGATAACTGGAGCTTGCCATCATGGATCCCACAATGATTGTAGTCCTTGAGACAGAGTAAACATATCCTTATTGAAGTAGTGCAAGAAGAAAGATACCTGTTAACACCTATCACCTTATTAATTGATTTAGAAGACAAATCAAAGACTTCACCTATGCTCATTTCTCATATCAACCAGGGCCGGTGCAAGGATGTTTCGCGCCCTAGGCGAAACTTCCACCTTGTGCCCTCCCACACTGTGCCCCCACCCTGAGCCACCCCCCCGCAGCAGCTCCCCCCTCCACCTTGAGGCGCCCCCTTGTGGCAGCGCCCCACCCCCACCCTCCGCCCTGAGGGCCCCACCCCAGCTCACCCCTGCTCCACCTTCTCCTGAGCACGCCATGGCTGCTTCACTTCTCCCAACTCCCAGGCTTGTGGCGCCAATCAGCTGCGGTCACTGCCAAAGAAAATGGCGCCCCCCAAATCCTAGTGTCCTAGGCAACCACCTAGGTTGCCTAAATGGTTGCACCGGCCCTGATATCAACACACAGATACTAGATCACTAAAAGGTCCTTGAAAATGCAGTACCATATATCTAGCTATGCTGCTGCTAACCTGATGATCATTCATACTTAGAGACCTGAATATACAACACAATGTTCAGGTCAAGCTTCAGGATCTGAGCACCTAGTACTCCATAAAATATGTAAGTAGTTGAATGATGTCACATGCTTCTTATATACATCTTAATTTGAAGACACAGTCCATGCATTTCTTGGCACGGTTCAATTTGCTTGTCCCTGAGTTTCTATGAGATAATTTGAACACTGAAAATTATGGTCAAATAAGCTAAAATATAAGATTTTTGTCAAGGCCAGAAAAATCTTGAATGAATTGCAGTAACAAATTACCCGGTCAAAATATTTGCTAAAGTGATCAGTTCCAGCTCACTGAACTCTTCAATAAATTGATATTTATGATTGTGGATAACTCATATAACATTATCTTATGAGAAGTTTACATGCCATAAGCTCAAAGAAAAGCTAAGCAGTTCTGGCATTTAAGCTGAAAGCAATTCTCTGATAAGTTATTACTCAGTCCTACATATTAAATTATGGGTGGTTTCTGTGAAGACACAGAGTTAACAAAGTCACAGTACATTATTTGTTTTTTCAACATAATTAGTGAAATAGCTCACATGAATTATTTTAATGGAAATGTTCAGTCAACCTGAAGATTTCCCCTCCCAGAGTCAGACAAAGCTTTTCAATGTTGGATATTTTGGGTCTGATTCTTCTCCCATTTGCCTCAGTGTAAATCAGGAGTGACTCTGTAAAAGTAATTGCTATGGGTCTACAATATAGCTACAGGATCTCTACCAATAACTCTAAGTGTATCTAGGTATCCCTTACATACTTTACAGTAGCATTATGAGAATAAGTATATTTGAGTATATTCATCATCATCATCATCATCATCCAAAGTAAATCTATCCTCTTCCTTTGTAAATAAAGAAGAAAACAGATTTATTTTCTTGGAAAGTTGTCTAGTTTACTCTAGCTTTTATAGTGATGTAACTGAGAGCAGAATTTATCCTTATGGCACATATACTGCCTGTGAGAATTATATGGAAATCCCAGTTACATCAATGGGATTCCACATATGGATCCAGTGAAGTCTCTAGCCCTATAAGAAGACCAGGTTGAATTCATTCTTGCTGAATTCTCTCACAAATTCCACTTGTGAACCAATCCCACTGATGGCAAATTTATTCCTTATTTGTAAGTATTCTCTGGGTAGTTTTAATGAACAATTTCAAGCTGATAAAATTCTCTCAAATTCTTCACTTTGATTATTCACAATCTGTTATCCATAGAATGTGATCAGTCACCTATGTCCCCTGGTATGTTTCGTCTCCTTGATTGGGTGACTAAAACTTAAGTAGGAGAACAATGGCTAAGAAATAGCATAGGATAAACAGCATAGAACAAAAAGCTACTTGTCTTGCTTGCAAATATAGGGATTTGTGTGAACAAACAGGTATTCCCAAAACATCTGTACCAAAACAACAACAAATTCCATGTGAATGTTTATGAATAGTCAATAAAAAGGGGTGAAAACACGATCAAACCAAACAGCTGTTTGCAGTTCAAACAAATTTTACTAACAGGTTTGCAGTATTTCAAACAGTTTTTAGATAGAACTTTGCCACATCATAGAGTCCAAAAGACCCAGCACCCTCTTTGAGATATATAGTTGCAAGGATACTGGGCTGTGCGACTCATGGCAGCTACCAATGGATTTCAGAGTCATGTTAAAAGCAGGTTGAAATATTTACAAAAACTTTTCTTGGTGCTTGATTTAAAATAAAATGTGAAGCATCTGTGACCTCCCAGTGGCTGAAGGAAATACATTCTCCTCATCATCCTAAGCCCAGTTGTTTAAAAAAAGCCCAGTTTGCTATAAGTGACTATACTGCCCTGTCATTTATTACCAGATAGCAGCCTGGCTGAATCAAGAGGCAGGAATTTATAAAAGATAGAGTCCAAATTTTTCAGCTGTCCATTGACAAAGCCTATTGAGTCTTTACTCTCCTGGAAGTTTGCCCATTCCTGTAACTAGCTATTATCCATGCCTGTTCTATTTTGTACTAAATCTATCCTTATTTTCTCTAATTAGTTCAGTAATGTATGTGATTCCCTCACAGGGAGCCCTCACATTCATTTTCAAGGGCTATAGATTTTAGTGTATGCAATTTATGAGAGCAAAGGTTTCCCAACTGTGGCTGTAGGGCCTAATGCAGCCCGCTGAGACCTAATATGAAGCCTACAGTTACCCTCTTCTTGAAACTGCATGATAAGGAGAGTGGTGGTCAATTGTAGGGGTTTTATTATCGGTAAATTCAAACAACTAACAATTCCATTAAGGAAAATGACAGGCACAAATAACTCTTATACTATTGTGCACTTAATTTTGACCAGAAATGTGTGTTTTATATATCAGTCTATATATACACACACACACACACACAAGCAAACTATTAATCTGTCCTGCTGTGTCACAAAATGAGGGTCACCAGCAACTGTGAAGTTCTGGAAGGAATAAACAGATGGTACAGTAAACAAAGCAGAAGTTTTTGGATTGGGATTGTACTTTGTTTGGCCAGGTAGGGGGAAGATTAAATTTTCTTTAGAGCAAAGGAAGCTATTAAATAATTAAATCAACTCTGATGGCACTGCAGCCAATACAGAGTCCAGCAGTGCATAGGTGCCTTTGGACACCTGACAGTTTAGAATGCTTTGTTCACTGGAACTAAGACAAAGGCTTTTCATTCTCTTTGTGTGGACTGTTCATCATGTGTGTTCTTTGAAGCTTTGTGGCCCTTTTAGATAGTCAATGCTGGCTCTAGGGTTTTCATTGCCCAAGGCAAACTTCAAACATTCCCAGCCCCTCCAGTCACTTTCCACAGTAAATGTTCAGTTATTCTGTCGCTCGGGGTGAAAGGCTGATCTTTCTGTGTGGGTAATGTTCCTGCAGTATCCAGTTCTAAGGACGTTATGCTCTTGTCTGATTAATGCAAGTGAAGGGAAATAACATTTGGTAGAAATTGACTGCGGGGGGAGGGATTGATGACAGATGACAAAGCATACTCTCACCCTGATCCTAGCACAGTCCCTCTACCGCAACTCTGTATGTCTGGAGAAGAGATGTTGGAACGGGAGGGCAGAACCAGAAAATGGCCACTTTCCACAGTGTCAAATGTCCCTGTCTTCTGCAAGTTTCTGAGATCCATTGAGTTTCTATATGGATCTCCGGATATCAGCAGGTTTATTGGGGCAGTAGGTTGTCTCTCCCAATGCCTGTTTTGTAGGGGGCTTAAGTGGAGGAATTTGAAGGAAAGATTCAGAGTTTAAATTTTGGGCCCAGAGCCTCAAAGGTGTTTAGGTGCCTAACTTCCAATGAGGATATGGGCCTTTGAGTTCTCTGACCACTGTGGTAAGCTTTTCCTATAAAAGGGTCAATATGACCCTAATGCAAAGGGTTATGATAAGTTGGAGTCTATAGAAGATATGATATATTCTTTAATTACTTGCTCTTGATTACATAGTCAGAAAGGGGAGAGGAATCAGAATATGATATGACTAAACAAAGTTTGATTATTGAATACCTTGTATATTGTTGCTGTAATGTTTGATTGAACTTGAGGTTGATCTCGTCTGTTCCTACTAAGGTCAACAGTAAAACTCCCATTGACTCCAGTGAGTGCAATATCCATCCATGTGCATTTGAGAATGATCTTTCATAACTAATCATAATTGAGTCAAATTATATTGGAATTATTGTAGGATTAGACCTCCTGAAGTGAGTTGGAGGAGCTTATCAGCTCTCAGGTTTGGAGCACCTTGAAGCTTTGAGCCCATTTAATTTATATTTACTGTGAGTACAGCATTCATTAATTTTTATGCACGCTTACTCCAATGTTGCATTCCTGGGAAAAGGGAATAGAGTGCAGCAGTTAATGATTTGAGATAGATTTCTGAGATGTTATTTATATGTACACTGGCATTACTGATTTCTATTTTTTTTTTACTCAATTCCATTGATTTTGTTTCTCGGATCATTCCTTTCTATCCATTATTGTTGGGGCGGTTCAAATGGCTTTAAAGCATTATTTTCATTGACATTTTGTTTTAAACAATGACAATCAATTGCCTTACTATCTTTTAAGGTTCTAAATACAATATAGCCAAACTACTAATACTCTTTGGTATATTGTTTCAAGGATACTTATAACACACAAATCTGTTTCCCCCTCTTCTCTCCATTAATGCTTCTCAGGCTTTTCTAAGAGGGTTATGGGTATTTATGAACTGTATTGTTTACAGAGGTCTCTCAAAATGTTACCATTCTGACTATTAAACAGAATTGTTGACAACTTATCCTCTTGAATATTTGAAAGAGAGAATGGTATATATAAAAGATAAGGGAGTAAACAGCAAGGTAACTATAAATAAAATGCCTTATTTTATTTTTCATGAAAAAATTGAATCTGAAGAATCATAGGATTGGTTTTCTCTTGTTTCCTAGATGCAATGACTGGGGCATGAGTGGTCAGGCCTAGTTGTCAAAGCAGGAATCCCTCTCTGTGGCAGCAAACTATTATTCCTCTATTTTCAATTGAGAAAT